>NC_134082.1:59483465-59793465 GCF_000715075.1 Nicotiana tabacum | reverse complement strand
TCTCAACTGACGAACCTGCTGGTCTAGAATAGCTATCGGATCCTCCTCATAGGACAAGTCCTTGTCCAACTGGGCAGTGCTGAAATCTAACACGTGGGATGGATCGCTGTGATACTTCCGAAGCATGGACACAGAAAACACTGAATGCACGACTGATAAACTCAGCGGCAACGCAAGTCTGTAAGCCACCTATCCCACTAGATCAAGAATCTCAAATGGGCCAATGAATCTAGGGCTACGCTTGCCCCTCTTCCAAAATCTCATCATGCCCTTCATAGGTGACACCCAAAGCAACACCCGCTCACCGACCATGAATGCCACATCATGAAACTTATGGTCGGCATAACTCTTTTGCCTGGACTGAGTTGTACAAAGCCTATTCTGAATGATCTTGACCTTTTCCAAGGCATCCTGTACTAGATCCGTACCCAACAACCGAGCTTCTCATAGCTCAAACCATCCAACCGGTGACCGACACCGCCTACCATATAAAGCCTCATAAGGAGCCATCTGGATGCTCGACTAGTAGCTGTTGTTGTAGGAAAACTCCGCTAAAGGTAAAAAGTGATTCTACGAGCCTCCAAAGTCAATGACACAAGCTCGGAGCATATCCTCCAAAATCTGAATAATACGCTCGGATTGCCCGTCCATCTGAGGATGAAATGTTGTGCTCAACTCGACCTATGTGCCCAACTCACATTGAACTGCCCTCTAGAAAAGTCCAAAATGATAGACACGGGCACACCATGAAGACGAACAATCTCCCGAATATAGATCTCTTCCAACCGCTCAGAAGAGTAGGAAACCGCCACAGGAATGAAATGTGCTGACTTGGTCAGCCTATCAACAATAACCCACACTGTATCGAACTTCTTCTGAGTCCGCGGAGTCCAACAACAAAGTCCATAGTGATACGCTCCCACTTTCACTCAGGAATCTCAATTTTCTGGAACAAACCTTTAGGTCTCTAATGCTCGTACTTTACCTGCTGACAATTGAAACACTGATGTTACAACCCATATCCATACGTGTTAGTTCATGCCATATATTAGTTAACATAAATCCAAGAAGGAATTACCTTTGAGATGATAAGAAGTTAATCCTATTGGTCTTAAGTGATACAAGGGTGTATAAGGGTGATTAACAAGTATTAGAAGTTAAACGAATCAAGGATGTTGTAACTCGTATTTTTAGGTAAACCTAGAGGTTCTTAATACACTCAAGAGGTCATGTATTAAGGTATTTGAATCATATAATATCCGTATCATAAGTCTTGAAGTCAAACGAGTTATGAAACAAAAGTCGACAAACGTTGTCGCAACTTAGGTTCATAATTTTACTTAAACATTAGGTCAAATGTTTCTAAGCTTTTCTCCTAATTTACAAGGAATTACGGGGTGATCTACCCACCAAATTAAATATCTATGAGTCTAGTTTTCAAATCATTAAACTGTTCATCGATACGATATCGGAGTATAGAGATATTCATATTTCCGCAAGCCTGCGCAGATTGGTAGATGACAAGTAGGTGCATCACCTACTTGCCAAAATGATAGGACAAAATTAAAAGACCTAAGTCGGCCAAGAGAGGACTTTTAAAGGGTTATGAACTCAGTTATTTCATCCATATTTCAGACCCTCAAAACCAAAATTAACCCCTGCAACTCCTCCCCAAAAATCCCACACAATCCCTAATCGATTTTCCCTCTCTTTCAAGTTCTATTTGAAGGTAAAACCTAGAGTTTGAAGAACCAAGGGAAGGGCTGAGTTATCCAACAACTAAGGTAAGTTACTTCCATCTTTCATACATTTTTCTCTGTTGTGAATTCATGGTAATTCGTTCTATACATGTAAGAACTCACGGGATGGTGATCGGAAGCCGTGAGTTCGAGTTATTCACTTGTAGCGGACTCTTTTGTGTTGCTGTTGGGCTGTGTGTTTTACTACTGTTTTGTGGAGTTTTGGAGGTGGAAGGGTGTGTATAAACACCATATATATGTAGGGTTGTCGGCTGAAAGTTATTTGTAACATTTCCGGGTCGTTTGACACGACTACGGTGGCCGTCGTATGTATGATGTAATTAGGTTGTGTGTGGACTATTTTGGGAGGCTCAATATGTTTATTATTGATGTTGTTTGGGCTGTTTGGTGATTGTTTTGAATGGTGTGAAGTCATATATATAGGGGAGGTGCTGTCCGTTTCAGCGTAAAATAGGTTGTGGTCAATACAGAATAGTTGTGACGCTTAAATGATAACGATAGTATCAGTTCTCTTATTGTAGACTAAGGAGTTGTGACAATTGCATAGCTTGCGATTGGGGCAGTATATACAAGGTATGTAAGGCTATCCCTTTCCTTCTTTTGCACGACTCCGATTGTACATAATGTAATGAACGAGCTTCCAAAGATACTCTACTCTTAGAAGCTAGCAGTACTTACATTGCTTTCCCTCTTATGGAACGATTGATGTTAATGTTGCTTCTCTTATTCTTATGTTATCAATGTTGTTGGTACTTCCTGATTCTTATAAGGTTCATAATGAAGAGTTAGTCCTAATAACGTGTACAGAGGATACCGACCTTACGTCACTCTGAAAAGTTTAGAATGTGATTCCATAAGTCGAGCATGCATTATATATATATGTATCTATTTTACTCTACCGAGCCGCGCTATAGTCGGCCGGATACGGCACCTATTGTGAAACCACTGATCAGTTGGGTTTTACCGAGCTTCACATGGCCGGGTACGATTCTATCGAGCCTTATGATGGCTGGGTACATTTTTTACCGAGCCTATTACGGTTGGGTATGATGCGATGATGATGATGCCCACAGAGGCGTATGTTTTAAAAGTTTAGGTATATATACATATGTATCATTGCATGTCAGTAGCCCTCAGAGGTACTCAGATGTTCCAAGTTGTATATTCTCTATCCCTACTTACATTACTGTTTGTATTTATGGCTCCCTGCCTTACACACTCAGTACTTTATTCGTCCTGACATCATTTTGTTTGTGGACGCTGCATGTCATGCTGCAGGCCCTGATAGACAAGCAGGTGCAGCTCCCCCGCCACAGTAGGTTGTCCAGTTCGACAGTGATTGGCGAGATCCCTTCTCCGGACTTGCCATGGTCTTGGTATGCATTTTGTTATAGAAATTTTGGGTATGTTAGGGCCCTGTTCCGACTATGTTGCAGCACTTATGTTCATTTAGAGGCTCATAGACAGGTGTCGACTCATGTATAATTTGGTATGCCTTGTCGGCTGGTTTTTGTTGTATAGTCTTTTATGGTAGCGTGGTAGCTCGTACCTTATGTGTAGTTTCTTGATTGTCTGGTCATCCCATGTTATGTATGTTCATGCCATCATATTTTATTTTTGGTTGTCCATGATCCATGTCTACCATTTATATTGATCTCGTCAACCCTAAAAGATAATAAAAAAAGGTTAGATAAAATGTACGTTGGTGCTCGGCAAGTATGGTCGGGTGCTAGTCATGGCCCTCCAGTTTGGGTCGTGACAAACTTAGTATCAAAGCAAGTTTGTCCTAGGGATTGTCTATGAGCCGTATCTAGTAGAGTCTTGATTATGGATGTGTAGCGCGCCACATTTATAATCAGGAGGCTACATGACATCTAGGGTTGTTACCTTCTTCCTGAATCTAGATCGTGTATAGAGTTGAGTCGTAAGTGTCGTCTCTAATATTTACCTTGTTTTCTTTTAGCGATGCCTTCGACTAGGAAGCAAACAATTAGTAGACGGCTTGATACAGCTGCGGGAGAGGGTACCAGTCAGGTGACCCAAGCCAGAGCAGGCCAAAGTGAGGCTCAGAGTGAGATGTCGTCTCATACTTCATCTACTCCGTCTCCTCCAGAGGATATTAGGAGGCACCCAACACCTCCAGTTCCTCTGTCTAGCACTACAGACCAGGATATACGGAGTGCTTTGCAGTTATTGACTCGTTTGGTAGTTGCTCAGGCTCAGAGGAAGAATACAGGTGCTGCTGATAAACTAGTTAGTACGAGAGTTCGTGATTTTATTAATTTAGACCCTCCAGTGTTTACCGGATCATACCCCAAGGAGGACCCGCAGACTTTTATTGACCAGGTTCATCGTACACTGCGGGTTATGCATGTTAGTGATGCAGAGGTAGTAGAGTTGGCTTCTTATCAGCTACGGGATTTAGCGGTTCTCTGGTATGATAGTTGGGAGAGATCCAGCGGTCTGAACGCTCCTCCAACTGTGTGGAAGGAATTTTCTGAGACCTTTCTTCATCACTACTTGTCAGTTGAGATACAATGAGCTAGAGCTGATAAGTTCTTGAACCTTAGACAAGGTAATATGAGTGTGCGAGAGTACAGTATGCAGTTTGATTCTTTAGCAAGGTATGCTCCCCATATGGTGGCCGAGATCAGTGATATGGTGCATATGTTCGTGAACGGATTGGGACCACATCTGATAAATGAGTGCACGACAGCCTCCTTGGGGGAGGGCATGGATATTTCCTGTATTCAGGCTTATGCCCAGACCCTAGAGGATCGTAAGTGCCAACAAAGGTCAGATAGGGAGCAGGATAGGGGCCAGCATAAGAGGGCGAGATTTGCAAGGTATTCTAATGACTTCAGAGGCAGCGTCAGGCCCTAGTCTTTGAGGAGTTTGGTGCCACCTGTAGCTAGTGCTCCTCCACAGTTTCAGAGGCCTCGATATGATCGATTTACCTATTCTAGTCCAGGTCAGGGTTCGCAGGCATCAAGCTCGCAAAATCACAGGGATACTAGTCAGATGAGACCCACAACACCACGTTGTGATCAGTGCGGCAAGGCCCACTTTGGACTGTGCCGTCGAGGTTCTGATGCATGTTATTCTTGCGGACAGCCTGGCCATATGATACGGGATTGTCCTAATAGGGGAGGTGATGGTATGGCTCAGCCGACTGGATCTGTGTCTGCTTCTTCCTCATCAGTTCGACCTCCAGCACAGGGTTTTCAGCAGTCGACAGGTCGTGGTAGAGGTAGAGTGCAGTGCCGAGTTCGAGTGGTGGTCAAAATCGAACCTATGCTCTAGTAGGTCGACAGGATCTCAAGTCATCTCCAGATGTTGTTACAGGTATAATTCTTTGTTTTCTTATGATGTATATCCGTTGATTGATCCGGGATCTACATTATCATATGTTACACCCTTTGTGGCTAATAAGTTTGGCATTGAACCTGAATTGATAAGTAAACCCCTGACGGTATCTACTCTGATAGGAGATTCTATGATTGCTAGAAGGGTATATAGAGGTTCCACTGTGATGATTTGTAGTCGTCAAACCTCGGAAAATTTATTTGAGTTAGAAATGGTTGATTTTGATATGATAATGGGAATGGACTGGTTGGCCTCATGCTATGCAAATGTTGACTGTCGTACGAAGATGGTTAAGTTTTAATTTCCTGGTGAACCCATCATTGAATGGAAAGGGAACATTGCTACACCGAAAGGTAGGTTTATTTCCTATCTTAAGGCAAGGAAAATGATCTCAAAAGGTTACATTAAACATTTCGTTCGTGTTAGGGATGCGGAGGCGAAACCACCTACTTTACAATCAATCCCCGTGGTCAACAAATTTCCAGATGTTTTCCCAGATGAACTCCCAGGCCTTCCTCCTGAAAGGGAGATTGAGTTTAGCATTGATGTGTTGCCTGACACTCAACCGATCTCTATCCATCCATACAGAATGGCCCCGGCAGAGTTGTGAGAGTTGAAGGTGCAGTTGAAGGACTTTCTGGATAAGGGCTTCACCAGGCCTATCACTTCACCTTGGGGTGCACCAATCCTATTCGTGCGGAAGAAAGACGGGTCGTTACGGATGTGTATCGACTATCGACAGTTGAATAAGTTTACTATAAAGAACAAATATCCACTTCCAAGAATTGATGACCTGTTTGACCAACTCCAGGGTGACAAGTATTTCTCCAAGATTGATTTACGTTCAGGGTATCATCAGGTGAGGGTTAAGGAGAAGGATATTCCAAAGACGGCCTTCCGGACAAGATACAAGCACTTTGAGTTCTTGGTGATGTCGTTCGGGCTAACAAATGCCCCAGCAAGTTTTATGGATCTCATGAATACTGTATTTAGGCCCTATCTTGATGTGTTCGTAATTGTATTCATTGATGACATTCTAGTGTATTCTCGTTCGGAGGCGGAACATGCGGGCCACTTGCGAATAGTATTACAGATGCATCAGGATCATAAGTTATATGCTAAGTTCTCCAAATGTGAATTTTGGCTGAACTCAGTAGCGTTCCTTGGCCATGTGATATCTGACGAGGGTATTAGTGTCGACACTCAGAAGATCGATGCAGTAAAGAATTGGCCGAGACCTTCAACACCATCAGAAGTCCGCATCTTCCTAGGGCTAGCATGATATTATAGGCGGTTTGTAGAAGGGTTTTCCTCTATATCATCACCATTGACTAAGTTAACACAGAAAGCTACCAAGTTCCAGTAGTCTGACACTTGTGAACGTAGTTTTCAGGAGCTGAAAAATCGATTGACATCCGCACCAGTGCTCACTCTCCATGAAGGAACAGAAGGTTATGTGGTATATTGTGATGCCTCAGGTATAGGTTTGGGGTGCGTATTGATGCAGCGTGGGAAGGTGATTGCTTATGCATCAAGACAATTGAAGAAGCATGAAAAGAATTATCCAACCCATGACTTGGAATTGGTTGCAGTAATATATGCTTTGAAGATATGGCAGCACTACTTATACGGTGTCCATGTTGACATCTACACAGATCACAAGAGTTTACAATACATCTTCAAGTAGAAAGAGTTGAATTTGAGGTAGAGTAGGTGGCTTGAATTACTGAAAGACTACGACGTCGAGATATTGTATCATCCCGGTAAAGCCAATGTTCTGGCAGACGCTCTCAGCCGTAAATCAATGGGAAGCTTAGTACATATTGAGGCAGGTAGATAGGGGTTGACTAAAGAGCTTCATCAGCTAGCCAATATGAGAATCAGATTGTTAGACTCTGATGACGGAGGTGTTACTGTACAGAATACATCAGAATCATCTTTGGTAGCCGAGGTAAAAGCACGACAATATGAAGATCCTATCTTAGTACGATTAAGAGAGAGCATTCAGTAGTGTAAAAGTATGGCTTTTGAGATCGGAAGAGATGGGGCACTGAGATACTAGGGCCGATTATGTGCGCCTAATGTGGCAGGGTTGCGAGAGAAGATTATGAATGAGATTCATCAATCCCGATATTCCATCCATCCCGGCTCAACAAAGATGTATCATGATGTCAAGGAGAAGTATTGGTGGGATAACATGAAGAAGTCTATTGCAGAATTTGTAACCCAGTGTCCCAATTGTCAACAAGTAAAGATAGAACATCAGAAACCCTGTGGATTGCTTCAGAATATAGAGATTCCGACCTGGAAATAGGAGGTGATTAATATGGACTTCATTATTAGATTACCTCGCTCTTATCATAAGTTTGACTCCATCTGGGTGATAATTGATCGACTTACAAAATGTGCCCATTTTCTGCCAGTTAAGACAACTTACATGGATGAAGATTATGTGAAGTTGTATATCAAGGAGATTGTTAGGCTTCATGGTGTGCTGGTATCTATTATATCAGACCGAGGAGCTCAATTTACAGCTAACTTTTGGAGGTCTTTTCAGAAGGGTTTAGGCACACAAGTGAATCTCAACACTACATTTCATTCACAGACTGAAGGACAGGCTGAACGTACCATTCAGACACTGGAAGATATGCTACGAGCATGTGTTCTAGATTTTAAGGGAAATTGGGATGACCATCTTCCACTCATAGAATTCGCCTACAATAATAGCTACCATTCCAGTATTAAAATGGCCCCATACAAGGCACTATAGGGGAGGAGATGTAGATCACCAGTTGGATGGTTCGAAGTCGGTGAAGCAGAATTATATGGGCCAGATTTGATTTCCGAAGCTATTAAGAAGGTGAAAGTGACACAGGAGCGATTGAGGACGACACAAAGTAGGCAAAAATCTTATTCCGATGTCCGATGTCGTGATCTGGAGTTTGAGGTTGGTGATTGGGTTTTCTGAAGGATCTCACCAATGAAGGGTATTATGCGTTTTGGGAAGAAAGGTAAGCTGAGTCCAAGGTATATCGGGCCGTATAAAATTCTTCGACGAATTGGACAGGTTGCTTATGAGTTAGAATTGCCATCCGAATTGGAATTTGTCCACCTGGTATTCCATGTATCTATGTTGAGGAAATGTATTGGAGACCCTTCTCGAGTCGTCCCTATCAAAGATGTACAAGTTATAGAGGACCTATCATATGAAGAAGTGCCAGTGGCTATATTAGATCAACAAGTCCGCAAGCTGAGAACAAAAGATATAGCTTTCGTCAAAGTATTGTGGAGGAACAAGAATTTGGAAGAAATGACATGGGAAGCAGAAGAGGAGATGAAGTCTAAATACCCGTACCTATTCCAGAATGAAGATAACAAGGATGCTGGTGGAACACATGATACATTGGAAGGTGAAATGGCTCTATGAGGTAAGCAATAACTTGAGAATACTCTTCCTTAATACAAAATGGCGATATGCAGATAATGTACATGTCCATAATGCTTTGCATACTCTTGTAAGGCCATACGTTGAGTTAACTGCTTGCAAGTTTGTCCTCTATTTATGGGAGAAACTTGGTCGGAATCCACGACGATTTAAACTCCCCATAAACCCTTACATTCGAGGACGAATGTTCCTAAGAGGGGAAGGGTGTTACAACCCATATCCACACACGTTAGTTCATGCCATATATTAGTTAACATAAATCCAAGAAGGAATTACCTTTGAGATGATAAGAAGTTAATCCTATTGGTCTTAAGTGGTACAAAGGTGATTAACAAGTATTAGAAGTTAAACGAATCAAGGATGTGATAACTCGTATTTTCAGGTAAACATAGAGGTTCTTAATACACTCAAGAGGTCATGTATTAAGGTATTTGAATCATATAATATACGTATCATAAGTCATGAAGTCAAACGAGTTATGAAACAAAAGTCGACAAACGTTGTCGCAACTTAGGTTCATAATTTTACTTAAACATTAGGTCAAATGTTTCTAAGCTTTTATCCTAATTTACAAGGAATTACGGGGTAATCTAACCACCAAATTAAATATCTATGAGTCTAGTTTCCAACGCATTAAACCATTTGTCAATATGATCTCGGAGTATAGAGATATTCATATTTTTGCAAGCCTGCGCAGATTGGTAGATGACAAGTAGGTGCATCACCTACTTGCCAAAATGATAGGACAAAATTAAAAGACCTAAGTCGGCCAAGAGAGGACTTTTAAGGGGTTATGAACTCAGTTATTTCATCCATATTTCAGACCCTCAAAACCAAAGTTAACCCCTGCAACTCCTCCCCAAAAATCCCACACAAACCCTAATCGATTTTCCCTCTCTTTTAAGTTCTATTTGAAGGTAAAACCTAGATTTGAAGAACCAAGGGAAGGGCTGAGTTACCCAACAAGTAAGGTAAGTTAATTCCATCTTTCATACATTTTTCTCTGCTGTGAATTCATGGTAATTCGTTCTATACATGTAAGAACTCACGGGACGGTGATCGGAAGCCGTGGGTTCGAGTTATTCACTTGTAGCGGACTGTTTTGTGTTGCTGTTGGTCTGCGTGTTTTACTACTGTTTTGTGGAGTTTTGGAGGTGGAAGGGTGTGGAGAAACACCATACATATGTAGGGTTGTGGGATGATATTTATTCGTAACATTTCTGGGTCGTTTGACATGACTACGGTAGCCGTCGTATGTATGATGTAATTAGGTTGTGCGTGGACTATTTTGGGAGGCTCAATATGTTTATTATTGATGTTGTTTGGGCTGTTTGGTGATTGTTTTTAATGGTGTGAAGTCATATATATAGGGGAGGTGCTGTCTGTTTCAGCGTAAAATATTTTGTGGTCGATACATAATAGTTATGACGCTTAAATGATAATGATAGTATCGTTTCTCTTATTGTAGACTAAGGAGTTGTGACAATTACATAACTTGCAATTGGGGCAGTATATACAAGGTATGTGAGGCTATCCCTTTCCTTCTTTTGCACGACTCCGATTGTACATAATGTAATAAACGAGCTTCTAAAGATACTCTACTCTTAGAAGCTAGTAGTACTTACATTACTTTCCCTCTTATGGAACGATTGATGTTAATGTTGCTTCTCTTATTCTTATGTTATCAATGTTGTTGGTACTTCTTGATTCTTATAAGGTTCATAGTGAAGAGTTAGTCCTAATAACGTGTAAAGAGGATACCGACCTTACGTCACTCCGAAAGGTTTAGAATGTGATTCCATGAGTCGAGCATGCATTATATATATGTATCTATTTTACTCTACCGAGCCGCGCTATAGTCGGCCGGGTACAACACCTATTGTGCAACCACTGATCAGTTGGGTTTTACCGAGTTCTACGTGGCCGGGTACGACTCTACCGAGCCTTATGATGGCCATGTACGTTTTTACCGAGCCTATTATAGCCGGGTACGATATGATGATGATGATGCCCACAGAGGTGTATGTTTTAAAAGTTTATGTATACATACATATGTATCATGCATTGCATGTCAGTAGCCCTCAGAGGTACTTAGATGTTCCAGGTTGTATATTCTCTATCCCTGCTTACATTACTGTTTGTATTTATGGTTCCCTACCTTACATACTCAGTACTTTATTCGTACTGACGTCCTTTTGTTTGTGGACGCTACATGTCATGCTACAGGCCCTGATAGATAGGCAGGTGTAGCTCCCCCACCACAGTAGGTTGTCTAGTTCAGCAGTGATTGGCGAGATCCCTTTTCCAGACTTGCCATAGTCTTGGTATGCATTTTGTTATATACATTATGGCTATGTCGGGGCCCTGTTCCGACTATGTTGCAGCACTTATGTTCATTTAGAGGCTCATAGATAGGTGTCAACTCATGTATAGTTTGGTATGCCTTGTTGGCTGGTTTTTGTTGTATAGTCTTTCATGGTAGTGTGGTAGCTCGTACCTTATATGTAGTTTCTTGATTTTTTGGTCATCTCATGTTATGTATGTTCATGCCATCATATTTTATTGTTGGTTGTCCATGATCCATGTCTACCATTTATATTTATCTCGTCAACCCTAAAAAATAATAAAAAAAGGTTAGATAAAATGTACGTTGGTGCTCGGCAAGTATGGTCGGGTGCTAGTCATGGCCCTCCAGTTTGGGTCATGATAACCGAACCACATATGCAACAATATCCTTCTTTATCGTCCTCCACCAATAATGTTGCCGCAAATCCTGATACATCTTAGCAGCGCCCAGATGAATAGAGTATCGGGAACTATGGGCCTCGTCTAAAATCAACTCTTAAAGTCCATCCACATTAGGCACACAAATACGACCTTGCATCCTCAAAACTCCATCATCTCCAACTGTAACCTACTCGGCAGCTCCGTGCCGCACTGTGTCTCTAAGAACACACAAATTAGGATCATCATACTACCGATCTAGGATACGCTCAAATAATGAAGAACGAGTGACTGAGCAAGCTAACACACGGTTGGGCTCAGAAATATCCAACCTCACGAACTGATTGGCCAAAGCATGAACATTTAAAGCAAGCAGTCTTTCATCGACCGGAATATACGCAAGACTGCCCATACTGGCTGACTTTCTACTCAAAGCATCGGCCACCACATTGGTCTTTCCCGGATGATATAAGATGGTGATATCATAGTCTTTAAACAACTCCAACCACCTTCTCTGCCTCAAATTTAGCTCCATTTGCTTGAACAAATACTGCAGACTCTTGTGATCCGTGAACACCTCACATGACACGCCATATAGATAATGCCTCCAAATCTTCAACGCATGAACAATGGCTACTAACTTCAAATCATGAACTGGATAATTCTTCTCATGAATCTTCAACTGTCGCGAATCATAAGCAATGACCTTGACATCCTGCATCAACACCACACCAAGTCCAATAAGAGATGCGTCACAATAAACTGTATATGGCCCTGAACCTATAGACAATACCAACACCGGCGTTGTAGTTAAAGCTGTCTTGAGCTTCTGAAAGCTCGCCTCACACTCGTCCAACCACCTGAACTGGGCACTCTTCTGGGTCAACCTTGTCATCGGGGTTGCAATAGCTGAAAACCCCTCCACAAACCGACGATAATAACCTGTCAAACCCAAGAAACTCTAGATCTCTATAGCTGACATGGTTCTAGGCTAGTTCTTGACTTCCTCTATCTTCTTTGGATCCACCTGAATAACTTTCGCTGATACAACATGACCCAAGAATGCAACTGAACTCAACCAGAACTCACACTTCGAAAACATAGCATACAACTGACTATCTCTCAAAGTTTGAAGAATAAATCTCAGATGCTGCTCATGCTCTTCCCGGCTGCGGGAATAGATCAAAATATCATCAATGAAGACTATCACGAATGAATCCAAGTAAGGCTTGAACACTCAGTTCGTCAAATCCATAAAAGCTGCTGGGGCATTTTTCAACACAAATGACATTACCAAGAACTCATAATGCCCGTACTGAGTGCCGAAAGTTGTCTTAGGGACATCAGATGCCCTAATCCTCAACTGATGGTAGCTAGATCTCAAGTCAATCTTCGAAAATACCTTGGCACCCAGAAGTTGATCAAACAAATCATCAATCCTCGATAATGGATAATTATTCTTCATTGTAACCTTGTTCAGTTATCGGTAATCTATACATATCCTCATCGATCCGCACTTCTTCTTAACAAACAACACCGGCGCACCCCAAGGCGAGACACAAGGTCTAATAAAACATATCTCAAGTAAGTCTTGCAATTTCTCCTTCAATTCTTTCAACTCAAGCGGGGCCATACGATATGGCAAGATAGAAATGGGCTGAGTGCCTGGAGCCAAATCAATGCAAAAGTCAATATCTCTGTCAGGTAGCATACTCGGTAGGTCTAAAGGAAATACCTCAGGAAACTCACGAACAACGGGCACATAATCCATAGAAGGAACCTCAACACTAGAATTACGAACATATGCCAAATAGGCCGAACACCCTTTCTCGATCATACGTCGTGCCTTCATATATAAGATAACCCTACGAGTAGAATGATCAATAGTCCCTATCCACTCTAAACGATGTAAACCCGGTAAGGCTAAGGTCACAGTCTTGGCATGACAGTCCAAGATAGCGTGGTAAGGTGATAGCCAGTCCATCCCCAACATAAAATCAAAATCAACCATGTCCAAAAGTAACAAATCTACTCGAGTCTTAAGACCCCCAATCACAACTATACATGAACAATGGACATGATCTACCATAATAGAATCACCTACCGGTGTAGACACATATACAGGAGCACTCAAAGAATCACTAGGCATAACCAGATATGGTGCAAAATAAGATGACACATAGGAGTACGTATTAGATCAAATAGAAATGAAGCATCTCTACTACAAACCAGAACAGTACATGTGATAACTGCACCGGTGGCCTGGCTGGAAGAGCATAACATCGGGGCTGGGCCCCACAACTTTGAACTACATCTCTGGGACAACCTCCTGCTGGCTGCCCTCCACCTCTAGCGGCCTGACCTCCACCTCTAATACTTCTACCTCCACCCCTAGCACCTCTACCTCCACCTCTAGTTGGCTGAGCGGGCGGTGTAACACTCGGTGCCTGAGCCATGGCACGAGCACCCTGATGCTGAGAGCTGCTCGGTGCTCGAGGATGAAATCTAGCTATTTGCCTCGTATAGCCACAAGTGTAACAAGCCCTCGGATGCTGAGACTACTCACCCTGACGGCCTGAATATCCACTCTGAAAACTCTGGAGCGGCGGTGCATTGATAGGAGCTGGTGGTGCACTGTAGGGCAACTGATCAGAATACTGCATATGAGAACCACGGCCACCTAGAGCACCGTGAGAAGCCTGTAGTGCTGAATGAAACGGCCTGGAAGGATGACTCCTACCAAAAGAATTTGTGCCTCTAGACGAGGCACCACTAAACTTGCCCGAATGATGAGGCCTCTTGTCATACTCCTGACCACTCCCCTGTGATAGAACCATCTCAACTCTCCTGGCCACATTGGCCGCATCCTGAAAAGAAATCTCGCTCCCCGTCTCCTTAGCCATCTGCAATCGAATAGGCTGAACGAGTCCCTCAATGAACCTACTCACCCTCTCTCTCTCACTAGGAAGTATGATAAGAGCGTGACGGGCCAAAGCAATGAATGTGGTCTCGTACTAAGTGATGGTCATGGAACCCTGCTGGAGATGCTCAAATTACCTCTGATAGTCCTCCCTCTAAGTGATAGGAAGAAACTTATCCAGAAATAGCTGAGAGAACTGATCCCAAGTCAAATCTGGTGACCCAGCTGGTCTAGCCAAACAGTAATATCTCCACCAAGTCTTGGAGGATCCAGAAAATCAAAAATCAGCAAAGTCGACCCCATTGGTCTCCACTATCCCCATGTTCTGAAGAACCTCATGACAACTGTCTAAATAATCCTGGGGATCCTCAGAAGGTGTACCACCAAAAGCAGTAGTGAAGAGCTTGGTGAATCTGTCCAACCTCCACAAGGCATCTGAAGATATAGTTGATCCATCACCTGTCTAAGCTACCACTCGACTAAAGAAGCGGTACGTGACCTCGCCATTCGTGAAAGAACAAGAGTAGAGGGTTCAATTTAGCAGTGAGAGAACAAAATCGCACGATAGAGAAGAATAGATGTGAAGCTTTTCCTAACTCTGTAGCCTCTGGGGGTAAATATAGACGTCTCCGTACCGATCCCTCAGACTCTACTAAGGTTGTCCGTGAATTGTGAGACCTAAGCAACCTAGAGCTCTGATACCAACTTGTCACGACTCGGATTTCCCACCCTCAGGAGTCGTGATGGCAGCAACTAGTGAAAGCTAAGCAAGCCAATCATTCCAAATATTTATCCTTTCCATTTTTAATCCTATAACAATTGTGAATTAACATTATATAAATAGAGGAAATAATAAAGCGGAAGAATGAAATGTAACAATTTAACAATAATACCGATACAAATCCATAAACAAAAACTACCCAGAACTGGTGTCACAATCGCACGGACTATCTAAGAAAACTACAGATAATGTCTGAACAAGAAAGTACATGTCTGTGTTTGGAATGTAAAAGAACAAAATAAAACTAGATAGGGAGGGGACACCAAGGCTTGCGGACACCTGCAAGTCTACCTCAGGTATCTTGATAGGCTGAAGGAAGCAACCCTTAGCTAAGGACTGTATGCTCCAGTACCGAGATCTGCACATAGTGCAGAGTGTAGTATCAGCACAACCGACCCCATGTGCTGGTAAGTGTCGAGCCTAACCTCGGCGAAGTAGTAACGAGGCTAGGACAAGACTACCAAATAAACCTATGCAGTTAAAGCATATATGGAAAGAAATATAATGGAAACTAGCAGTTGAAGATGAGAAAGGGAACATGCTGCGGGGGAATATCAAATACCAACAGTAACTCAAGAGAAAAGCGTAAAGAACATTTTAAGGTTTGCATCAGTAAGAATAAGGAAACAGTAACAAATAAATATCCACTTTTATTATTTATTTATGCGGCACGCAACCCGATCCAAATCATATATCATTGTTGCGGCGTGCAACCCGATCCAATCATATATCATTGTTGTGGCGTGCAACCCGATCCAATCATATATCACTGTTGCAGCGTGCAACCCGATCCAATCATATATCATTGTTGCGGCGTGCAACCCGATCCAATTATATATCATTATTGCGGCTTGCAACCCGATCCAATCATATATCATTGTTGCGGCGTGCAACCCGACCACTCATGTCCTCCCTTATTACTCCATGTTGCGGTGTGCAACCCGATCCCATATAATATTGTTGCGGCGTACAACCCGATCCCAATATACAATTCAACACCAATCACAAATGAATCCCAGCAAGGGAGCAATAAGGAAACAACAATGTCCCGACAAGGGAATCAACTATGAGAATAAGCACATCCCGGCAAGGGAACCAACAATAAGAATTAAATATGTCCCGGCAAGGGAATCAGCTATAACCAAACTTATACCAACATTTAACTTCACAAATGCAACCTCAACTGGAACCAATACTCAACAACAATCATATACCACGAGGAGAATCATAATTCTTGCCCAACACGGAGAATCAAAAACTTAGGCATTTGTAGTATTTATCAAGAAAACAACGATTACAATTTAAGACTCACGAGCATGCTTGAAAACGACGTATAGATACTTGTTACCACACCTATACGACGTACACTACACTAGCACATAGCAATTAAAGCACAATACCTATTCCCTCAAGCTAAGGTTAGACCAAACACTTACCTCAATGCCACGAACACAATTCAAGCCTCAACTATCACTTTACCTCTTGTTTCCACCACCAATTCGCTTATATCTAGCCACAATGTACATAACGATATTAATAAATGCTAAATGAATCAATTCTAATGCATAAAAAATAGGTTTTCTAAATATTTCCCCAGAAAGTCAAAAATTGACCCCGGGCCCACATGGTCAACACTCGAGGTTCAAATCAAAACTCGATTACCCATTTACCCACAAACTAAAATATATAATTTGTTTTGAAATCAGACATCAAATCGAGGTCCAAATCCCCAAAATTTGAAAATCCTAAGTTCTACCCAAAACACCCCATTTCCCCCATGAACACTCTTGATTTTGAATTGAAATCATGTGAAAAGATGTTATAGATTAAAGAAAATGAGTTAGAAATGACTTACAATTGATTTGGAGAAGAACTTTTCTTTGGAAAATCGCCCAAGAGAGTTTAGGGTTTGAGGAAGTTTTAAAAATAAAGAAAAATGCGTCTAAGTCCCAATTAACTGATCGTAATGTCGCAATTGCGACAGAAGCTTCGCAATTGCGAAGATCGCAAATGCAAACTTGGGCATTTTCTGTTGACCTCGCAATTGCGAACAAATAGTCGTAATGACTTCGCATTTGCGAAGGGTGGTTCACAATTGCGAACACTGGCAGGCAAGGCGTTCTTCGCAAATGCAATCAAGCCCTCACAATTGCCAAGCCTGTTGGGCTCGCAATTGCGAAGCCTTACCTCGTAATTGTGAGATCAGAGCCTGCAACACAGATGAACCTGCAACAGCCATTTCCCTAAGTCCAAATTCACTCTGTGGCCTATCCAAAACTCACCCGAGCCCTTGGGGCTCAAAACCAAACATGCACGCAAGTCCCAAAACATCATAGGACTTGCTCGTGCAATCAAATCATCAAAATAACATCAACAACCATGAATCAAACTCCAAATTCATGAAATCACTCAAGAACATCAAAATTTCCAATTTCTTAACTATAGGTCCGTTTTATACCAAACTAATTCCGATCTTTACCAAATTTTACAGATTTAACTTAATTATTATTTCAAACTTGTACCGGGCTCCGATACCAAGATACGGGCCCGATGCCATCAAGAAAATACATCAATTCACTTCTATAAACCTTTATATTTTCCAAAAAATAATTTTTTTAAAAAATTCATTTCTCGGGCTTGGGACCTCAGAATTCGATTTTGGGCATATGCCCAAGTCCCATATTTTACTACGGACCCTACGAGACTATCGGATCACGGGGCTGGGTCCATTTACCAAGAATGTTGACCAAAGTCAACTTTATTCAATTTTAAAAGCCAATTTCCATATTTTACTTAGTTTTTACATAAAAGTTTTCTGGAAAGGTGCCCGGACTGCACACGCAAATCGAGGTGAGATAAAATAAGGGTTTTAACGCCTCGGAACACAGAATTTACTTGTAACACAAGTGATGACCTTTTGGGTCGTCACACCGCCCCACTCAAGCTCTCATTGAAATATGCAATCAACAATTCATCTTTCCCGCCAACACTTCTCATTTCACTACAATAAACCGTCAGATGGGCTATTGGGTCTCCACGCCCATCATACAAGTTTAACTTTGGCATTTTAAATCCCGCGGGCAGATGAATATCAGGGAATATACACAAGTCGTTGTAAGACATGTTAATCTGATTTCCCATACCTTGCATCTTCTTTAAAGACTGCTTTAAGATTTTCACCTTCCTGGATATCTCATCTTGCACCACTGTCTTACCAGGCTTTTCAGTTTCATCGGGAGGCTCAAAATGAAGAGCGTGAGAGATTAGATTCGAGACCTTTAAAGTTTGTTCTAGAGCACAATGTTGGGCATCGGGGTCTTTGAACACAATTTTGCTAGAGGATCGAGGAAAGGTAGCTGGTAGATGAGCTACAAAAACATGAGTGGTCAAATGAGCGGGATATGAGGTGGTTTTGGCGGGTGGAGTGTGAAAAGGTTGTGGGGAGATATCAGCAGCAGTATGAAGTTAGATTTTGTGCTAGTGGCGGAATGGTGACGAGGCTTTCAGTGTAGTTAGCGAGAACTGATGGTGGAGGACGCCCACTAATCCAAGCTTGGTATATTTCAGCCATCTGTCCTTTAAACCTTAGGACCTCTTCTTTCAACTCAGTTTCTGATTCAACAATCCCCTTAGGCAGATTAACAACGCATGTGTCTAAGTCTTTGCTAGCCGTAGGTACCTTGCTCTTTGACCTTGTGTTGTATGGAAGAGTTACCAGTTTAAGAACCAAAAACCAACCATCCTTCTACTATAATGAAGATAATAAAGAGGAACAAAATGAAGTCATCATGTTAGCGTTAGGGCATTTAACAGCTAAAAATATCACATTGCGTGCAATGCACCTAGCAACAATTAACGGTTCAAGAATGACTTCGAGGGTCACAAGGTCACTTGGCATCATCCCAATTTGTTCATTTCAATCTTTTCTTCTCTTTTCTTTTCTAGCACTTCTTGGCTTGCTCATTTTTCTTCCTCTTGTTTTCTAATTATCACTCTTTCTTTCCTCTCATTTCTCACATCCCATAATTTCATCTTCTGCTTCTTCTTTTTTTCTTTTTTTCTTTTTTTTTTAATTTTACAAAAATGATTCGATCGAACCCTATGTAAGTTGCCTACGTATCATGATTCCCTATGAATCAGACCAAGCTTAATTCTGGGAAAATCGAGAATAGACTAAATAAACTAACGTTCTCTTTTTTTTACCTTAATGACTACTCTGATGAGAAAAAAAAAAAGAAAAGAAAATCTCTCTTTTTTAGACTTAATATTTTATAATCTATTTTAAACTCAATCTTAAACGAGCATATATTTTTTCTTTTTCTTTTTTTGAAACATATACTCTATGAGAAATTATTACGGAAAAAAAACCTACAAGAGAAAAATATTTTTTAAATTTTTACTTTTTTAGGAAGGAAATCTAAAGAATAAACCAAAAAAATAAATATTTTGAATTTTCATTTGATATCCTGAAGAATGATTTCGAAACGAGAAATTAAAAAGATAAAAAAAATGTTTTTGGATTTCAGTTTTTGATTACCTAAGGGAGAAACTCTAAAGATAAAAGATAAAGTATGTTTTTTTCTTCTATGCACAATGTCCTAAAGTTCTAGTAAAAATAAAAAGAATATTTTTTTGTTTTTTACATATTTCCCAATGAAGAACCTCAAAAAGATTATTTTTTTTTTGCGGATTTTTGGAACTAATATCTTAAAGAAAACTTCTAAAGAGGTATCAAAAGAATACTTTTTTTTTTTGAATTTTTAGTCTTAATATACTAAAGGAAATATAAAAGCAGTTTTTTTTTATTTTGAGTTCTAGATATTAACTTCCTAAGGAAAACCACCTCAAAAGATTTTTTTTTTAATTTCTAGAATTAGTATTCTAAAGAAAACCTCTAACGGAAATATAAAACGCAAAATCTCTTCTTCTTTTTTTTTGGATTTTTGAGTTTTAACACACCTTTTCAAATACAAAATAGGAAGTACAATAACAAAAGACTCAACAAACTTAACTAGACTATGACAGACTCTGACACCAATAACAAAAGACTTGACATTACTGTACAAAACTAGAAGGTAAAAGACGACATAAAAAGAAAAACAGACTCAAAACATAAAAAAAAAGAATCTCCTTAAGCAACTCCCGAATGAGCGATCCTGACTGGATGGTCCTAGAGTACCTATGTTGCTCAAACTCCGGTAAGTAGATTCACACCTGTATGAGAAGATTAAGACCAACTAAAGTTAAAGACCTAGAACACTATGTGAGACAATAACACTTCCTGTTGGACACATGCAAGACATGATTAAGGTTATTTTGGCAAAACGACTTACGTGGACAAAAGTGGCTAGACATGCAAGATTTGGCTATGACCCCGCGAAGCCAAGAACCTAAGACTCACTAGAAAGACCGGACCATATGTGGGCTGCCTACGTATCCCGCCTCGAGAGACAAGAATTAGGTATGAGTAGTTCGGAAAGATTTGATACGTGCGAGAATTTTAAAAAAAAATAACTACTTTCGAGAAAATATATTTTTTGTCTTTTTTTTTGAAAAATAATGAAACATGTAAACTCTTTTTGGATTTTATTTTTCCTTTTTTTGATTTTTTTTTTGGAAAATGATGGGAAAGTGCAAAATCTTTTTGGATCTTTCATTTTCAAAAAGTTGTGAAAGAAAAATGTAATTGGGCTCTACTTGCTTCATTTATTTACACTTCACCCTATTTTTTCTCATTTATCCTCAACCATCATTGGTCCGCCAAATGACCTGTTTAACCTTTGAAGAATAGAACATGAAGCACATAAGATGCATCAGCATGGTCTTTTATTTTTGGGTACACCTGTCCTAGACGAACCCAACCCCTGTGTTGAGTCCCCAAAGTCAAATGCACATGATGCAAACAACTTTCCTACTAGGGATCCGGCATGAGGTTATGTAATTCTAGGTTGAAACTTGGGGTTGTATTCTAGACCTGGCTTACTCGAACGGATAACTTGAGCCAGGGGGGCAGCGTACCGAGAATACAGAAGCTTCACCGGCTTTGCAACTTGTCCGAACCTCGTTCTAAAATTGGGATATAACTCTAACAGAAAAGAAGCCACACGAAGTGCACGCTTCCTAGATGATTTAGAAGACTCAGAGAGAAGAGGGTTTCGTAACAGTTTATATACAGTCCAAGCAATATCAAAGCGGTAAAAAGCAACATTTAGTACATTAGGCTCAAACACATAAAATAAATTAGATAATAAATAAAGGCCAACTGTAATAACTATTCTAAGCTCGAATTCTTGAACCCTGAACCAAAGATTCTGGGTTCTCATCCCCAGCAGAGTCGCCAGAGCTGTCACACCTCCTTTTTCTATCCCAAAAAGGGGTATAGGGGAGTTTTTCCAATTAAAGTGACAATAACCAAAACGAAATTATTTATATCAAATATAGAGTCGCCACTTGGGATATTTTATGGTGTCCCAAGTCACCGGTTTAAAATCCTGAATCGAGGAAGTTGACTCTTGTTTATGGTCTGCGAACACAGAAATCCGGGTAAGGAATTCTGTTAACCTGAGAGAAGGTGTCAGGAATTCTCGGGTTCCGTAGTTTTAGCACAGTTGCTCAACTATTATTATTGGCCTAATTATCTGTTTAATTACACATTTTAAACCTACGTGCATTTTTAACTTTCTAACCGCTTTTAATATTTTTAGGAAAATTCATGATCGTCATACACTTGCTTATTTTTGAAAACACATCGTAAACCACGCTACATGAAATGCACCCGCGATTCATGGCATGTTTAATTTATTTAACATTATTGAAAATTGGAGTCGTGTCATATGAAATGTACACCCAGATTTGGAAATTATATATCACGACTACGTCATGGGAACCGTACCCGTAGCTATGA
Organism: Nicotiana tabacum; assembly: GCF_000715075.1. Classification (NCBI taxonomy): domain Eukaryota; kingdom Viridiplantae; phylum Streptophyta; class Magnoliopsida; order Solanales; family Solanaceae; genus Nicotiana; species Nicotiana tabacum. The sequence goes on along the minus strand of NC_134082.1, from coordinate 59,771,565 downwards.
TAATTTATATTATAACGCGCCTAAAGCAAACTACGAGATTGTTAAAGAATACTACAAATTATTAATGGACTAACAAAAGAGAGCAATAAACCAGACAACTAATAAAACGTTAATTATTCCAAACATAGAGTGAGATAGAAGAAAGAATGGACCTCAAAAGCTTTGAATCGCAAAACTCATTAACTGAACGGGACCTTGACCGGAAAACTTCAGCGGCGCCAGAAACGCAAACGGAAATTAACAACCCGAAGCACCTCGAGTCATACTCCGAACCTCAATTGATCTCCATTTTCATACTTGAAAACCAAAATTCAAAACCCAAATGAAAAGAAAAACAGAAACGTCTATATCCATATATGTATATGCACATTTTTATCTTTTTTCTGAAATTTAAACAAACATTGAAAACCATAAAAATGAGCCGCTGAATCCTTTTCTTTGAAATCCAAATTTCATCCCATGTTTCCGTCCCAAATTTTCCCAACGACTCTGTACGTTCTCTGCCTCTGTTTCGTTCTCCCTCCCCTCTGTTTTCGACCCTCTATCTCTATTCTTTTCTACCTTCGATGTCTGTTGTTGCTAGCTAGAGGGTGGTCAATGGTGGCTATTGGTATGGGAGATGGGTGAGAATGGTGTGTAGATGAAGAAGATGAAGAGAGACACGGTTGGTTATGGAGATGACAGAAATGGGTGATGAGGGTGGTCATGTGGCATTGAGGTTTTGGAGATGAGTGGTCGCTGGTTCTGTTGCTGGCAGAAGTCGCTAGGAGAGGAGCGAGTTGGTGAGGGAGACAGGCTGCTACTTGGAGAGGATGACAGCTGGATTTGGTCTTGGTTGTTCTTCTCTAGGGTTTGTGTTAAGTAAGATGAAGGAGTTGAAGGTTGTCTAGGGTTTTTTTTTCTTGTGTTGTGAAGGGTCCCCATGAAGAAGAAGAGTCCTTAGGTTAAAAAAATGGCTGGTCCTTCCCTTTTTAAAAAAATCTGATCTCTATATAGAAAAGGGGTCAAATTAGGTCTTAGGGTTAGGTTAGTGGGTATTGGGCTAAGGGTAATTGGGCTTGGATTTAGGAAATTGTGTTGGACCATGTCTTTTGGGTTTGAATCTAGGCTAAGAAGACCACATAATGCAATATATCTATAAAGTGTAAAAATCACTCTTAATTAAAATAAACTAATATAAAAAGTAAATACTAAAAGCGAAACTAATTTTTTATATTTTTAATTTTATGAAGGTAAATAAAACAAAAAAAAACTAAATAAAATATCAATTAGCTAAATAAGAGAAATATTTTTGTAATTTTTATTTTTGTGATAAAATAAAGTAAAAGGGTCAAAACTAGTTAAAATAGCGATATTATACCTAAACTAGATATTTAAATACTAAAATGTATGAATCTCGGGGTGGGTCAAAAATTGTATGTCTACAATGAGTGGTGATTTTACCACTCATTCTAGTCTCTTTTCTTCAGTTTTTGTGTCCTTTAATTATAAAATGACGTGATTGATGGTATGCATTGCTAGATTTTTAGGTAAATGATCCCATGGAGAGATTTGAAGTCAATTGAAACGGAATTGAGCAAAAAGAGTAACAAAGGTACAAAATCCTTTAGTGATTTCGCACCTGCAAAATATTGTATGCATCTGCGTTAACGCATCTGCGAAGGGAGAGGCTGCTTCTGCGAGAATTGGCTACTAGGCAAAGGGACCGCATCTACGGTCAATTATCCGCTCCTGTGGTCACACATTTGCGAGTATAGGTCCACATCTGCGGAGACAGAAATTTTACACTAGCCTCGCACCTACCATTGGTAGTCCGCTTTTGCGGAGCCGCACCTACGAGGATTGTTCCGCATGTGCGGTCAACGGGCTTCAGGTCTGGGTAATTTTGGAAAATCACACTTTCTCCAATCCAACCCCACAAATACACGACCTAACCTATTGGAACCACATCTTTGGCTTATTTTCAGTCCCTAAGACTAGGGAAAACAACTTTGGAAACTAGGGTTTTTGCACATACACTTGGGTTTTGAAGTTTAGAAGATTTTAGTTAAGAATTTCTTACTCATTTCTTCATTTCTGTACTTTGTATTGAATATCTAAGTGTGTAGTATTTATTCCAATACTTGAATCTTGTTTATGAAAATATTCATAATTAAAGTGTAGATTAAATATCTTGTTGTGCTTATGTATTGAATGAGTTTTTACCTTTTATGAAGTGAGTTCTTGTTTCTTTAATTATTCTTGTTCTTTAATGTTTCCCAAGGGATTAGCGAACCCTAGGACTTGTCCATTAACTTCGAATTAAATTTTGGAAAAATTATTTGGGGTTGGGAAAGATTAATTAACAAGCACTTGAGGCTTTAACCATCATTTTATAGAATCTACCTAGGGATAGGATTGAATTACTTGTAGCCATATCCGAGTTTGCTTAATCTCGTAATTTATTTAAGTATAATTCAATTGGGAAGTCTTGTTAGTCTTTGGAAGAATCTAATATAGAATTATTACCCATGGCTAATTAACATAAACTCGCTCATATTTATAAAATCGTGAAATACATTGGATCGTTACTTGAGTGTAATTCCCGATGCATCCATACTTGTAGCCATTAATCACTTTACTTGCTTTCTAGGATTGTTTACATTTACCCATTTAGATATAAATATTTTCCAAAAATCAATTCTAAGTGTTTGGCATTGCATACCAAGTGATAATTCTCTTACATTCCTAATCGCCTACATATTGTTCTCTGTGGGATTCGACCCCGACTCATAGTTGGGTAAATTATATTGCATGCGACTGTGTCCATTTACTTTATGGTAGTGGATTTGGATGTCATCAAAATTGGCGTCGTTGCTGGGGAACAATGTGGCATAATTTAAGTTGTTTGAGAAATAAGCGTAAGTGCTTTGGTCCAAACTTGTGAATTTTTGTGTAATTATCTTTCTTTCCTTGGTCTATTTTTCTTGTCTGTTTCTTATTTGTTTTCTTAGTTTTTGAAAAAATCATATAATGAAAACTGGTCAGATGGTAGTTGTTTATACTTTGATGACCCTTGTCAATATCGTGGAGGACCACACCTTTGGCAAAATTATTTAAATTCTCCCGGGGGCAGATTGTACGCACAATCTCAAACCCATGAGTGGAGTATTTGTGATAAGTGTGGTCGTGAAAATGGTCATGGGAGTATTGTGCTTATTTGTCCTTCCCTTCCCAAGCCCCCGCTATGATGATTCTACTTTTTGTGATGAAATTTATAGGGATATGGAGTTGGGAGAAATTGAGCATGGTCAAAATGGAGAGTTCAAGCTCATGTTAGAATGCTTAATTAAAGGAGGAAACAAAGGGCAAAGTGCCTTGGAAGAGCTTTTGGAAAATAGTCTCCAAAATGACTTGGCGCTTGAAAGGTTGCATTCACAAATGGAAAAATTGCTTGAAGCTTTAGAGGTCCAAAAAGCCTTGGAAGTAATTGATAGACAAGAACCTTCCTTATATGTGGAAGCCTAAAATCCCTCATTGGCACTTGATCAAAACCAAGAAGAACTCTCAAATGCTCAAAATGAGAAAATGATGCTCATGTTGGAGGCCATTTTTGAAAATGAGGAGAAGCACAACTTTGCACTCGAGGACTTGAAGCAAGTCTTGACTCAAAATGATGAGGACATCCGCACCTTGGAAGGTCAAATGACAATATTGGTTGAGTCTCACTATGCCCACCAACTTGAGAGTGTGGAAAGAAGTCAAGAAGAGTCCGATTTCGAGGAAGAAAGTGCGCTTTAATTTGAGAAATCAAGAATTGAACATGCTCCAACCGACTCCATTCTTGTTAGTGATGGCAAGAAAAATATAGAATTAGAATCAGTCGGTGTAAATGAAAATTTGGTTGAGATTGACTCTAGTCCGGGGAAAAACGAGGATGTTAAAATCCGGAAAGAATTGCAATTTGAAGGTTTGATGTCACATTCCAAGCATTTTTCAACATTGGAATTGTGTGGTGATATGTGAATTGAACTACACGAGTCAATGAAGGATTGCGATGAGGAAAGACAAAATGCCATGCATTTTACAATTTGAGGGAACAAGAAGGAAAAATGACATCCCTCATATGAAAGCCAAGAAATGCAAAATGAAGAAATTGAAGTTTGGCTTGATCATCAACTTACCACCCCCACCGCTCGTGGTCACAAGCTTGATTCCAAGTTAGGTGCCCAGTTCATATTGTCCAAATGGCGAGAAAAGTGGTAAAGTTGATCCGTGTCGTGTCACGACGTTAAATGCGGCGCTTGGTGGGAGGCAACCCATTGTTTTTAAAAATTTTTGTCATTTTTGAAATTTTCTTTTTTAGAATAGCTTAGAATATTAGTTTTGACTAATCTGTCAAGTTTCAGATTTTTTGGAGTTGAATTAAGGAGTTTGGGATGCTGGAACAACCCAAAGCAGTAGCTGGCTAGAATTGGACTACTGAACCCTGGTGTAATCGCACCTGTAGAAAATTAATGCAGGTGCGTGTCCGCAGAAGCGGTTTCCTTGGCGCAAATTATCAGTTTCCATAGGTGTGGTTGATTTATCGCAAAAGTGTCTGCGCAGAAGCGCTACCTTAACCGCAGGTGCGGAAAATCGGTCAAGTTTAATTAATTGAGCCCTCATTTCATCAGGTATTCTCTGAACTTTTTCCCCCAAAATCCAAAATTCCCCATCTCTCACATACTCAAATCCTCCATTGCTCTTGATTTCTACTGCTCTCAAGCACAAGACCACACAGGTACCATGGCTCTCATCTACTCCTCTTTTCTGCTTCTCTTTTTCTTCTTCTTCTTCTTCTTCTTCTTCTTCTTCTTCTTCTTCTTCTTCTTCTTCTTCTTCTTCTTCTTCATCATCTCAATCACAGTCACGTTTTCATTTTTTTCTATGTTTAATGTCATGGTTTGGTTTAGGAGTTTTAGGAGTGAGGGAAATTGGTTGGGAGTAGGTTTGTGTGTGCTGCTAATGAAGAAGAACAAATTGTTGGAATATCTATGATGATGACCAAATCCACTACTAAAAAGGAAATGGACACGGTCACATGCAATATAATTTACCCAACTATGAGTCGGGGTTGAATCTCACAGAGAACAATATGTGGGCGATTAGGAATGTAAGAGAATTATCACTTGTTATGCAATTCTAAACACTTAGAATTGGTTTTTGGAAAATATTTATATCTAAATGCGGAAATCTAAACTAACCTAGAAAGCAAGTAAAATGACCAATGGCTACAAGTATAGATGCATCGGGAATTACACTTAAGTAACGATACAATGTATTTCACAATTTTACAAATATGAGCGAGTTTATGTTAATCAGCCATGGGTAATAATTCTATATTAGCGTTTTCCGAAGACCAACAAGACTTCCAAATTGAATTATCCCTAAAACAATTAAGAGATTAAGCACACCCGGATATGGCTATAAGTAGTTCAATCCTATCCCTAGGTAGAATCAATAAAATAAGGGTTAAAACCTCAAGTTTTTGTTAATTAATCTTTCCCAACCCCAAATAATCTTTCCCAAATTAATTCGGAGTTAATGGGCGAGTCCTAGGGTTAGCTAATACCTTTGGAAACATTAAAGAATAATAATAATTAAAGAAACAATAACCCACTTCATAAAAAGATAAAAATCATTCAATACATAAGCACAACAAGGTATTTAATCCACACTTTAAATATGATTATTTCCATAAACAAGATTCAAGTGTTGGATAAAATAATACACGCTTAGATATACAATATAAAGCAAGAAAATGAAGAAATGAGTACAAATGAGTAAGAAATTCTTAACCACAAGTTTCAAATCTTCAAGACCAAAGTGTGTGTGCAAACCCTAGCTTCCAACCTTGTTTTCTCTAGTCTTTGAGACTAAATATATGCCAAAAGATATTTTACAAATGAGCTAAGGTGGGTATTAAATGGTTTGGGGCCAAAAAATGTGAGATTACAGAATTGCCCAGAACTGAAGCACGGTGTTCGCATTTGCAAACACAAGTTCGCAATTGCAAACTATGACCATACTGTTGACTTTTGTATTTGCGAAGAGGATTTCGCATTTGTGAAGTTTGATTGCCCAGGTCTTCTTCGCATTTGCAAAGACTGCCTGATTTGTCTTCCTTCGCAATTGCAAAGGTCAACTCGCAATTCCCATGACTGCTTTGTTTGCATTTCTCATAAATGTGTTGCGATTGCGACAACTGAGGCCCCTTCCCAGATTTTCTTCCTTTTAGCTTCTTTTTGAATCGTTTCACTTAGTTTCTTCAAGATCACTTCTAAATCACATGGAACCAGTAATATAGAAGTAAATAGCATTAAACACATGATTTGATTACTCAAACATAGCAAAAATGTGGGCTTAAAGACAAGATAAGTTGGTAAAATACCAACTTATCAAACCCCCAAACTTAAACTATTGCTTGTCCTCAAGCAATGAAAGCGACAAAATCTCTTCCCAAGTATTTAACTCAACATTGCATCCTTATCATGCCAAGCCAAAAAGGTCTACTATAAGCACAAACGCATGACTCGATTGGTACCAACAATTAATCCAAAACATATGAATTGCCGAACACTTTCCATGAATTACATTTCAAGTGCTCAAGTGCTATACAAATCAAAGTAGCAAATCAAGTCATGACACTAAAGCTTCAAAATTTGCCTCTCTGTCACAATTATCTTTCTTTGGTCATTCCTTCCAATTGAAAATGGGATTAAATTCACAACTCAAATCTCATGTGCCCTCACATTTAAGACAGAATCCCACACACATAAATCTTAATTCAAAACAAAAATGGGATATCAAATGGAAAGAATTAACTCTCTCTCACAAAGATGTTCAAATGCATACAAGTAGTACCATAGGCTTGCCCTTCATGTATTTATCCACTAATGTAGACAACTTGATTCAAAATCAATTAGGACTTAAAGGGTTGTAGTTTAGGCTTTTGGTTAAGGTAGGGCACAATTTTGGTTAGAGTGACTCAAAACCTCCCAAAGCACTACAAAATTTACAATCAAAGTCCACTTTCTTCAAAAATATTCTCCATCATTTCTTCACTTTTCATTCCACACCTAATCTTCCCTTTATTCACAACTTCTTATTATTTTATTTTATTTTATTTTCCTTCCTTCCTTTTCACTTTTTTTTATTTTTTTTCTACCTTCCACCTTTTAAACAACTTCCATATCACAACTATTCTAACTTTCACCCCCAAACTTAAGCTTTTAGCCTATGTTTACACTTTCAAAGTACTTAGGGAGGTAGGATGCCAAAAGCTAGATCAATAAAGAACAAAGGATTAAAGCTTATAACATGGTTGCCAAAGAACAAGGTTAAAGACTCAAAATGGGTTGACTAGGGAAAATATTCAAGGGTAGGAAATTTAAGGCACAATAGCGGTCCAAGGAAGGCCTAATATCATTTTTCAAACCAAGTTAGTCTATAATTTCACCTAGAAGCACATTCCGGGCAAGTTCTAGACTACAAGTAATGCAAAAGAACTCACAATAAATCTCACCACACATGGCACATGAACACTCAAGTGGAATACAAATCCAAAATCCAATTGAAACCAATGACTCAAAGAGGTTACATATAGCATAGGAAGCTATTTAGTAAATCAAAGAGCCAAAATTTGAGTCTAAAATTCATGACATCTTTACTTCAATTATTTTTCTTTTTCAACAACCAAAAATTAATATGTCGAGGTTTAAATCATGTTGGTACCAAGCAAGCCACAATTTGGTCAATGGGCACAAATCCCTACTCAAACCACTTATTCTTCCTAAATTAACATAAGCTATATCTAAACTACAAGAATAATTCCGTTAAGAAAGTTGCCTAGCTATCCATAATCGGGAAGTCAACAAAAATTTACTAACAATTACCCGGTTCAAGAAAAAATTTGGTATCCTTGGAAAAAAAACCGTGGTACAAAGAAAATCAAGGATATTGCCACTAACATAAAACATACTATATATTAAAAAATTAAGAAGCTAATAACCAAAATTAAGAAGCTAATAAACATAATAATATCACATATCACATGAAATTACAATAATAACAAAATGAAAACAACAAAAGTACCAATTCATATCCACAATTATACAAGAACAACAGTTATACAAAAAGCCACCCCAACCAAAGATGTTGCAATGTCCCCAATGTAACTAAACATAATAGAGTAAAATGGTGGAAAGTGCTCCCTGAATACTGCATCAGGTGCTCTCCTCGCCGTCTGACTCAGAGGCATCCTCTTCTCCTTCTTCCTCGGACCAATCAATTAGAGCATCATCATCATCTACTGGCCTGGTCGATGGCATTGGGACTTGAGGTTTTACGACTTTCTACAGCCCCTTCACACCCTTCCACATGCGGGTAAAGAATTTATCTCTTTTCTTCTTCCTTTTCTTCATCTTGGTGTGTGCCTTTGCCAGAGTGTCATGAGAACTGCTCAACTTACCATGCGCCTTGGCCAGATCAGTGAATGCCTTCTCTAATGTCTTAAGGTGATCCCCCTGCTTCCTATGATCATCAAGATAATTTTGAAACTCTGTCTTTGAAAGGTATGCAGCGGGTCCCTCAGATGTTTCCCCAGGTCCCTGTGGAAGGCTAGCTACTAGGTCACAAATCAGCCACATTTCCTCGGTAAACACAACAAATGGTCCTCCTGCAGAAGATGATGGCTAACTACTCTGATCAATCTGAGAAGAAGATACCTTCTTTCTCTTTTTGCTCTTCACAGTGCCGCCCTCTCCTCTTTTCTTCGACGTATTTAGAGTCTTTCTCGGCTCTATCCAATTGTCTCCCAGAGCTTCTTCCACCCCTAGCAAGTTGGCATAGCTCGGCGATAAGCGGTGGGAATATCAATGATTTACTATTCTGGACCCGATACTCCCTCAGTTCACTGATAAAGATTTCACCAACATTTAGCTGAATACCATCAAGGATGCAGGCTATCATTTGAGCTCTTGTAATTGGTACATTCCATATGTTCGACATTGGGGAGATACGACTGCATATGATGGCCAGCCATATCTTTGCTTCGATAGTGAACTCTTTGGATGTGATCTCTCTCTTCTCAGCTGTCCATGGAACATCAGCATCCGGGCATAATTTGGATACCAACCACTCCCTTGAAGAACAATCTTTTGCACGGAATGGGGCCATGTCATGGTCTGGCAGGTGATACAATTCGTTCACAAATTCAGCTCCAAAATACACCATTTTGCCTCGATTCTCATCTTTGGCTTCTTCAACCTGATAGCTAGGAGATTGGCATAAAACTTTCTCACACATTGCTCATTGGTTCGGCAAGGTTGAGGAGCAAAACAGTCCCATCCCATGTTTACTAGCCTTTGATAGAACTCGGGAGGGCATTCCGGGACATTGTCCAGCAGTATACCACTCTCCAAGAGTAATTTTTCGAGATCAGTTCAGAAAAGTACCGTTCTTGGCATTCCAATGACAAGAACTTGTGTTGGTCATAGTTCTGCTCAAGTTCCAAGGGGTTTTAATTTGCGGATCCTTCAGAGTTAGAGCTCATTTTCAGTTATGGTACCTGTCAACAAATTATAGGAGTGAAAACATGGTATGGCTATGAAGAATATTGCAAAATGAATCAAATATGCCAAAGGAATGATCAGACAGTCGAAACCCAGCCTTAGAAATTTTTTTAGGATTTTGAGATTTTAAAGTGATTGCTCTCTGATGTCGCAGATGCCAAAAAAATCTTCGCAATTGCGAAGTTAGCATAACTGCCCAGTTATGGGAATTGCGAAGAAATCTTCGCAATCGTGAATGTCTCAGATTCAGGCAGTTTTTGCAATTGCGAGGGAATCTTCGCATTTACGAAGATGGTCAGGGCTGCCAGGTTTTGCAATTGCGACCACCTCTTCGCAAATTCAAAGTTGCAAATGCGAAGAGGCTATCGCAATTGCGAGCCATCATCCCACACCAAGATTTTTCATAGACAACAGTACCCATCCCCAAAATGTTTTGCCAAAGGTTAACTTAAGAGAGCCCAAACAATTTTCAAACACATATTCATGCAATAAACTTCATAGACGACCATAAATTACAAACATATCAATGATTTGGCCAAGAATTTCATTCGTCCCTTTCATCGATCACAATAGAAGCACAAACTTTCACTTCTATTTTACAAAGCCTTGGGTACTCAGACTTTCCCCTTTTTATTTAGCAAAGAACAAGACCCACACTCTCAACCAACCTCACCCAGAAATCAACATAAGTTTTGAACAAATTCGGGCAGAAAATGTTACCCATTCGAAAACTAGGGTTTTAGATAAAACTAAGAGAAGAAGAAGAAGAAGAAGAAGAAGAAGAAGAAGAAGTGATTAAGCTTCCATACCTGGTTTCTTGCAATTAGGAGTGAGAGACAGTGGGGTCTTATAGTAGGGAGAGTGAGGGAGACAGATGTTTGAGACCCCTAGATGTTTTCTTTGAAATTATTCAAAATGGGCGAACCAACCTGTTTTACCCCTCTGATGTCGCAATTACGACATAGCCTTTGCAATTGCGACATAGCCTTTGCAATTGCGAAGGTTAATGAATCCTATTGTTGTCACAATTGCGACAAAATCTTGGGAAATAAAATGGCCCAGGTTCGCAAATGGGAACCAATTTTCGCAAATGTGAAGCCGGTGCCCCAGCAATTTTCACCAGCTACTGTTTTTCATGCTCTCCGTCGCCCCAACCTACTCAAATCAACTCCAAACATTATGAAACTTGGAAGATTGGTTAGAAACTATATAATAACTATTCTAAAAAGGAAAATTTTAAAAATGACTAAAAACTTTGAAAAACGATGGGTTGCCTCCCACCAAGCGCCGCATTTAACGTCGTGGCACGACGCACCTCAACTTTACCACTTTTCTCGCCACTTGGACGATATGAATTGGGCACCCAACTTAGAATAAAGCTTGTGACCACGAGCGGTTGGGGGTGGTAAGTAGATGATCAAGCCAAGACTTAATTTCTTCATTTTGCACTTCTTGGCTTTCATGTGAAGAATGTCATTTTGCCTTCTTGTTCCCTCAAATTGTAGAATGTATAGCCTTTGTCTTTCCTCTTTGCAATCCCTAATTGACTCGTGTAGTTCAATTCTCATTTCACCACACAATTCCAATGTTGAAAAATGCTTGGAATGTGACATCAAAGCTCTAAATTTCAATTCTTCCCGGATTTTGACATCCTCTTTTTCCCCCGAACTAGAGTCAATCTCAACCAAATTTTCATTTACACCGGTTGACTCTAATTCCATATTTTTCTTGGCATCATTAACACGCATGGGGTCTGTTGGCGGACGTTCAATTCTTGATTCCTCAAAGTAGAGCTCACTTTCTTCCTCGAAATCGGACTCTTCTTGACTTCTTTCCACGCTCTCAAGTTGGTGGGCATAGTGAGCCTCAACCAATATTTTCATTTGATCTTCCAAAGTGCGGATATGTTCATCATTGTGAGCCAAGCCTTGTTTCAAGTTCTCGAGTGCAAAGTCGTGCTTCTCCTCATTTTCAAGAATGGTCTCCAACATGAGCATCATCTTCTCATTTTGAGCATTTCAGAGTTCTTCTTGGTTTGATCAAGTGCCAAGGAAGGAATTTCGGCTTCAACCTCCAAGAAAGATTCTTGGCTATCATTAACTTCCAAGGCTTTTTGGACCTCTAAAGCTTCAAGTATTTCTTTCATTTGCCAGTTCAACCTTTCAAGTGCCAAGTCATTTTGGAGACAATTTTCCAAAAGCTCCTCCAAGGCACTTTGTTCTTTGTTTCCTCCTTCAATTAAGAATTCTAACATGAGATTGAATTTTTCCAAAAGCTCCTCCAAGGCACTTTGTTCTTTGTTTCCTCCTTCAATTAAGAATTCTAACATGAGATTGAACTCTCCACTTTGACCATGCTTAACTTCTTCCATTTCCATAGCCCCATTATTTTCATCACAAAAAGTAGAATCATCATACTAGGGGCTTGGGGAAGGGAAGGAAAAATAATCAAAATCATCCCAATGACCATTTTGAAGACCACACTTATCACAAATACTCCACTCATGGGTTTGTGATTGTGCGCACAATACACCCCCAGGAGAATTTAAACAATTTTGCCACGAGTGTGGTCCTCCACAATAAGGACATGGGTCATCAAAGCATGAACAACTACCATCCGACCCATCTTCATTATATGATGCCATTTTTCAAAACTAAGAAAATAATCAAGAAATACACAAGAAAAATAGACCAAGGTAAGAAAAATTAATTACACAAATATTCACAAGTTCGGACCAAAGCACTTACGCTTATTTCTCAAACAACATAAATTACGCCAACTTCTTCCCCGACAATGGAGCCAATTTTGATGACGTCCAAATCCACCACTAAAAAGTAAATGGACACGGTCGCATGCAATATAATTTACCCAACTATGAGTCGGGGTCGAATCCCACAGAGAACAATATGTAGGCGATTAGGAATGTAAGAGAATTATCACTTGGTATGCAATGCCAAACACTTAGAATTGATTTTTGGAAAATATTTATATCTAAATGGGTAAATGTAAACAATCCTAGAAAGCAAGTAAAGTGATTAATGGCTACAAGTATGGATGCATCGGGAATTACACTCAAGTAACGATCCAATGTATTTCACGATTTTATAAATATGAGCGAGTTTATGTTAATTAGCCATGGGTAATAATTCTATATTAGCTTCTTCCGAAGACCAGCAAGACTTCTTAATTGAATTATCCCTAAAACAATTAAGAGATTAAGCACACCCAGATATGGCTACAAGTAGTTCAATCCTATGCCAAGGTAGAATCTATAAAATGAGGGTTAAAGCCTCAAGTTTTTGTTAATTAATCTTTCTCAACCCCAAATAATCTTTCCCAAAATTAATTCGGAGATAATGGGCGAGTCCTAGGGTTAGCTAATCCCTTTGGAAAAATTAAAGAACAAAGATAATTAAAGAAACAATAACTCGCTTCATAAAAAGATAAAAATCATTAAATACACAAGCACAACAAGGTATTTAATCCACACTTTAAATATGATTATTTCCATAAACAAGATTCAAGTGTTAGATAAAATACTACACACTTAGATATAAATTACAAAGCAAGAAAATGAAGAAATGAGTACAACTAAGTAAGAAATTCTTAACCACAAACTTTAAATCTTCAGACCAAAGTGTGTGTGCAAACCCTAGCTTCCAACCTTGTTCTCTCTAGTCTTTGAGACTGAAAATATACCAAAAGATATTTTACAAATGAGCTAAATTAGGTATTAAATGGTTTGGGGCCAAAAAATGTGAGATTACAGAATTGCCCAGAACTGAAGCACGATGTTTGCATTTGTGAACACAAGTTCGCAATTGCGAACTATGACCATACTGTTGACTTTCGCATTTGCGAAGAGGACTTCGCATTTGTGAAGGTTGACTGCCCTGGTCTTCTTAGCATTTGCGAAGACTGCATGATTTGTCTTCCTTCGCAATTGCAAAGGTCAACTCGCAATTCCCATGACTGCTTTGTTTGCATTTCCCATAAATGTGTCGCAATTGCGACAACTGAGGCCTCTACCCAGATTTTCTTCCTTTTAGCTTCTTTTTGACTCGTTTCACTTGGTTTCTTCAAGATCACTTCTAAATCACATAGAACCTGTAATATAGAAGTAAATGGCATTAAACACATGATTTGATATCAAACATAGCAAATATGTAGGCTTAATGACAAGATAAGTTGGTAAAATACCAACTTATCAATCTAAGAACCCAAATCTGTGTAAAAAAGTATAAATTCTCACTGCTTGTCATGTGTTTGACAAATTGTCCAAAAGAAAATTGTATGCTAAGTACTACAAAATTAGTCTTAAGAGAGTCATAGGTTCTTGAGTATAAATTAGGTGCCAAAATCATGTTCAAGAATTGAAAAGAGTTGAAAATTTCTGGGTGTTTGAACCCTTGGATGAACACCGCAGAAGCGGAAAAGGTGCCGCAGATGCGGCCTCGCACCTGCATTGACTAATCTATAGGTGCGGTTTTTAGCAAACTGGGCAAAACCAAAAAAGAGAACGAAAACCCGTAGAAGTGGGACTGCACCTGCGATGGTTCTTCCACAGGTGCGGAAACTGGGCAATTTCTGCAATTCCAGCAGCTTTGCAACTGGAGCTTCCCGGGCCCGTTCAACTTGATTATTTGGCCTAATTGCATTGTTTTAAATTTCTTACATGACTTTACTGCCCGGCTAACATTGTTTTGATTTTGTGAAGGTACTTTGGGTTAAAATGGACCCGAACATGAACGAAAATGCTCCGCTTCATCATGAAATTGAGGAGGAAGCTGAGGAACTATTTGATAATTCATGCTTCATTTCTGCTAATTGTCATCGTCGGTATTATGACAATATTATCACAAAGAAGATCGTGCTTGAAAAAGGGATCGCCGAGGATAAATTGGCCGAGCGGCTCCCAGAATTCTATGGCCGTCTCCAAACCTCCGGATGGTCATGCTTCATTCCTACTCCATGCAAAGCCAATGAGGAGTGGTTACGTGATTGTTATGCGAATCTTAGGCGCAGAAACTTCGCCGACCCACAACTTACCATTAGAGGCAAAACAGTAAGGTTTGGGATTGAGCAGATTAATGACATACTCAGGATTCCTAACCATCCACTTAAGCTAGTGCAAGAAAAAGATCATTGCGACAACGGAAAATGGCTTGTATCTAAACTCTATCCCGCAAGCATGAGAGTAAAATGGGCCAACAAGAGAAAGGGTTTGAAGTCGATCGACTTCACAGCTGAAGCCAAAATGTGGCTCTATGTATACGGTGAAATAGGAGGGTCCGATTTCTCGCCATTAAGGTATGTTCGGGGAGTCATATCGATATCTCGAGGCTGTGGAGTTGCAGTCGAGTTCTCTCCCTCGAGGTTCATTTATGCTCGACCCAACAATGATCTCGAGGGTGGGGAGTTCCTGAGGCGAGCAGATAGCATCCGTAGAGTCTAATATCATGTCTAGTCGTCCCATCTCCATATCTTTACAATTAATACATTCTGTACTACATTGTGTTTCCCCCCCCCCCTATATATAGGGGATACTCACCACTTTGTAAGGGGCAGCTGTTGCTCCAACTATTCTACACAAGATCAATAACAACTCTCTCTCTTTTTTCTCTCTAACTTATTCGCTCGAGGCTACCGCTTCCATTTATTGCTTTTATACATGTTCTTCATTCATTGCTTGATATCGGCTATAAAGAGCCTCATTTTAATTATATCTTAACTATTAGCCCCTTCCCGGTTATCCCGATAGCTCGAGCTCAATCCCAAGCATCAACCTCGAGGCCCCTCACCAGTCAGTTCAAAGCTAGAGTAACTAACCTCTCGGTTCGATTATTGCTCTATTTTAGCTCTTTTTCCATCTCTTATCTTAGCATATCTAGCATCGGTTGCTCTAACAACTAGCATAAAAATAGATCACGTATTTTTAGAGTCCCATTAACAAATTTAATTGTTATTACCATTTTCACGGTAAACAGTTTGGCGCCCACCGTGGGGCTAAAAATAATAGTAATTATTTTCTTGCTGGTTTCATTACACAACGCAAGTTATCTTTTACACTTTTTCTTGTCCAAGATCTTTTGATTTCAGGTCAAAATGTCTGGCTCAGTAAACAGAGTCGAGAACGACAACCTCGAAAACCACAGAGAAAACGGTGTGGATGTTCCAGTCGTTGGCGCGCCACCACAGAACCCTGATAATGCACCTGGACCGATTCCAGTGGATGCGGATTCGCAAGACGCACAACAGGTCGACGAAACCTCACACACCGACAGGAGCATACGGCATGACAACCAACAGGAAGCCCAAAAAACCCCAGCCCAGGAAGAACAAGAAGTTAGCCTTCATGTTATTTTTAAAATGTTGTTGGCACAACAGTAGGCTATCGCTCAGTTGCAAAGCCACCAGAAGACTCCTAGCACAGTAGCACTAGAGAGATCGAGCAACAACATATCAGTAGTTGATCCTGCCATCGTGAAAATGCAGGAGGACCTCACCAAAAGGATCGAGTCAGGCAAGAGAATGATAGTAGCCAACGATAAGAAGGTCGAAACCTATAACTTCAGAGTCGACCAAATCTCGGGCGCACCCCCAGTCCTGAAGGATGTAGATTCAAAGAAGTTTGTACAACGACCGTTCCTAGAGGAAGCAGTTCTGAAACCCATTCCAAAGAAGTTCAGAATGCCAGAACTCCCAAAATACAACGGGACCTCAGATCCCAACGAAAATGTCATTGCCTATACGTGCGTGGTGAAAGGAAATAACATAAAAGATGACGAGATCGAGTCCGTTTTACTAAAGAAGTTCGGAGAAACGCTCTTGAAGGGGGCCATGATGTGGTACCACAACCTAGCTCCCAACTCCATAGATTTATTTTCCATGCTAGTAGATTCCTTTATAAAGGCGCACGCTGGTGCCATCAAGGTAGCAACAAGGAAGTCCGACGTATTCAAGATTAAACAGAGGGAGAACGAAATGATGCGGGAATTCGTGTCTCATTTCCAAACGAAAGGAATGGAACTACCCCCGGTCTCCAACGATTGGGCAGTGCAGCCCTTCACTCAAGGACTGAATTAACGAAGCTCGGTGGCCTCAAGGCAGCTAAAATAGAATCTGATCGAATTTATACCGCCGTAACCTGGTCGGACGTCCATAATCGGTACCAGTCAAAGATCAGGGTCGAGGATGACCCGTTGGGAGCCCCCTCGGGTTCAGTATATCCAAGCAGACTCCTAGCAAAGGAGTCAAAATTGAATAAAGAGAGGTACCCGCCGTACCCCGACGATAGGAGAAGTGCTCCGAGATGCAATCCTCCTCGCTATGATCAATCAGTGAATAGAGGACAGAACCCTTGGGGACCCGTCACTAGAGGTGTCTTCGATGAGGACACGGAGCCGGCGAGGCACCTCTAGTATCAGAATACAACTTTAACGTCGATATATCGGATATCGTGTTCACCATTGGCATAATCAAGGACGTCAGATGGCCCAGGCCTATACACTCGGATCCCTCCCAAAGGAACTACAACTTGATATGCGATTTTCACAACTTGCACGGACACAGAACCAAGGATTACAGGAAACTTCAAGAGGAAGTGGCCCGGTTGCTCGCTAACGGGCACCTTCGGGAATTTCTCAGCAATCGAGCTAAAACCAGTCCCAAGAAAGAGAAACAACTAAAAAGAACAAAGCAGACATGTAAGGCCCCGAAAAAATTTTGCTAAGTAATTTAGGATCTCGAGGTGCCATGTAGGCTAATTATAATATTTTATAAGCTATTAACATGATGGGCATCAATTAGATTTGGTAAATAAGTGTATAAGTCTTATAATGTGTAATGTGGGGTCTAATGGGAGGCCTAAGTCTAAGTCAAATTGGAAAATTTCATAATAGGCTAAAATTCCAAATGAGTTCAAACAAGTCCACACTTTGGACGATCATAGCTAAATATATATAAGGTTTTATGTGGTAAACAACCTATCAAATAAAAGATCTTTGCATTTAGTTTCTAATGTTTCAAACTGTTCGTCATTTGGATATTCCTACACAAAGTTATGATCAAATTACCAAAGGCTGGATTTGCAACCAATTTTACGATTGCAAAATGACTATGCGAACCACATATGTGTCGCATAATGAAGCAGTGTCGGGCAAAACGTTATGTTGTCACATGTTGATTATGCTGTAGCATAATCGATTATGCTGTCGATTATGCTATCGCATAATTATTATCCTGCAAGAATGCTGCCCACATTTCGATTATGCTATAGCATAATTGCACCACATATTTGACTTCGGGGGTCATTTTTGGAAATTTTCATATCCGAACTCACTTTGATAAATAAGCTTTGAGGATTCATTTGGGACTATTTTACACTAAATCTAGAGAGATGCGAGAGAATTTTAGAAAGAGAAAGAGGGAACCTAGCCTCCTAATCATGAATCTTGCACAAACCCTCAAGAATCAAGCATGTTAATCTCTAGCTCACTATCTTCCGGGTAAGTCCTACTTCTAATATTTCATATATGAAGTTATGAGTTCAAAAATATGTTGTGGGGATTAGAAATAGGCCATGCATGTGGGACTAAGTTGTAGTATGTGATATTAAAGAACTAATTTTGGTAGTTCCTGTTAAAATTGGTTGAGGGAAGAAGGAATTTTCATTGTAGAACCTTGTAGTCTATTTCACATGATTAGGTGTTTAATGAAATTCCTAAGAGAGTTACACTATGGGTAATCTTAATCTTCCTAATTATTAATCGATTTTCGCTATTTCCTTATAGATTGTTATTGCTAGAGGTGTTGGTAGATTGTAAAAACTTAAGGAAAAGCTCTTTGAGGCATGTATGGCTAAAACCCCCTCTTCTTTGAAATTGAGCTCCTTTGGTATCCATGCAAATGTTGTTAAGACCGAAATTTGATTGATGTATTGATTGTTATTTCATATGAATTGGTATTGCAAAATATATACGTGAAAGGTGTGTCTCAATGTGTTCAATATGCTATCCTTGGTAATTTAAGGATGTGAGAAGAATGTGAACCATGTGTTGAAATGCCTAGACTTCATGTCAAGTTTAAACTGAGATTGTTATGCCAAATTGTGTGAGAAAACTCGTTATGGTTGATCCTCCTAATTATTCTTATGTGTACCAAATGTATTTGATTGATTGTGTCTAGTTGTTTGTAATCTATAAAGATGTTTGAAATTGATTTGGGAAAATGAGTGTGGCCAACGTGCCGAGGACTTGAGTTATAATTGTGCCTGGTAATGTCTATGACATGGGAAAATATGAACAGATTATGAAATGAGCCTTGTCCTTACTTCCCATAAATGACTTCAAAAAATAAAGTGGCCTAAAGGCGTTGTACTCAATTTATAGCCATAACTAGCCGTTCGAAATAATGATTTGCCTTATAAGTACCTCAAATGTGACCTGAGTTGTTGCATACTCCGATGTTGAAATTGTAAACCGTCGTGGTTGGAAAGGATTAATTCAAGAATAATTGGTGTACTTGCTTGTTTATGACTTTGATGTGTGTTTATACTATGGTTTGGTGCGTCCCCTCCTTTGGGGAGAATCCTTTGTGTTTAAAGTTCTATTGCTAATGAACTTGAGATGTATGATTTCTGAAATACTCTACATGCCCATGATTCATGTTTCCTCTCTTGTGTGCTTGACATCTTGAATTGAATGGCTTGTTGTTAAAATTGATATTGATGTGAAATATATGGAAATGATGTGAAATGTGGGGAAGAAGAGATTGAGTTATGAAACGTGGCCTAGTGCCAAGTATGACGTGATAATTGTGGTGCTAAGTGCTTATGAATTGATATATGTGAAATAAATATTGAAATTAGATGATTAATAAAAAAGTAACAACGTCTTGATAAGAAGGCTTAGCCGATCGGGCCGTGATCGGACACCATGCCACACACATGGTGGTATTGTGCTGATATTGAATTTAGAAAATTAAGAATGAGATTGTGATTGAGGTACATGTTTCAAATGAGGCAATCTAGCCAATCGGGTCGTGATCGGACTCCGCTTAAGAAAGCAGTGGTATTATGAATGATGATGAACAATATCAAATTCCCCAACCTAAAGCTATGGGAATTATGTGAAAGTTATATGATTCTTCGATTTGATGAGGTGGTGATTGTTAAAGCTTTTGATTGACCTTTATGATTTCTTTATTCTTGTATGATAGTTCTTTCTAATGAGAAGGTGTTTATGATTTCTTTGTTCTTGTATGATAGTTCTTTCTAATGAGAAGGTGTTTATGATTTCTTTGTTCTTGTATGATAGTTCTTTCTAATGAGATGGCGTTTATTTATACATACTAGTGCTATTCGATGGCACTAACGCCCCTTTTGTCGGGGGCACTACATCTTTAAATGGTTGTAGGTGTTTCTATAGCAGGAAATGTTGGTCGCAGCTAGTGATGCACCTTCCTTTCAGCTGACTTGGTGAGCCCCACTTCATTTCGGGGTCCTGTTTCATCTATTTATTATGTACTTTGTATTTTTAAGGTATAGCCAAAGCCTTGTTGCCGGTATTTCCATATTATTCTTCAGTTGTATTTAGAGGCTCCGTAGACAGGTTGTGGGTGGAGTTTGTAATGGGGAATTGAATTAGAAATATTGATATTTGGCAAAGATGTATAAAACTTGTAATATTTTTGAAAATTATGAATGAAGTTGCTAATGGTAATGAAATGGAAGTCGTTAAATTAATGGAGTCCATCTCTTCCTTATTCATGGATTAGTTTAGGTAGAATGAAACCTAACAGGCTTGCTCAGTCGGGTTTACTCGGTTGAGCGCCGGTCGCGCTCCTCGATTTTTGGGGCATGACAAACTTGGTATCAGAGCCTAAGGTTTTAACGTGTCCTAGGATGTCTCAGAGTCATGTCTAGTAGAGTCTTTCTTATCGGTGTGTTGTCGACCACATCTATAAGTTGGAGGCTATTCGGACATTTAGGAATTTCATCCTTCTTTGATACTCCAGATCATGCGATATAGCACTCAAGATAGGGAGCTAATTTCCTCGCTATGTCTTACTCTCAAGATGAGTAATCTTGAAACCATAATCCATGAGTTTGAAGCAGTAAGGAGGGAATGACCCCACTATTGAATCTGAGGGAGATTGCCCAAGAGTTTGTTAGAAGAATGTATCGAGCCATGGAGGGATTGGTAGAACTTGTTGCTAAGGGGAGTACCCTTGTTCCTATTAATGTCTTTGCACCACCAGATCATGTAGTATATTAGTATGTTACCAACGTACATTAGGGATGTGTAGTCGAGGGGTATCGATTAAGCTATTGCCCTATCAACCTAAAGTCACCAGGTAAGTCACTCCTTAGTACATCAATATGAACAACACAAAATTTCTACTTGTTGTATATGTACATCCATTGGTGAAGAGTCCTCATAAACGTGGTCTTAACAAAATGTTGAATCATAAAACATTGCATGCACCTACTCTTTGAACGAGATGTATTATTCATGAAACCTCCCAATCACAATTCTCGACATTACAGCCTCCTATGGAATTGAGCTATATAATTATGTTCCTGAATTGAGTTATAACACTATTAATACTTCCCACTTGCTTTCTTAAAGTCTAAAAAAGGGACTATACCTGATAAATTTCTTACATGATCTTTTTATTTAAATGGACAACATCTCCTCACTTGTGCCTATGCATGCACCGTCATAAAGTTTACCTATGTGGTATCAAGTTCCATGTAAAGCATCCCAGTGTTGCGATCTTTCTCGAGCCAGTCTTTTACTTACTGGTGTATATGGTTTCTATGGTCTAAATAGTCACTCTACTCTCTTTCGAGTATCATCACAAAACCTTCTCACTATCAAGTAACATGAGATCATGCATCGTTGATAACTAGGGTATATAATGTATTTTACACTCCTTCTTGCTTAAGTTTTGATTAGAAATGTGTACAAAATAGTCCCAAAGGCTCACATGTTGTACTTGATTCCAGGGTTTGGTCAACAAGGAGACAATTTGTCAAAACCAGCTCAAAAAGGAGTGAAACATGTACAAGTACCAAGAACAAGGCCAAGCTCAGTATAACAGGACTAGTGCGGCTGCACACCATTCTGTGTAGTTCGCAAAGAGGAGGTTCAGAGAGTGCCCATTTCAGGCAGCCAAGCAATGCGACCGCAAAACATTTCTTGCAGACCGCATTGACCTCATTGCGGCCGCACTCGATTTTGTGCGGTTTGCAAAGCTCAAGTTTAGAGAGGTGTGAAGTTGGAGGAAAATTGCCAAT
Source organism: Nicotiana tabacum (assembly GCF_000715075.1). Taxonomy (NCBI): domain Eukaryota; kingdom Viridiplantae; phylum Streptophyta; class Magnoliopsida; order Solanales; family Solanaceae; genus Nicotiana; species Nicotiana tabacum. Next base: position 59,749,671 of record NC_134082.1, on the reverse strand, counting down.
GCGGTCCGCGGTCCATTTTGTGCAGACCGTGGTAGCCAACTTCAGAGAGCAGATTGTTTTATCCAAGAGCCTTAGTACGGCCGCACTCAATTTTGTGCGGTCCGCACTAGCCCCACCGGGGTATTTTTGTCCAGAATTTTTGGCTATGTATAAATAGCTTCTTTTCCCATTTTTAGGTCATCAGTTGTATTTTGACGAATAGCTGCACTCGTGAACAGTTCTCTTTTTCTATTTTGAGTAATTTTAGCTTAGTTTCATCATTGAATCTTCAAGTTTTATCTAGTAATTAAATATTATGGGTTTTTCTTCATCTATTTCTTTGTTTTCTTCTATTATCATGAGTAGCTAGACCCATTATCTAGGGTTGTGGCTCAACCCTAGTGTGGGTAATTTATGGGTCTTGTGTTTTAAGGCTTGAATGTCTATGGGTGTTTGATATTTGGACTAATTTCTGGTTTAATTGTTGAATTAGTGGTTGCAAATACTAGTTTATGTCTAGTTGACTTTGGCTCTTCTTGAGAAAGAGATCCTAAATCTATGAAATTGGTCCAACAAGGAATTGGGGCGTATTCAAGAGATTGATAGCCCCAATTAAAGGGTTAAACCTAGAGATAGTAATACCTGACTTGAACCTATATTGCTTGCACAAATTATCATACCCAATTGGTCTTGAGAAAGTCAATTAGGGTAAAATCACTCGAACTACCGAGAGGTATAGAGTGAGTAGAGTCGTGCAATGGTTATATCATACTCCCCAAATATGACAATCTAGCCTTAGACTCGAGAATCTGTCAATTAACCACCTAGGAGAAAGTCACTACCCTAGTGCCTTTTAACTATTTAGACAACCCACAATAGTTTACTCTTAGCTTATCTTAGCTCAATTTAGCATTGTAGTAGTATAAAATTAGAAGTAAAATCAAAATCAATTTTGTTTGGAAGTGCAATTAGGAACAATTACGCAACTCCAATTTAGATAGAAACTCAACTCCAATCTCTATCTCCCTGTGGAAATGGATCCCGACCTTATCGGGTAAAAGCTGCTTCGACCACTCTCGCTACTTTGTAGTAGTGCATGGTGTGCCTCGATCAATCAACACCTATCATATGAGTGCATGTCAATCGAAATGGTCACCGGGTGCATAAAGTCTCTCTGAAAATTGAGATCCCCACATCTCTGTCATAGGAAGATCATGTGTCGCCATTGTGGTATAACTTTCGTGTCCACTTGGGACATCCCATAGCAAGTAGCTCACTTGGTTCCTAGCATTGTGGTCACCCATGATGTGGTCTTGTATTGCAGTTTGGAAGTTAGTATAGCAGAAGCATGTCCAACTCATAACAAATGATTATTTTCTCTTTATACCTCCACAACGTGTTAATTGTGTTCCTTAGTTAGTGAATTCATTATGCTAGTTTCCCAACACTTGTTAGATAACCATGAGAGAACATGGCCTTCTATGTATCACTATGACACTTCCTTTCTCAAGTCAAAATCCATGGAGAATTCATCATGAACATCTGCAAACCTTTCATGATTATTTTGCACAGTCTTATTGAGTTTGGTTGTCTTTACACCCTCGACTTCTATAATCATTGACTATGGCATTGTCATGTACGGGGAGTCTTGCTACCCTTGGTATTCCACCTTCTTGGGTGGATAGGAGTGTTATTTGTCTTTCTCCCCGGAGCATCATGTTAACCATTAGAACCCCTCTTACCAATACATGATTTCGTCCCAATATTAAGATGTCGTAGCTATGTGGTTTCACTCGTGAAAGGTTTAGATTAGATGCCTTTAGATTTTTGTACATATCATGAGCATATTGATTTGGAAGCCAAGTTGTCGTATATTTAGTTCTCTCATATAGGATCAATTATCAGGAAGGGTTAAGCTTTTTGAAATATGATAATCTCATAAGTGTTCAACTTCTTTTCATCCTCACGGGCTTGTGGCATAGATTCCTTGTGTCAGTTAACGTTAGGAGTGTAATTCAACTTCATGTATTTTGAAACCCATATGGCATTCAAGGTGCCAAAATATTCTCATTCTTGATAACTGAATTTTCCCTACACTCCAGGAGATGACTGGGTCATGTACTTGAATATTCCTCCTTAATGATTCCTATTGCCAAGGTACTAGTTACCCATATGCCTCATTTGTCTAATAATTAATGTCATCACAATGATTAACCCTATTAGCATTGTTAGTAGTAATCTCCATGTCCCTTAGCATATAACCTCAGGAAGTACTCTGCTCAGCACCTTAATGGATTCCTGAATAATTCCAGCCCGATCTTGAACTCTGTTGCTCCTCATTGTATTAAATCTATTGGGTATTGAAGGTTCAAACATGCCAAAGAGGAAGCATCCCCGTGTGATCACATATATTCGATAGGTAATTTTATGGTCAGTTTATGATAGCACATCTTAGAGTAATTATTGAAGGTTATCAAAGGTTTAGCGTGGGTGTTCATATAGAGATTTAGAATTTAGGAGGGTGAACAGTTTATTCTCAATATTTTCCCCTAAATATGTTATGTGAGTTGATAATGAAGGTTGTATAAGTGTATTTCACATTAGGCCGCACTAGGAGTATGAAGTTTCCCCATAGTTGTTCCCCATACAATTTGTGTTTTCACGTGTCTATGTCTAAAAAGGTAGTTGGATATCCTTTGTGTATCATTTCGGTGGAAATTATTGAAGGTGAAGTTAATGGATAGTTAGCTTATGTGAGGTATCTAGCTGTCATCCTTGTTATATAAGTTTGGAGGTTGGGGTTGTTTCCGTGAATGTGTTATGACAAAACCTGTAAGTATAAGAGGCCACATTGAGGGCCGAGAGTATTATGGAAATAAGGTATTTTCTCTTAATTGTATAGTAATTGGTTTTGACTTGAAAGATACCTTCTAGGTATTATGATTTAGAAATGTGTAGTTCATGTCCAGGTACCCTTATGATAATGTAGTGCTTGTAATGGTGAGATTAGTATTGTTGATTTATACATTGTGGTGCTTTGTCTCATTGTGGATGTGTTTTTAGAATGGTTTTGGTGACTCTCTGGCAGGTGGATAGGCCTAGTTACAAAGGAGACTCTGCCGAAATTTCTGAAAAATTTAGGAGTTAGTCAAAATTTAGGGACTTTAGGTAGGTGAGAAGAAAAGAGATATATTACGTTAAGCGTTTAGGGTGGACTCTACTCTTCATTCGAGGACGAATAATCCTAAGGGGGAGAAATTAAGGCCCCGAAGAAATTTTACCAAGTAATTTAGGATTTCGTGATGATAGGTAGGCTAATTATAATATTTTATGTGCTATTAACATGATGGGCATCAATTGGATTTGGTAAATAAGTGTATAAGTCTTATAATGTGTAATGTGGGGTCTAATGGGAGGCCTAAGTCTAAGTCAAATTGGAAATTTTCATAATAGGCTAAAATTCCAAATGAGTTCGCACAAGTCCACATTTTGGACGATCATATCTAAATATATATAAGGTTTTATGAGGTAAACAACCTATCAAATGAAAGGTCCTCGAGTCTAGTTTCTAATGCTTCAAGCCGTTTGTCATTTGGACATTCCTACACAAAGTTATGATAAAATTACCAAAGGCTAGATTTGCGACCAATTTTGCTATCGCAAAACGACTATGCGGACCGCATATGCGTCGCATAATGAAGCAGTGTCGGGCAAAACGTTATGATGTCTCATGTTGATTATGCTGTAGCATAATCAATTATGTTGTCGATTATGCTATCACATAATTATTATGCTGCAAGAATGCTGCCCACATTTCGACTATGCTATAGCATAATTGCACCACATATTTGACTTCGGGGGTCATTTTTGAAAAATTTTATATCCAAACCCACTTTGATAAATAAGCTTTGGGGCTTCATTTGAGACTATTTTACACTAAATCTAGAGAGAGGTGAGAGCATTTTATAGAGAGAAAGAGGGAACCTAGCCTCTTAATCATCAATCTTGCATAAACCCTCAAGAACCAAGCATGTTAATCTCTAGCTCACTATCTTCCGGGTAAGTCCTACTTCTAATATTTCATATATGAAGTTATGAGTTCAAAAATATGTTGTGGGGATTATAAATAGGCCATGCATGTGGGACTAAGTTGTAGTATGTGATATTAAATAACTAATTTGGGTAGTTCCTGTTAAAATTGGTTGAGGGAAGAATGAATTTCCATTGTAGAAACTTGTAGTCTATTTCACATGATTAGGTGTTTGATGCAATTCCTAAGAGAGTTACACCATGGGTAATCTTAATCTTCCTAATTATTAATCGATTCCCGCTATCTCCTTATAAATTGTTATTGCTAGAGGTGTTGGTGGATTGTAATAACTTAAGGAAAAGCTCTTTGAGGTATGTATTGGCTAAAACCCTTTCTTCTTAGAAATTGAGCTTCTTTGGTGTCCATGAAAATGTTGTTAAGATCGAAATATGATTGATGTATTAATTGTTATTTCATATGAATTGATGTTGCAAAATATATACGTGAAAGGTGTGTCTCAATGAGTTCAATATGCTATCCTTGGTAATTTAAGGATGTGAGAAGAATGTGAACCATGTGTTGAAATGTCTAGACTTCAAGTCAAGTTTAAACTGAGATTGTTATGCCAAATTGTGTGAGAAAACTCGTTATGGTTGATCCTCCTAATTCTTCTTATGTGTACCAAATGTATTTGATTGATTGTGTCTAGTTGTTGGTAATCTATAAAGATGTTTGAAACCAATTTGGGAAAATGAGTGTGGCCAACGTGCCAAGGACTTGAGTTATAATTGTGCATGGTAATGTCTATGACATGAGAAAATGTGAACAGATTATGAAATGAGCCTTGACCTTACTTCCCATAAATGACTTCAAAAAATAAAGTGGCCTAAAGGCATTGTACTCAATTTATGGCCATAAGTGGCTGTTTGAGATAATGATTTATCTTATAAGTACCTCCAATTTGACCCGAGTTGTTGCATACTCCGATGTTGAAATTGTAAACTGTCATGATTGGAAAGGATTAATTCAAGAATAATTGGTCTACTTGCTTATTTATGACTTTGATGTGTGTTTCTATTATGGTTTGGTGTGTCCCCTCCTTTGGGGAGAATCCTTTGTGTTTAAAGTTCCATTGCTATTGAACTTGAGGTGTATAATTTCTGAAATACTCTACATGCCCATGATTCATGTTTCCTCTCTTGTGTGCTTGACATCTTGAATTGAATGGCTTGTTGTTAAAATTGATATTGATGTGAAATATGTGGAAATGATGTGAAATGTGGGAAAGAAGAGCTTGAGTTATGAAATGTGGCCTAGTGCCAAGTATGATGTGATAATTGTGGCCCTAAGTGCCTATGAATTGATATATGTGAAATAAAGATTGAAATGAGATGATTAATGAAAAAGTAACAACATCTTGGTAAGACGGCTTAGATGATCGGGCCATGATCGGACAACATGCCGCACACATGGTGGTATTGTGCTGATATTGAATTCTGGAAATTGAGAATGAGATTGTGATTGAGGTACATGACTCAAAGGAGACAACCTAGCTGATCGGGTCGTGATCGGATTCCGCTCAAGAAAGCGGTGGTATTATGAATGATGATGAACAGTATCAAATTCCCCAACCAAAAGCTATGGGAATTATATGAAAGTTATATGATTCTTCGATTGATGATGTGGTGATTGTTAAAGCTTTTGATTGACTTTTATGATTTCTTTATTCTTGTATGATAGTTCTTTCTAATGAGATAGCACTTAGTTATACATACTAGTGCTATTCGACGGCACTAACGACCCTTTTGCCTGGGGCGCTACGTCTTTAAATGGATGTAGGTGTTTCCATAGCAGGCAGTGTTGGTCACAGCTAGTGACGCACCTTCCTTTCAGCTGACTTGGTGAGCCCCACTTCATTTCGAGGTCCTGTTTCATCTGTTTATCATGTACTTTGTATTTTTGAGGTATAGCCAGGCATTTTCAAATTATTCTTCACTTGTATTTAGAGGCTCCGTAGACAGGTTGTGGGTGGAGTTTGGTAATGGGGAATTGAATTAGAAATATTGATATTTGGCAAAGATGTATAAAACTTGTAATATATTTGAAAATTATGAATGAAGTTTCTAATGGAAATGAAATGAAAGTCGTTAATGATATATGTACAAAGTATGATTAATGGAGTCCATATCCTCTTTATTCATGGATTAGTTTGGGTAGAATGAAACCTAACAGGCTTGCTCAGTCGGGTTTACTCGGTTGAGCACCGGTCGCACTCCTCGGTTTTTGGGGTGTGACAAGACTAGCCCCAACACGTCATCCACACAATTTTTTGATGCGCGCCCTCGGCAGTATTCAAATAAAGGACCACATCACACCCTCCAAACGAACGTCGTAACCCAAAAGCGCCATCGCTACTAAAATATAATCATCTCCCCCTTTTTTATCTTTTACTTCACGGTAACTCTTGACCAGGCTAGTGACCAAGGAAGTCGGGACGCCTCTCTGGCTCGAGGGCCCTGAGGTTTTAAAGCGTCCATTGCACTCTTTCCTTCGACCAGGTTTTTATCCTGAAATGGGTTTTTGCCGGCAAGGTTTTTAACGAGGCAACGTCCACGCCTACCTAATAAGGACTCGACAAGCCTGCAGGATTTCCTTCGTAATCAACCCTGTACCAGGAAATGGCAACCGAGGTCCCAATAGGAAATGATGTAGTGGGCCAAACGGTCGAACGAACCGTGTCCGCATAAGACGGTCTTACGGCAACACAACGACATGTATTTACGCCAAGCAATCAAAGAATATTTTTTTCCAAAAGCATCTCGTACTCCAAAGAACATTCAGCATGCTCACGGCAATGATCCCTCCATCGAGTATATCCCGAAATACTCGGAGACTTAGTGTCAACAATTTGATACCCGCATGGCCTCAGGGTCGGAACTCCATGCTCATAAGTCCTCAACGAGGCAATTTTGAGCTCAGGAGTAATGGCCTTCGAGCCTAATAAAACTCGATGACTCGGAGATTTTCGCCAATCGCCATTCACTGGAAAACCCGATGTCGTAAGACCTCTAGCGGGCGAACTCGGTCTAGAGAGATCTATTTTACATAACAACAGAAAACTATAAGACCACAACAGGCATGAAAAAACTGTAACACCTCAACAGGCATGAAAAAACTGTAAGACCTCAACATGCATGAAAAAACTGTAAGACCTCAACATGCATGAAAATTTTGTAAGACCTTACTACATGCATAAAACTCAATCCCAAAGTTCAGGCTATATGTTGCATTTGTAAGACTCCCGAAAGGGCATACCCTCGATGTAGACGCCTAAACTACCATACTCGGGATCACAAATGGCTTCGCTCAAACACAAATGACTACGGTCAATACGGCTTCACCAGCCAAATTAACGCAACTCGGGGATGCCCGACTGTCGCTACAAAATCACAGGCCATTACTTCGGAACTACTTCGAAAAGAACCGATTAAAACAGGCTACCCTCGATAGGCAAACGAGCTTCAACCATGTCAGCTCCAAATCACAAGGCTTCGAGCTACTCAGCCTACAAGCTAAACCTTCCGAGGTGCTCGAACATCGCCGCTAACGACTTGAAATAGAGGTTTTTCCCGAACCTACAACGGGTCAGGCAAAACTATTTCAAAAAAGTCCTTAATGAGAGGAAAACAAAGCCTACATATGCCTAAGGGCAAAAGCGTAAGAGCCATTGTCACCAGCCAAATGAGCCTCAGGGCCACACACTAAACGGTCGCAATGACCAAGAGCGTGAGAGCCATTACCGCCAACATAAAAATTTGAAAGCTTGAGGGCCAAAGCAAGCTCTAGTCGTAACCCGATTCGGAGATCGGATCCAAAATAGTTAACTATACATGTCTAAGGGAAAAAGTGTAAGAACCATCACCGCCAGCTTCATGAGCCTCAGGGCCACATACATAAAAGGTTTCTTCGACCCAAGGCATAAGAGCCATTGTCGCCAGCCCATGCAGATGCAAAACTTGAGGGTCGATTGAGCTCGAGTTGAAGCCCGACTCGGAGACTGAACCCAAAACAGTTAAAATGTGTACGCCCAAGGGCAAAAGATAAAAGTCGTTTCCGCTAGTCTAATGAGCCTCAGGGCCATATTACGGGTCTGGAGATTCCTACTAATTTAAAGGTCGAATTGGCCCGATTGAGATCTTGGCAAACATAAAGACAGAAGACACACATTGCGGGGTTTCCCCTTTTTACATACAAGCAATGAAATACAAGCTCTGTCTACAACGTGTAATGAAAAGCTATGTACATAAGAGCAAGACAGGAAATAAACGTTCCCCCTCGGGGACTATGGCCTGGTGTCCCCCTCCTCGTCGTCTTCAACATCAGACAGAAGGAACTTGGCATCATACTCCTCTCTTTTAGCTTGATCGATCTCCCCCGAGAGATCAAATCCCCTGGCATGAATCTCTTCGAGAACTTCCCTCCGAGGTCTGCACCTCACATACTCCTTGCTACTGCTCGCACGATCAAGGATTCTCTTCAGTTTAGCTTTAGCAACGGCAACACTCTTCGAGTAGGCTGCCACTTTCTGTCTCGCCCTAGTATTGCCCATCAAAACCTCGGCCCAGACATTCACCACCTCGGCCTTTGCCTTTGAAAGCTCGGACAAGAACCTTGCGATCATATTTGCCCGAGTAGAATCATTCGCGCGAACGGTCCGAATTTGCGCCTCAAGAGCAGAAACCATGGCTAGAGCACTCTCTTTAGCTATAGAATGGGCACTTACATGCGTCTGTAGCTCGTTGAATTCGCGTTTGGCTCGACCAACCTCGCCCAGAGCTATCCCAGCTCCTCCTCCTTGTCCTCCAACTAAAATATCAAAGCATCAAGACCGAGGTAAAAAGGGAGTGCAAGCAGCGTGAAATACAGGGTACATGTTTCTCCAGGCGGATCTCGCGGCTCCGGCTCCGGTCCACCTCGCGCCGCAGGGAAACCAACTCTCTTTTCTTTTCCGCACAAAGAAGCTTAAGGTATTTCTCCCTATCCAAAGCTTCCCGCAATGGGGACTCACTACTAAGTAGCTCAGATTTAAGCCTGTCAAAGGCCTATGAAAGAAAGCTAAATAAAGAAAAATGAGAGAGGGGTAAAGAAAGGCACGGGGCCGGAATAATCTTACAGCAGTCAAAACTCACCATGAGGACAAGCCGCTGAGCCTCGCCGAAGGCCGAAGCAACATCTGATAGCGTACCGCTTTCAAAAGGTGGCCGATCGACCGAATCGTTTCTCCTTAACCGTTGAGAAGGAGTCACCTCACTACAAGCCTTTTTGCACCCCGGAGCATCTTTTCTTTTGTCATCACTCCTCGATCCCGAGGCCAGCAATCTCCCCTCCTCCCCCGGAGGAAACGGCCTCGTTTCAAAAGAACCCCGGCACCTGCGACAGTTGAGTTAAATTAGCTAGCAAGAAAAGCGCCATTTTCTAGGAAGCAAAGCGCTAGGCACCTACCACGATGCTTCGCCTCCCATCTCCCTTTGGACAGATCTCACCATCGGCGCCTATCATAAATCGAGAAAGCTGCTAGCTTACGAGGCCACTCGGCTAAATCGGGGACCTTGTTCGGTGACCAATGAGTTGCTACAAATATGGAATAGAAAGATATCATTATGGAGCCTGCCTCCGATTAGAACGATGATAGTTCAGATGAGAAACTTATGTGTGAAGTTCTATTTCTTATGAAATGGAAAAAATTATCTAGGAATGACATCGATCAATTGAATCCGAACGAACTGATTCATCCATTCCCGGTCCTTGTCCTCCTCCCTACTGACGACAGGAGCTCGGGTGGATCGATGCTGAAGAGCAATCAAGCCCCGGTAACGCAGTGGCCGATATAACCTTACGAGATGGCAAAGGGTAAACTCTATCCCTGCCTTATCCACAAAATATCTCATCGCCTACACTATTTTCCAAAGGAAGGGATGAGCATGCGCTAGTGTAACCTGATATCTCCTACAGAAATAAAGCACGACCCGGTCGGGGGAACTCGGCGTAAAAACATGCGTGTATACGCTCAAAAATCCCTCAAGATATGTTATAACACTCTCTTCGGGGGAAGGTACTTGTAATACCACGCCTTCCCCCCATCCGCAATCTTTTTTGATCATTTTGAGGTTTTCCTCTACCACTGATGAAATGATCCTTGACACATGCTCCCGGTGACCCGGAACATTAGGAGGTCTCCCCGGCGTGACAACTCTCCTCGAGGCAAGGCATCCCGAGTGTCACTCACCTGACCTCGGAGGTGAGCCGCTGGCGCCAACCGAATGTAGAGCACAGGAAGAACTCCCCTCCACCCGACGATCGGACGTCGACATGGAAGTCATGGCTACGGTAGAATAGGAGGGTAAAGATGAGGGTCTGAGCAAAAAATTTTGAATTAGGGGAGCGGAAGGACTAGCACAAAGCGCCAGGCTCCGCGAAAGAGATAGTCTTTCAAAGCAGCAAAATCACCTTTGGAAAGACGGATAAATGAATATATAGGGGCAAAGAAGCAACTGCCCGCCTACCCAAAAGGGCCAATTAATTTTGGCCGCGTTGATGTCAACCTCTCCTAGGGAAACGTACTGGCAAAATCACCCCGGATCCCCCTTTACCGCATCAAACAAATGTTGCTACCTCGTAGAAGTCAAAACCTGCGAGGCCTTGGGGGTTCCCCGATATCACCAGTATTGGTCCTATAAGAATTACTGATTTAACCCCGGGGCATGGCCCAGTTTGAGGGTCCCGGTTGCTCCGAGAACTAATTTCGAAGGGTCAATGTCAGAGGTCGAAAGTCAATCCGCGAAAGCAAAGGAACAACAAAGCAAAGACTAAAAAAACTAAAAGAAGGAAAGCCTTTTTTTTTACATTGCCAAAAACATATCCACAAAGGACATCTTTACAAAATCCATCCCCCGGGAACTGCATATAAAGGGAAAAGAAGGGGATACAGAAACAACTTGCGGGCTACTCCTCACCACTACTATCTTCGCCCTCATCAGGGGAAACTAAAAGCGCTAGTTCTCTCTCTAGTTTGCAGGCTTCCTCGATATCAGTTGATAGGTCAACACCTCTAGCTCTGATTTCCTCCAAGGTCTCTCTCATCGCCTCCGCCTTAGCAAGGTTAATAGCTCAAATTAGCTTATGCTCGACCGCTATCAATATGCCACGAGCTATTTTATGTGTCGTGGCTTCATCCTCCAGATAAGTGGCAGCATTTCGTTCAACCTCGGACTTAGCCGCGGCCAAAGCAGCAACATCCTTGCGAGCATCCTTAAGATGATCCTGGGATGTCGCCAACTCCCCAGTTAATACTTCATTCCGCTTCCTCATCCCAGGAATCTTCGTGTTCAGTTAGCTAATCAGCGAACCATTATACTTGACCTACGAAAGAAAGATGAGCCAGTTTATGACGGAATACAGAAGCAAAGGCCGGGTACAAGCAGGGCAAAATACCTGTGCAACAAGGTCAGCCTTTTCCCGGAGTGCTCTCTCCAAAGTAGCTCGGAGCTCTCCTAATTCCTTCTCCCCTTGGGCAGAATGAGCCTCCGAATCCCGCAGCATTGATGTAAGCTTCTTACACTCTCTATCATGGTAAGAAAGCTCCTCGCGGAGCAAAAAGAGGGCATGATCATATATATCCTTGCACTGTGACATAGCAGAAGAGTTAGGAAAACGAAGAAAGAGGCCCAAGAACTAAAGAAATATACAAAAAAATAGATAGCACCTGCTGCAAGGACTCTTTCGCCGCCTGACGGCACTAGGAACGTCGAGACCGACGTTATCGCTAACACCATCAAAGATATTGGCGAGTGAGCCTCCCCCTTGAGAGGAATTCCCGCTTTGGAAACGTTCGCATCTCGAGCATCGCTCAGCTCCCCCGACGAGACCTGGAAACATGGGATGAAATCACCCATATTGCCGATTTCTCCAAAAGGCAACTCCTGCTCCAGAAAAGTTCCAGGACCGATGGCAACGGTTCCCCCAACGGAAACTGCGTCGAACCCGGTTGTGCGATTTAAGGCCGTATTAGCACCCTCTTTAAGGGTCTCCGGTTCACCAGATCGACCGAAGTTAGTCGTTCCAAACTCAGAAGCCTCTGATCAAGGCACCTGTGAGTATCTTGCATTCGACCTCGTCCTCGGTGCTAGCTCACATTCATCATCATCCTCTTTCTCGGTGTCGGGATTTGCCCCTGAAGTTGAAGTAGAGGTCCCAGCAGCGGCTCGATGCCTGAGTGACTTGGGTTTCTTTGTCGTAGGAAGGGTGGCAGTAGCCTTATCTTTTCTCTTTTTGCCCTTGCTGGGCTCCGAAGCCTCCACTTTGCTGCTAGGGGGCGACCTCATCTGCATATTCTCGCCAAGACCTGCACAAGCATAGTAACCGCAAGATTCCATCACTAAGGGCGTAGGAAGAAACGCAAATACAAGGCGTAGGTGGTAAAGAAACTCTACCATGATTCTTGGCCACCTATCGCTCCTTGTCCAGGTTGGTCCATGACCGAACAAGATATGGGAACGCCTTGTCCAACCGCTCAATCCATCCCGACAAATCCGGAACTACCTCGGGGTACTAAGCAGCGGCTGTAGGAAGCGCAGAGAGGTCGTTATTTCAAAAGAGAAGTAGTAAAAAAAGTGGTTAAGGTAAAATTGCTTACTTGGCGTGTTCCATATCTTCGGAATGGGCATCCTCCGGGCTGGGATGATATCTGAGGTCTTCACTCGAACAATTCTGCTCATCCGCCCTCGATCCTTCCCCTTGTCAATGCTCGAGAAAAGAGACTTTTTGGATTGATGATGGAGCCTGATCAAACCTCGATAAAATCGAGGGCTATACATCCTGATCAAATGATTGAGGGTAAAAGTCTCACCCTCAACCCCTTTAGTAAAATGGCGGAGCATCAATACTATCCTCCAGAAAGAAGGATAGATCTGACCAAGCATCACTTGGTACTTGTCATAAAAGTCAACAATAACTGGGTCTATCTCCGAGGAGAGGATACGGAAGAATTATCAAGACCCAAGGTGAACATGTAGGTATATACATAAAGGAAGTAGGCCTTATAATCTGTTATATGTTCATTGGAACCGGGAATCTCCACCCCCGCTGCCTTGCTCCATCGGCAGTCCTTCCTCACCATTTGTATGTTGGTCACGATGCTAATATATCAGGACACGTGCTTATATCGGCCTGGTGTAGATGAAGTGGCATCGATGTTAAAGTCCTTTGGCATATCGAGATTAGGCGGTGTACATTGTTCTAATGAAGGAATCGCTCTATTTTTTTCCTTAAACGATCGAGATGATGATGCAACCTCATTCTGCTGAGTAACCATTTTGGAAGTCCTAGCCATATCAATGGTAATTTCTCTAAAACAAGAAGAAAGGGTATAAAAGGCGATGGGTTCTGACTCGTGAATTTGAAGATGGGGTGAAATTAAGGAGTGTCAAACAGCCGATGCATTTATAGGAATAGCTTGGGCAGCGGAAAGGACGAGCCAATGGTAGTTCATGGGTTCCTCGATTATCGCATTTGATGATGACCCTTGCACGGTTTTCTTGAACATGGCATTTAATGCTCTTATCGGTTGACGTCACGACAATGATGGCCTCAAGACGACGGTTCAAAATTGTTTCCTATTACTTCATTCTAGGAAACGCAGAGACTATCTGTATATGGTGAAATCGGAGGGTCCGATTTCTCGCCATTAAGGTGTGTTCGGGGAGTCATATCGATATCTTGAGGTTGTGTAGTTGCGGTCAATTTCTCTCCCTCGAGGTTCATTTACGCTCGACCCAACGATGATCCTAAGGGTGGGGAATTCTCGAGGCGAGAAGATAGCACCAGTAGAGTCTAATATCATGTCTAGCCATCTCATCTCCGTATCTTTACAATTAATGCATTTTGTACTATATTGTATTTCCCCTCCTATATAAAGGGGATCCTCACCACTTTGTAAGGGGTTGTTGTTGCTCCATCTATTCTACAAAAGATCAATAACAACTCTCTCTCTCTCTCTTTTATTTCTAACTTATTCGCTCAAGGCTATCGCTTCCATTTATTGCTTTCATACCTATTCTTCATTCATTGCTTGATATCGGCTATAAAGTGCCTCCTTTTAATTATATCTTAACTGTTAGCCCCTTCCCGGTTATCCCGATAGCTCGAGCTCGAGCCCAGGTATAGACCTCGAGGCCCCTCACTGGTCAGTTCGAAGCCAGAGTAACTAACCTCTCGTTTTAGCTCTCTTTCTGTTTCTTATCTTAGCATATCTAGCATCGACTGCTCTAACAACTAGCATAAAAATAGATCACATATTTTTAGAGTCATATTAACAAATTTAATTGTTATTACTATTTTCATGGTAAACACTCTACATCCTCTACAACAGGATGTCACCCTATGGAAATGTTTCAGATGTCTCCTACATCAGAGCCTTAATCATTGCATACATTCTAGACGGCATTCCTGTGAATGTTGGTCACTATATCCTGAGGGAGCTGAGAGAGTATTTGTTAGATGACAATGCATGGTTGATGTTCCCTTCACTGATTACGGAGTTGTGCAGGCGGGCAGAGGATGAGGTGCGTAGCACCGATCATTGGTTGCCCGCTGACAAACCCTTTCATCTGTTGAGAGTAACGGGTGAGGGTAGTGCAAGAAGAGGAAAGTAACCACTACTATTGCCGAACCAAAGTCATTGTCATAGGAAGTTGCACCTGAGGGACTGATACGCTCAAATTACACTTTAATAAATAGTGTAAGGCGGTCGATGTCAAATATAATAACCCAACAGCGTTGGGGTCGAATCCCATAGGGAATAGATGTGAAAAGGTTACTCGAATAGTGTGTTGCTCGACTAAAGTCGTAGTTCTATCCAGTTAACGGTAACAAGAGTATGAATTAATGATAACAAGAGTATGAGTTGAGTTTTGATTTGAAGTAACAGCTGGTTGAAATATTGAGAGTGTAAATGATTTGATTAAAGAAACCAAGGTTGTGTCCCCTTTAATGAAGTGTAATGCTACCGGTGTTAATATGATATATTTCTAATGGAAGGTCATTTTTATATGCAAATGGTGTCTAAATGACTACCCAATATTTTCCAATAGTTGGGTAGTATTTCCTCTTTATGATTTTTCATAATATAAAAGAGTTGCAATTAAGAACAATCAATATATGCCAAATAGAACCCACTTATCCCTAAGCAATTTTATTAAACAAGGTTTAAAGCCTTGAGTCTTTGATATTTACTTCTACCAAATTCCAATCCACTTTCCCAAGCAAAGTAAGAATTTAATGGCACTTGTTAATGTTTGCAACCATCGACAATAAATGAAGAATGAGAAGTAAATAAATATCAAACAACCATTATATATATATATATATATATATATTCAATATTAAACACCCATTAACATTACACTCATTTAGGGTTCACAACCTTAGTATTTAAAGTTAGCTACACATGCTAAAATACAGAAGGAAAAGAATATTTAATGCCATAAAGCTTACAAAATGAAAGATTCTTGACCCAAAAGCTTCCAAAAGAGAGGAATATTAATACCTTGTATTGTAACTTCAAAGTCAGATCAGATGCCCCCACAAAATCACAATAAATCTATTTATAGAGGGCCAAAAGTTGAGACAGAAAACGGACAAAAATTCCCTTACAGGTCAAGTATGTGACCGCATTTCTGTCGCATAACCGACATGCGGTCCGCATTTTCTTCATTCCCATCGCATTTTAAAACCCTAGTTTCCAGGCCGTCGTCGCATTGTGGGTTTGCGGTCAGCATTCCAGCTATGCGATCGCATTCCGCATCGCATTTTCCACCATCAGCACTTCTCTTCGTGAGTTTGCGGTCCATTATGCGGTCCGCAAACTTGTTATGCGGTCACATTCTGGACCGCATTTCTTGCACCAGATTTTGGCTAACTTTTTGTCTTGCATTGTGATCCTTTACACAGTTATGCGGCTCGCATGTGGAGTTTGCGATCACATAGTGCGTCGCATATCCACATTTGTGCTACATTTTGCTCTTTTCTTGTCTTTTTGCTTCCATTTCTATGCTCTTGGGTCCTTAAACCTTATGTATTGCAAAAACACCAAAAATGCATAAGTAAAGGAGATAATTGCATTCAAAACAAGCTAAACTCTAAGCAATTAGTATTGAAATGTGCCGAAATTCTCCGGCACATCAACACCCCCAACTTAAACTCTTGTTTGTCCTCAAGCAACTAACATATCACTATCCTATTCTAGACTCTATCTACAAAATATGAACCAAGAATGACCATGGATGGTCTTTGTTGCTAGTACTTCAAGCATGCATCTTCGATTGTTTCATCCTTCCTGAACCAACAATATATACAAGGAAAACTAATCAACTTGTGAACTTTGAGCGTCAGACAATGTGACAAAATGCTACCCTCAGCTGAGTGCACTTGCATCTGACTTAACAACCCAACTTGTGTTCAACCTTACAGTTTATGTGCCCTCACTAGGAATGAAGTCCCAAAATCACAATATGTACAATGACAACAAAAAGGGACGAATTCACAAAGACACCCACTCTCAGAAAAGAATTTCAAGTGTTTCAACAAACCATACCATAGGCTTTCCCTTATTTTAATTCATCGCTTTATTCTAAGAACGCTCGGTCGGAGATCCCATAAGGACCTTTTAAGCTTGTAATGTAGGTTTAGGGAAGGGTCGGATAAGCATTTGGATACAAGTGACTACATCCTCCTTGAACACTACTCACATTTGTCATTCTTTTACGCTTTGTTTCTCTTCAACCCACATAGCCTTATTGGCATCTAGTTCCCAATATAAAACCACCTTAACTACCTCTCTAATTTTCTTCAAGGCTCCATGATTTATATACATACAAATATTTTTCTCTCTTTTTTTTATACCAATTTTTTTTTCTTTTGGAGCTTGAATAATTTCACATTTTGAGGTTCACTTTCCTACGCTCATTGTATAATCTTGCCAATTTCCGACTTTACACCACACCCCCAACTTAGGCTTTTAGCCTCAATCTCAATGCTCAAGGAGGGACGGGTTCAAAAGAAGGAATTATTTCACACAAAAAAAAGGTTTGTAATGAGGTAGCCAAAGAAAAGGTTAAAGGCTCAAATGGGGTAACTAGTGATACTATCTGTACAATCGGTAGCTTGAAAGGCTAACTGGTTTTCCAAAAAATCATAAAGACTGCCTAAGGTCATTTCTCCAATCAAGTGTAATTATTATAAGCATCGAAAACCAACCGGGCAAGTTCTAGATGGTAGAAGAAAACACAAGGATTGTTTACACAAAGACCTCACACACACATGGCGCACGAACTGCTTGGCTCACATAGTTTAAAGCCCTCGAGTCAACACTTGGTAACTCAAAGCTTTCATCATATATACAAGTATAACTCTATGTAGATAGAGAGTCACAGAGCGAGCCTCAAATTCACATAGTTGATCTCTTTTTTTTATATGTGAGGGTATATGCTATATACAGACACACATGCTTGAGACTAGGCAATTACACCAAACCGGTCAATATGATTCATTCTACTATCCTGGTTCTACTATTACACCCTTGGAAAAGAACCAGGAGAAGAAAAACCAAGGGGAATTCATTACTAATTACTATCTACTTGATTTTGTTGTTTTTCTTTTATACGTGCACAAGGGTATCATAACTTATGCACTGAAATCACAAAACACTAATATAAACATAATCACGAACTACACAACATAACTTATGTACGGAAATCATACTAACATATACAGAACACAAAATACACATGAGTACATAAGTTTGTTTATAACACAAAAATATAAATATGTACAACAGTTTCCAATGTCACAAAAGTATATACAATGCTACCACCCACCCCCAACTAAAAGTCTGCATTGTCCCTAATGCATAAGAATATAGAGAAGAGTTTGAGGGGCTCCCTGAGGCGTACTAAGCGCTATGGGAGTCGGCAGCTGGCTGAGTGATAGTGGGGTCACCCTCTGATGCTGAAGCTGGGACCGATGAGAGCTCCAGAACTGGAGATGGGACCTGTGAGCTGCTAGCCTCGCCCACTGATGGCTGAGTAGCCGATGGATCTGTAGGGGCGGCCAAATCTGCTAGAGAATTTGTGATTGATGTCTCAAGCTCTGCTTGCTCCACTTCCTCAACTGTAGGAGCAGCAATCTGCTTGCCCTTCTCTTGAGGTCCATTATCTCCCTCGGACCATGAACACTCCTCATCCTCTCCCTCATCCTCGAACTCAATAGAACGTCCGAAATCCTCCTCAGAAGGGATCACAACATTGGCAGGAGGAGCTAGAGGCTAGGAAGCCCCGGCAGTAGGAAGGGCAATATCAGTCATAAGTGTGGAGAAGTCAAGGCCCAACTCTGGTACTACTGTGCCTGCACCCTGCTCACCATCCTTGGGCAGAAGGGATGATAGATCGAACTCCAAAGTTTGCATCTTGTGGAGTTTGGTCTTCATAGAAGAAACCTCCTCCCTGAGTTGAGTCAAACCACTGACCTCGCCGCGCTCTAGCTTCTCAACTCGTAATTCAAGCTGCTACAAGCGATCCCCATACACTGTTTGTTGGTGTTGGAGAGTTGTCACTGAAGATTGTATCGGAGTTAGGGCTTGTTTGATTAGGTTGGGCAGGCTCTTCAAAAGCTGGTCCACTTTAGCATTGGCATGCTGAGCAATGAGACCAAGCCTCGAGATGGCAGGCAGTTCCGCAGAAGGCTGAACAGTAGTGGACTGAGGGGCAGGCTCTGAGGTAGAAGTGGATTCCACAGTAACCTGAGGAGTCATAAGAGTTTGGGAATCGGAAGGCTCTACTGGAATTGGAGTCTAAACCTCCGAGGGAGTGACAGCATCACTGATGCGAGTGATGTCAATATCTTTCAGCACCTTCCCTGTCTTGTCAGAATGGGACATGGGTGGGACGTTCACAGCCTTGCAAAGGGCAGTGATCAGACAAGGGAAGGGCAGTGAAGTGGATTTCTGCCTTGCTCGGATCCCTAAATCTTCGAAGATAATGGCACCCATATCGATCTTGATGCCCGTCATAATGCATGCAATGATAAGAGCCTTCTTAATGCTGATGTCAGTTTCATTTGTGGACGGTATCAGTCGAGATGTGACAAAGCTAAGCCAAAATCGACCCTCTCGAGTAAGATCCTCTTTGTAGATTTTGTGTACAGGGCTGATCCATGCAGGGGTCCCCTTTGCGATCACCGATGTTATCCAACTCCGTTTGCTCTCCCGGTTTTCCCATTTGTCTTGGTACGCAGCTGTACCTGGGCTCCAGTCACGGATGTAGAATTCATTGATAGACTCGGCACTGCAGCTCACGTTTTTTCCCCGAACTAGCACAGTATCACAGAAGACCATGTCACGTTTGTGGTGGGCAGTCCGGGAAGCACCACATGAAGCATAAAATTCATGGACCATAGTTTCATTGTAGTCGTCTGGCAGCTCAGTGAAACACTCCCACTTTCTAGCTGTTATGTTCTCCCAAATGTGGGGGTGCTGCTCTTTGAGTCCGTTCATGCTCACTTGCTTCTCGGGAAGAATTTTTCTCTTTGTTAGCCCTTCTCAATAAAGTTCCCTGGAACCCTCGACTGCAAAGCGAAGTTGGTATTCATCTCCCCTCTTTCTTCTTGCCTCTGCTTGTAGGTCTACAGCAGGCAAGGTTTCCTCCTCCTCAGACTGGGAGGGATGTGGTCGACTGGGATCTGTCCTGGGTCGATTTGATTGGGATGCTTGACAACTGGTGGAGGACCTCTTCAGTGCAGAAGCTACATGTTTCTTGGGAGCCAATCTGCACGAAAGTGAAATGTGAGCAACATGGTGGGCAACAGTGCGAGAAAGAAAGAAAAATGAAGAAAAAGTTAAGAATGTGATAGGTATGCGATCGCATAACCACTATGCGGACCGCAAACCTGTCGCGAACTTGCAGCTCTGAAAATGACACAAATATGTGATGGGTTATGCGATCGCATAACCACTATGAGGACCGCATACCCATCGCAAACCTGATTCCACAAAAAACCAAAACCTAAAATGCGATCGCAATTATCACCGCAAAGTAGGAAATGCGAGCGCAAATTGGTTGCAAAAACCATGCTGAAAAACTGGGCATACTGACTCAGTATGCGTTGAGTTTGCGGTCTGCATATCAACTATGTGATCGCAAACTCGCCGCATTTTGTTATCTTCCTTAGCCAACCTAGGGTTCCGATATGCGATGAAAATGCGGATCGCATTTGGGTTTTGCGAACCACATAATCCATCGTCCAAGTCGATATAACCAAACCCTTAACAATGGTGGCTCTATTCCTTGCTACCCAACACCCCAGTTACATTTTCTACCCATAATCAACCACGATATGTACAAACATTAACGAAAAACAACACAACCAAAAAAATGCAAAACAAAAATAAAGAAAAACACAGAAAATATAGACATGAAATTGAAATTGGAAAATTAGGGCAAGAACACATACTAGTGAGGATGAGTATGAGAACTATGAAGGTTATGAATGGGTTTATAGGATTCGATCACTAGCCGTTTTTGCCCTTTGTTTCGACCTTTGTTTGCCTCTCTTTTCTTTTCTCTTTTGTTTTTTTTCTTGTTTTCCCATTCTTTTTTTTGTATTTTGTTTTGTTTTGAATGCGAGAGAGATGAGAGGATGCGACCGGTGTACCTGGAACTTTGCGATGGGAAATTCACCGCATAACACACTATGCGACCGCATAAGTGTTATGTGATGAGTTCAATTTACTTACTGAGGGATAACAAATGCGGTGCACAATGCGATCACATAATTGAAATGTGGTCCGCAAAGTGCACCACCTTGTCGCATTTTGACCAACAATTTTAGCCAAACTCACTGTTTTGGTTTGCGACCAAAATGCGGTCCGCATAGTGAAAATGCGATCGCATTTTTGAGGCAAACTTCACACAGTGATTTTTCTTCCCTTTCTTATGCATTCTTCCCCAGTGTTGTGATCTTTTGAATCCCCTGCACTCTAACACACACTTTAAATTGCTAAAGTAAATATATCTATCAAAATTAAAAATTTAAACAACAAAATGGGTGTTACCACACATGGGTTGCCTCCCATGAAGCGCTTGATTTAACGTCACGGCACGACGAAGTTGGTGTTCCTTTGGATTCACTCAATGGTCGGGCATGGACCATCTTTGAGAGCCAGCTGCTCTACCAAATGTTTTTCTCCATCTGTGCCCAAGTAGTGTTTGATTCGTTGGCGATTTACTTTGAATGTCCGGAGCCCATCTTCCAATGCTAGTTCCTCAGCTCCGAAAGGAGATACATTGACCACCTTGAATGGACCGGACCATTTGATTTGAGCTTGCCTGGAAACAATTTGAGCCTTGAGTTAAAGAGCAATACCAAGTCACCCGACTTGAACTCTCTTTTCAAAATCTTCTTGTCATGGACGAACTTCATTATTTCTTTGTACATAGTTGCACTTTCATAAGCATGGAAACGGAATTCCTCCATTTTATTGAGTTGTGTTAACCTCAAATTTACAGCTTCAGCCCAGTCCAGGTTCAACCTCTTAACGCCCACATGGCCTTGTGCTCCAGTTCCACAGGTAGGTGACAAGCTTTGCCGAATATTAACCGATAAGGAGAAGTACCAATAGGAGTCTTGTACGCCGTGTGGTATGCCTACAATGCATCATCTAGCTTCCTTGACCAGTCGGTTCTGTTTGCATTAACAGTCTTTCCTAGAATACTCTTGATCTCCCGGTTGGAAACCTCAACTTGACCACTTGATTGCAGATGATAAGGAGTGGCTACCTTGTGCTTGAAGCCATATTACTCAAGTAGTCTTGTGAAAGCCTTGTTACAGAAATGAGACCCACCATCACTAAGAATGGCTCTAGGAGTGCCAAACCGAGTGAAAATGTTTTTCTTCAAAAATGCGGTCACACTCCGTGCCTCGTTGTTTGGTAAGGCAATCGCTTCAACTCATTTGGACACATAGTCCACAGCCACCAAAATATATTTCATCCTGCATGAGCTTACAAAGGGACCCATGAAGTCAATCCCCCACACGTCGAAGATCTCTATCTCCATCATAAAGTGCATTGGCATTTCATGCCTCTTGGAGATTGAACCTTGTTGTTGACATTGGTTACAAGCCTTGACCATTTGATTGGCATCATGATAGATTGAAGGCCAATAGTAACCACATTCAAGAACCTTAGCCTCTATTCGATTTCCTCCATGATGACCCCCAACCGGTGAGTCGTGGCATGCCTTTAGAATTGGCATAATCTCTTCTTCCGGAACACACCTTCTGATAATGTTGTCAGCACAAACACGGAACAAGAATGGCTCCTCCCAATAGTATTGCCGAAAGTCTCTCAAAAACTTCTTCCTTTGATAGGATTCCAATCCATCCGGGATACGGTCACTAAATAGATAGTTAGCAATGTTGGCATACCAAGGAGCAAAAGTGTTAGATAGTGCCAATATGTGTTCATACGGGAATGCATCGTTGATTTCAAGATCTCTCTTTTGTCTCCCTGCCTCCTCAAGCCTTGACAAATGATCTGCCACTTGATTCTGAGTTCCCTTACGATCCTTGACTTCGAAGTCAAATTCTTTCAACAACAAGACCCATCGAATCAACCGAGGCTTTGCATCTTTCTTTGCCATGAGGTAGCGAAGAGCCGCATGATCTGTGTACACTATTACCTTGGATCCCAACAAATAAGACCGGAACTTCTCAAAGGCATAGACAATGGCAAGAAGTTCTTGCTCCATTACCGTGTAATTCATTTGTGCCCCATTGAGTATTTTGCTTGCATAGTATACCGGGTGGAGAACTTTGTTGTGGCGTTGGCCGAGCATTGCTCTGATAGCTACACCACTGGCATCACACATGATCTCAAAAGGAAGAGACCAATCGGGTGTGACAATAATAGGTGTTGTGGTGAGCCTTTGCTTCAATTCCTCAAAGGCTTTGAGGCATTTCTCATCACAAACTTGGCATCTTTCTCAAGTAGCTTGCACATAGGATTTGCAATTTTGGAAAAATCCTTAATGAAGCGCCTATAGAACCTGGCATGCCCCAAGAAACTTCGAACACCATTCACGGAAGTAGGTGGAGGAAGCTTAGAAATAATCTCAATCTTTGCCCTGTCGACCTCTATGCCATGCTTTGAAATTTTATGCCCCAACACTATGCCTTCATCCACCATGAAGTGACATTTCTCCCAATTTAGCACAAGGTTGGTCTCTTCACATCTCTTAAGCACTTGTCTAAGATTGTTAAGATAATGCTCAAAAGAATCACCCACTACCGAGAAGTCATCCATGAAGACTTCAAGAAAGTCCTCTACCATGTCGGAGAAAATGGACATCATGCATCTTTGAAAAGTGGTCGGAGCATTGCACAAACCAAATGGCATCCGGCTAAAGGCAAAAGTTCCATATGGGCAAGTGAAAGTCATTTTCTCTTGATCCTCCAAGGCGATGTTGATTTGGTTGTAGCTGGAATACTCATCAAGGAAGCAATAGAATGACCTCCCCGCTGGCCGATCAAGCATTTGATCAATAAAAGGCATAGGGAAGTGGTCTTTGCATGTAGCACTGTTAAGCTTCCGATAATCCATACAAACCCGCCATCCGGTCACCATTCTTGTTGGAATGAGATCATTTTTCTCATTTTCGATCACGGTCATGCCTCCCTTTTTCGGCACACACTGCACCGGGCTCACCCATGAACTATCGGCAATGGGGTAAACTACCCCGGCATCTAACCATTTGATGATTTCTTTCTTTACTACTTCTTGCATTGACGGATTCAACTGTCGTTGATGTTCCACATTTGGTTTTGTTTCACTTTCCAATTGGATTTTGTGCTCACAAATTCCCACGGGAATCCCACGGATGTCCGCAATTATCCATCCAATGGCTTGCTTATTCTCCTTCAAGATATCCAGCAATGGATATACCTGCACATCATTCAACAAAGAAGACACAATTACTGGTAAAGTATCATTAGAGCCAAGAAATTTGTATCTCAAGTGCGATGGAAGTGGCTTGAGCTCTAGTTGTGGTGGCTCAATGATAGATGGTTTTGCATGAGGTGTGGCCCTATTCTCCAAGTTGAGAGATAGCTTTGTCGGAGCATAAGTGTAGGACCCAAGACCCTCCAATGCATTTACTGACTCCATGTACCCATCCATGTCTTCACCATCAAAGTTCACCAAAATAGCCTCCAATGCCTCACCAAGGCATGGTTCTTCCATTTTCATTTCAATGGCATCTTCCACCTCATCAACAACATCAATCACTGAAATGCTCTCATACTCGTGGGGTAGTTTCATACCCTTGCTCGCTTGAAATATGACCTTTTCATCATTCACACGGAATTTAATTTCGTTCCGTTCCGAATCCATGAGTGCTCCTCCCGTGGCTAGGAATGGTCTTCCCAAAATGATAGGGATTTCTTTGTCAACCGTACAATCAAGGATTACAAAATCGGCGGAAAAATGAAACTCTCCCACTTTTACAATCACATCATCAACAATTCCTACGGTTCGCTTAATGGAACGATCGGCCATTTGCAATCTCGTGCTTGTTGGCCTTGGCATCCCTAATCTCGTTTGCTTGTGAATGGAAAGCGGCATCAAGTTAATGCTAGCATCATTGTCACAAAGGGATCTTGCAAAATCACGTGCCTCGATAGTGCATGGAATAGTAAAGGTTCCCGGGTCTTCTCTCTTTTGGACAGTGGTTGTGGAGATAATGGAGCTAACCCGGTGAGTCACGTTTACCACCTCATTCTTCGTGGTCATCTTTTTTGTGATCAAATCCTTCAAATATTTGGAGAACCCCGGCATTTCTTGAAAAGCTTCCAAGAATGGAATGTTTACCAATAATTGCTTGAGAATGTCATAGAACTTCTCAAGTTTGCTATCATCAAACCTTCTCACAAGTCTTTGAGGAAAAGGAGGAGGATGTCTAGGAATAGGAGGTGGAGCTTATGATGTCTCTTTCACTTTTTCCTTTACCCCTTCCCGGTTCACTTCTTTCACCTTCTCTTCTTCCGGAACCTTTTCAACTTCAACAACCCTTTGCTCTTCCACTTTAACTTCTTGTTTAGACTCTTCCACTTCAACTGCTTGCTCAATTTCTCCTTGTAACACCTTTCCACTTCGAGTAGTTATTTCCATGACATGAGAAGTTGGACCACTTCAACCACCCTTTAGGTTCGCAATAGTGTCACTTGGAAGTTGCCCTTTTTGCTTTGGGTTTTGTTCCCTAGAAAGATCTCTCATTTGCATCTCCAATTTTTGAATGGATGCGGTATGAGAGCCAACAATCTCGATCATGTTCCTCATGGAAGTGTCAGACTTTTCTTGATTTTGCAATACTCGTTAAGCATGCTTTATAACTTAGAATCACTTGAGGAACCTTGATTTGCATATTGACCCTTTGGGGAAACATAAGGGTTGGAGCTCCGATTTGATAAGTTGTTGTTGTTCCAATTTCCTTGATGTGAGCTACCTTGGTCATTTCTCCACTGTTGGTTGCCTTGCCCTTGCAGGTTAGGCCTCCATTGATTTTGTTGTCCTTGACCTTGGTAATGCTGCCTTTGATACCCTCCTTGAGGGTTGTTGACATAATTTGCTTCCTCAAAATCCTCATTTGATATGGGTTGCACATCTTCCACCACATTTACTTTCTTCGTTTGGCTCTCGGTGAACATCTTTGTCAACACATTGACATTTGTATCAAGCCCTGCTATCACTTGATCCCTCACTTGATTTTCCTTGATCATGTTGCTCAAGGAAGTATAACCATATGTAATTCCACCTGTGGTGT
Source organism: Nicotiana tabacum (assembly GCF_000715075.1). Lineage (NCBI taxonomy): Eukaryota > Viridiplantae > Streptophyta > Magnoliopsida > Solanales > Solanaceae > Nicotiana > Nicotiana tabacum. The sequence goes on along the minus strand of NC_134082.1, from coordinate 59,723,736 downwards.
CCTCGGAGTGCCATGCTTGGTTATGCTTTGCCATTTTGTCCAGGATTTGTGTCACCCTTGCGAATGATTTGTCCATGAAAGATCCGTCAGCTGCATTCTTGGCTATAGCTTGGTTCATAGGATCCAAGCCCATATAGAATTTTTCCAACAACATAGAATCCGGAAAACCATGGTTTGGAAACCTCACCATATATAATTTGAAACGATCATATGCCTCATGCAACTGTTCTCCCTGTACTTGCTTGAAAAAGAAGATTTTATCCCTGAGCTCAGACTTCTTACATTGCGGGAACCAGTTAGACAAGAATGCTCGGACAAGTTCGGGCCAAGAATGGATGGAGTTTGGTGGTAGATTCTGGAGCCATTTCCTTGCGTCCCCAGCTAGAGAGTACTTGAAGCATCTCAACCTCAGGGCATCATCAGAGACATTATTATAATTATTCATTGCACAAACACCCAAGAAGTTTCTAAGATGTTGTGTCGGATCATCGTCAGTGGAATTCCTAAATAATCCCTCAGCTTTAAGCATAAGGATTAAACCATGTTCCACTTTGAATGTTGCAGCGCCAACAGCCGGAGATACAATAGCATTTGTATCCTAAATGTACTCCTCGATCTCCGCAAAAGGATTTTCTCCAATTTCTGCCTCTACGTCATCACCATATTCTGACATGTTTTCCTATCAACACCAAGCAAAACAAGAAAAATGTGATGGAATAGAATAAGACGAAAAGTCAAGCACATACTACTTAGTAATTTCAAAACCGTATTCCCCGGCAACGGTGCCAAAATTTGATACGCTCAAATTACACTTTAATAAATAGTGTAAGGCGGTCGATGTCAAATATAATAACCAAACAACGTTGGGGTCGAATCCCACAGGAAATAGGTGTGAAAAGGTTATTCGATTCTCGACTAAAGTCGTAGTTCTATCCAGTTAACGGTAACAAGAGTATGAATTAATGGTAACAAGAGTATGAGTTGAGTTTGATTTGATGTAACAACTAGTTGAAATATTGAGAATGTAAATAATTTGATTAAAGAAACCAAGGTTGTGTCCCCTTTAATGAAGTGTAATGCTACCGGTGTTAATATGATATATTTCTAATGGAAGGTCATTTTTATATGCAAATGGTGTCTAAATGACTACCCAATATTTTTCAATAGTTGGGTAGTATTTCCTCTTTATGATTTTTCCAAATATAAAAGAGTTGCAATTAGAATAATCAATATATGCATAAAACCCACTTATTCCTAAGCGATTCTATTAAACAAGGTTTAAAGCCTTGAGTTTTTGATATTTACTTCTACCAAATTCCAACCCACTTTCCCAAGCAAAGTAAGAATTTAATGGCACTTGTTAATGTTTGCAACCACCAACAATAAATGAAGAATGAGAAGTAAATAAATATCAACCAACCATTATACATATATTCAATGTTAAACACCCATTAACATAACACCCATTTAGGGTTCACAACCTTAGTATTTAAAGTTAGCTACACATGCTAAAATACAGAAGGAAAAGAATATTTAATGCCATAAAGCTTACAAAATGAAAGATTCTTGACCCAAAAGCTTCCAAAAGAGAGGAATATTAATACCTGGTATTGTAACTTCAAAGTCAGAACAGATGCCCCCACAAAATCACAATAAATCTATTTATAGAGGGCCAAAAGTCGAGACAGAAAACAGACAAAAATGCCCTTACAGGTCAAGTATGCGACCACATTTCTGTCGCATAACCAACATGCGGTCCGCATTTTCTTCATTCCCATCGCATTTCAAAACCCTAGTTTCCAGAACGTCGTCGCATTGTGGGTTTGTGGTCCGCATTCCAGCTATGCGATCACATTCCGCATCGCATTTTCCACCATCAGCACTTCTCTTCGTGAGTTTGCGGTCCATTATGCGGTCCGCAAACCTGTTATGCGATCGTATTCTAGACCGCATTTCTTGCACCAGATTTTGGCTAAATTTCTATTTTGCATTGCGATCCTTTACACAATTATGTGGCTCGCATGTGGAGTTTGCGATCGCATAGTGCATCGCATATCCACATTTGTGCTACATTTTGCTCTTTTCTTGTCTTTTTGCTTCCATTTCCATGCTCTTGGGTCCTTAAACCTTATGTACTGCAAAAACACCAAAAATGCATAAGTAAAGGAGATAATTGCATTCAAAACAAGCTAAAATATAAGCAATTAGTGTTGAAATGTGCCGAAATTCTACGGCACATCAGGGACCATTTGGGATGGTAAACTCCCAACTTGCATCCATTCGTGATTTAGTGTCACAGCTCCTTCCTGGGCCCTTATCCTCCCAGAATATGCCCACATACTTCACCAGGGAAGACATGAAGACCGACTTAGATGCACAGAAAAAGCACGCATAGTCTCAGGAGAAAATAGCAGCATTTGTTGGCATACTCGAAATAGCCTATGGCAACTTGGCCAAGGCACATGCAGATCTTCAGTCAGACTTCCAAAAGTAAAAGGTGAAGAATAAGAAGAAGGCCAAGTTCATGATCAAATATATTGAGAAGCATCAAGGCCATCTTCAAATGGGGGCAGGCGAACACGAAGATACCAGTTGAGGACGACGGTGATAGCGAAGGTTATTCTTTCATGTGAGATGTTGCCTGTGATGATGCTGATGATACTGATACTGATGAGGCTGCGAGTTCTTCACAACAGTGATTAGCCTTCCTCCCGCAGTCTGCTAGTCTAATATAGACTTCAGGAAGACCCTCAAGCTACTTGTATTTTATTTTAATATTTTGCAGTGAGGACACTGCAATGTTAGTAGTTGGGGGTGACTTTAGGGAGTACACTTTGTTGATACATTGATACTTGACTTGTGCCCTTGTCGGGCTTATTCTGTTGTATGGATATTGTGTGCCCTTGACGGGCTTGTTTTGTTATTGATAATCATGTGCTCTTGCCGAGCATAGTTATGAGTAATTATATCTGTGTAGATTAGTCACTGTTGTTGTTCTATTTTATTTTTTCTTTCTTCCTTTATTTATTCTTTAGTAGTTTTTAGTTTATGTTAATTTTGTTCCTTTAGTATTAGTTGTTTTTGTTAATTATTTTCTTTAGTAGTTTTTATTTTTTATTTTAATTTCTTTAGTATTATTTCCTTGGGTTTTCTTTATGCTACGGTTCTTTCCCGAGGAACATTTTTGTGGGTGACTTTTCCCTATGATGGACGGCGTGATGACTTTCTTAAGGGAATTAGTCTTGTTTTGTTATGTGAAGACTTTTTGATTATTTGTTACTAATAAAATTAGTCTCTTGTATGTGAAACGTGAGTTAAGAATTCCCCTCCAAATTTTGGTTTTAAATCGAAAAAGTAATTTGCATGGGAAAGAATAATGTTTGTGATAACTTTTTGACCCTTTTGATGACTCTTTTCCCATTAGTTTTCATGATATTGCTCTAGATACTCTTATTAAGAAGTAAAATTTATCCGTCTTGATTGGTTCATGTATCATGAGTGTTAGTTTTTGCTATAAATAATTCTTGTGTTTACTTCTATCATCTAGAACTTGTCGGTTGGTCTTTCAATGCTAATGTTAGTTATGTTTGGTTGGAGAGATGACCTTAGGCATTCTTTGTGATCTTTGAAAAAGCCTCTTTAGCCTTTCAAGTCTACCATTGCATAAATAGTATCACTAGTTTACCCTATTTGAGCCTTTAACACCACCTCATTACAAACCTTTACCCTTTTCTGAAATAATTCCCTCTTTTGAATGTGTCCCTCCTTGAATAATGAGAATGAGGCTAAAAGCCTAAGTTGGGGGTGTTGGTGTCAAGTTGGAAATTGGTAAGGTTGTACATTGAGTGTAGAAACATATACCTCAAAGTTGTTCATATGAAATTACTCAAGCACCAAAAGAAAATAGTTATATAGAAAAATGTATATATAAATATGGATTCTTGAGAAAATTATAGAGGTACTTTAAGGGGGTTCTATGTTGGTAACTATATGCCAATAAGGGCTTTGTGGTTTAAAAAGATGTGAGTAGTGTTCAAGGAGGGTGTAGTCACTTGTATCCCAAATGCTTATCTGATCCTTTCCCTAAACCTACTTTATAAGCTTAAAAAGACCTTATGGGATCTCCAATCGAATGCTCTTGAATAGGTCGCGAATTAAAATGAGGGCAAGCTTATGGTATGATATTTTATAACACTTGAAATTCTTTGTTGAGAGTGAGTGTCGTTGTGCATTTGTCCCTTGTCTTATTATTGTAAATATGGTGATTTTGGGACTTTCTTTCTTGTGAGGGCACATAAATTAGGATGGATTGGTGACACTGATGTATCCGGAAGTGAGTAAATTGAGCATATGTAGTAGACTAATGCTTTTGAGTCACTTCTTGAGCTTATTATTGTCACTTGATTATTTTGAAACTTCTTTGCATATCTTGAAGTTGTTTTTAAATGAGGGAGTTATTTGTATAAGACTCACATGCTTGAGCCTAATTATTAGTACCAACCAAATCCATAAGTACGGTGCTTACTTGGAGAATGTGATTTGTAAATGATAGCAATACTACTTGTGCTTTAAATGGTAGAACCTCATTGAATTGTTGGTTTTGATTTGCTTGAGGACAAGCAAAAGCTTTAAGTTGTGGGTGTTGATGAGTAGTGATTTTACAACTCATTCTAGTCTCTTTTCTTTAGTTTTTGTGTCCTTTAATTATAAAATGAGGTAATTTATGGTATGCATTGCTAGATTTTCAGGTAAATGATGCCATGGAGAGATTTGAAGTCAATTGAAGCGGAATTGAGCAAAAAGAGTAACAAAGGTACAAAATCCTTCAGTGATTCCTCACCTACAGAATATTGTATGCATCTGCGGTATCGCATCTGCGAAGGGAGAGGCTGCATCTGCGAGAATTGGCTACCAGCACTAGGACCGCATCTATAGTCAATTATCCGTTCCCGCAGTCACGCAGCTGCGAGTATAGGTCAGCATCTGTGGAGACAGGAATTTTACACTGGCCTCGCACATGCGATTAGTAGTTCGCTTTTGTGGAGCTGCACCTGTGAGGATTGTTCCACATGCGTGGTCAACGGGCTTCAGGTCTGGGTAATTTTCGAAAATCGCACTTTCTCCAATCTAAACCGACAAATACACGACCTAGCCTATTGGAAACACATCTTTGGCTTATTTTCAGTCCCTAAGACTAGAGAGAACAAGTTTGGAAGCTAGGGTTTTTGCACATACATTTGGTTTTAAAGATTTGAAGACTTTGGTTAAGAATTTCTTACTCATTTGTACTCACTTCATTTCCTCGCCTTATATTAAATATCTTAGTGTGCAGTATTTATTCCAATACTTGAATCTTATTTATGGAGATAATCATAATTAAAGTGTGGATTAAATATCCTGTTGTGCTTATGTATTAAATGATTTTTTACCTTTTATGAAGTGAGTTATTGTTTCTTCAATTATTCTTGTTCTTTAATATTTCCAAAGGGATTAGCTAACCCTAGGACTCTCCCATTTACTTCAAATTTATTTTGGGAAAGATTATTGAGGGTTGGGAAAGATTAACTAACAAGAACATAAGGCTTTAACCCTCATTTTATAGATTCTACCTAGGGATAAGATTGAACTACTTGTAGCCATATCCGGGTGTGCTTAATCTCGTAATTGATTTAGGGATAATTCAATTGGAAGTGTTGTTAGTCTTTGGAAGAAGCTAATATAGAATTATTACCCATGGCTAATTAACATAAACTCACTCATATTTGTAAAATTATGAAATACATTGAACCGTTACTTGAGTGTAATTCCCCGTGTATCCATACTTGTAGCCATTGATCATTTTACTTGCTTTCTAGGTTAGTTTACATTTTTGCATTTAGTTATAAACATTTTCAAAAACCAATTCTAAGTGTTCGTCATTGCATAACAAGTTATAATTCTCTTACATTCCTAATCACCTACATATTGTTCTCTGTGGGATTTGACCCCGACTCATAGTTGGTAAATTATATTGCATGTGACCGTGTCCATTTACTTTTTAGTAGTGGATTTGGACGTCATCAAGGTGCCGTCTCGTAGTCCCAAAAATAAATATGCAACAGGGGCGCTCCTGAGGTACCGTCTCATAGTCCCAAAAGTAGATATGAAACAATGACAAATGCCGCGCCCCTTTTTCTCACGAAATCGGGTTTTGACACGTGACAACTCTTTTAAGGAAGGGTTTTAAAGGAGAGAATCTCTACCTAATGGATTAAGGTGTGTTAGAGCACCTATTTGCAAATAACTTTGTTTGACCAGTTTGTATCACCAAAGATCAGGTAAGGGCTCGAAATTACCTCGAAGAGAAGGTGTTAGGCATTCTTCGAGGTCCACAACTGTGGGTCTCGGCCGAACTCAATTATATGAATTAGTCTATAAGAAAGGAAGCAATTTGGACAAATGAAATAAACAATTTATTTTAAATAGAAAGGGTGGGGTCCTAAGTTTTTTAGCCTAAAAGATCATCTCGTGCAACATAAATAATATTTTGTAACTCCTTTGACATGGGGTGTTACTCATATTAATCAGCGGGCACAGACTATCATCTCTTGCTACCCAATTACTATCTTTAAGTTGTTTACCTGAAGTGCACTAGTCAATTCTAAGTCGTGCCCTATGCGTGCACTACCCGTCCCATGCCTATGGTCCAAGAGGAATTTGGACCTCTATTTCATGGTGGTTCTAGACCTTAACTTAGGTTGCTCAAAAGGAAAAAATACTAAGCGACAGACAAAACTGTTAAGACTTTCAAATAGGAACAAGTATAGGCTCAAGTTAGCCTCCATATTTAGACATCAAATGCACGCCAAATTGGTTATCATTGACAGATTTTATCAATTTCAGAATCTTATAGGCAGGATATCTATGTGATATTGACTGAACAAACAAACAATCATGTACAAAATCAGTTTCTTAATCTGTTAAGTAGAACCTACATAGGTTTGCCTACTGATTTTAGCATAATACGATTAAGCCTATTAGCATGGTATCTAGATGTTTTATGTGATAGAAGACAGTGGCAGGTCACAGAAACAGATCCAGAATTATTTGTTTGAATCTTATAGGCATGTTTTCTAGTGAGGGTAATAGCATAGTGTATGTAACACCTCCTTTTTACAATTAAACAAATTCAGGCCTGTAAACGTGCATTCTACAATTTGGTCCAGTTTTAGATCCTATAGGCATGATCTCTACAATTTGATATAGTTTTAGATCCTATAGGCATGATCTCTACAATTTGGACAGAACAGTATGTAAACAGGCATTTTGCACACATATTGGATCACACCATTTCCTATAGGCATGGTTTCTAGCAAAGCAAAACATAACAGAACCAAGCATTAAGTCTATAGGCATGGCTACCCGTATAGGATGATTAAACATAATAAGGTACCTATAGGCATGATTTCTAACACGTCATATATAATAGCACACTATTAAACCTATAGGCATGATTTCTAACATGTCACATATAATAGCACATTGTTGAACGTACATGCAGGATTTCTACCCAACTTTTATTGCAAAAATAAGAAACCCTTCCTAATTTCACTAACACCCCATTATAGACCTGAAATTAATGTAATGAATTACAAAGTGAGTAAACTATAAGAAGCTTACAGAAGGCCCAAATACACTTGGATAGGCCAGGCCTTCAACTCACAATAGCTCCAAAACCCATGTTCATACAACATAACCAGTTGTGGAGTAATTCACCCATATATCAAGACTGAGCATACATAACCCAAGTCCCTAGTGTGTCAGAGTTCCCAAGGGCTTCAACAACCTAGGACAGTGCTCACACTAGGGAGATTGATCAGAAATAGTTCAGGGGGAAGGCTAGGGATCAAATCCGAGTGTGTCAGAGTTCACAGGGGCCTCACATGAACCCTGAGAAGTGCTCACATTATGGAGGTAAAAGAACAGAACCTAAGTAGCCTTGGCTTTCAGCCGGCTAGGAATAAGAATTCAGAAGGGCCAGATAGTGGAGGAGTAGAATAAAATTAGGGGATCCACTGAAGGATAAAACACATATTGAACATATACAAACCAAATAGTAGACATGCTTGAACCTAGGCAGACTTAATCAAGTTTTAGGGAATAAATTCAGTCACATGCTAGCAAGACAAATTATAAAGCAGATTCATAATGATAACAGAGGATTCAGAGTAGACTAAGTGCAAAAACTAGTATCATAAGAAAGAATCATATTAATTAGCAATAGATCAGAGCATGTTAAAAATTGATTAGGGCAGTTACTAGAGGTGTCATAATATAATGAGAACAAAGTCAAACAGGCGACATTATAATGCACTCAGAAAGAAACTTGTTATCTTGTTAAGGAAGACATCTACACCTAGTTAACCAAACCACATAAAAGGTATGAGAGCGTGCTTATAAGCAGGTTCACAGCAAACTTAGCTTTGAGAGATGGTTATCATTGACATAGAATTTAAGAAGAATCTAACTAATCAACTCAAAACAAGTTTAAGCATATCTCAAACCACAACATAATAGCATTTAGGATGGCATAGGCTAATTGAGGTAACACATTAAATGGATAATCAGAATGAAATGACAAAGGGTCTAATAACTCACCAGTTGAGATGAAATATGGAAGAAAGGGATCCAACAGTGTAGTGAATATTACCGAACAGAAGCAAGAGTTTGGAGATTTCTGGCCTAGGCTTTCAGCCGGCCAGGAATCAAATCACGGAACAAGATTATTCAAAAGAGTAGGAGCATACAACTTTTGTTATAGTAATGAAAGATTTTTGAACTTCAAACATAAAAACCTTAATCGAAGGGTAGCGGGGAGGGGTTTAAATAGTGCAAAACTAAAAACATAAACATGGAAAATAATTGATTCAGACGCTAAAAGGGCAAGAACTTCAATCGGTAAGGAAAGAAGTTGAAACCCCAATTTTAGGAAAAAATACACAAATCAGCAGAAAATATAGGCAAAGAATCACATATCACATAAAATGCACATAGACAGGAAATTATTCAAAAAAAACACAGAGTCGAACCAGATTTGGTTCGATTAAAAAGATTTGAAACCCTAAATTATGGTAAGTAAAAGAAATCGACAAAAATAGGCAGATTCTCACATAATAGGGTGAATAATGATGAGATAATACTCAAAATCCAAGCTTGAACCAGTTTTGGCTCGAATCAAGAGAGGATCTGAAAACCCTAACCTTAGGGTTAAGTACAAATAAACAAGATACGAGCAAATCGGGCTCACACAGTACAAAATAACGTGTGTGGACTTAATATCGTCCAGATTCAAAAGGTGAAGATCGATTAGGACACAATCAAAGTGGGTACTTACCATGTTTAGGCAAGTACTATGTTATTCCATAAAGAATCACCAAATAAAGGAAATATGCTGAAAAGGTAAGTAAATGGGAGGAAACTCCCATTAGGAACGGGATTAAGGGGATTTTGGAGAGGCGGGGGGGCTTAGGGTTTATCAGAGGAGGAGAGTAGAGGCGGAGGGTTTAGGAAAATGGGGTTAGGGTTTGGGAGAAGGGGATATATGGAAAGTGAGGGGTCGTTTATGAGTCGTTGATCATATTTGATCAACGGTTGGGATTTGATCGGGACTGGGTCGGGTTTAATTGAGTGGGTAAGGGTGTTGGGCTAGGTGTATTGGTCTTGGGTAATTGGGTTATTTTTGGGTAGCTTAGGTCCGAAATTAATTGTAGAATTAGGGCCAGATTTTAAATATCCAATTTTAATAAATAAAAAAATAATAAATAAATAAATAAATAAATAAAATATCAGTGGTGCATAAAAATGATTTAAAACAATTATGTAACACTATAAAAATATAAAAGGTTATTTTTTGCATAAATAATATAATCATAAGTACATATGGGCTATTATTGCAAAGTGTTCAATTTAACCTTAAAATGCAAATATAATTATAAAAATGCACTAAAAATATTTAAACATTATTTTGGTACAAATAATAAATTTAGATGATTAAATCATCATAAAAAATAATATGACGGATAATTATTGGATATTTATATAATAAAATGCAGAAATAAATTGATTTAAAGCTTTTAAAAATTATGAAAAATACTTGTGCATGCTAGTAAATCAAATGATAATACATGTGCACTATTTTGAAAGTATGTATATATATTTGGAAAATATGAGGAAAACATTGGATATCAATAGCTGTCCCTCTTTACCCGGGAAGGATGAAAGAGTTGTCGGGTAAAGAAATGATGACCGATTTTGATCGAATGGGGTGTTTTGATAAATATAGACGGTACCCTGATCTTTGAGCTGCTACATATCCCTAGTTTTACAGAAATCAGGCCATGTGTAGTTCTGGATCCAACGGTGAATGAAACCGATGGAATTGCTATAGGAATGGTCGTGTGTTTCAGAAAGGATTCTTTTGAGTAGGATAGTATCCGATGAATTTATGCGAAGTCAGGAATGTGAATTTAAGATGTTATGGATGTATCACATGGCAGATATCTGAACGGTCATAGAGTAAAAGCGAGTAATTGATGGGAGTCAAATGTGTTTGAAAAAACGGCAGGGTATGAATGATGTGAGCGGAAACCGGAGCGAAGGTTGCTCCTGTTTGAAGAACGGTTACTTCCTGGATCACCTGCAAAAATATAAAACACGATGCACGCAAATATATATAGACTATTGCAAGAATTTAAATATGATGCAAATTCCTTTTGGACCATAAAGATTGCCTTCGGACGGTGAGGATGATGTCCTTAGACCATTTGCCCGGGCCATGAATCATGTGATAACGGATTCACAGGCCATGAAATAATATTCTCGGGCCATGAGAATGGTGCCTCTAAACCATGGCGCCTTTGAATAGTGATGTGCAGTATTGAGAGATCCTCAGGCCATGACATGTGTCTTCCGGCTATGAGGATAATGCCTTCGGACTATGACGCCTTTGGATAATCTAGCGATGTTTCAGCCAATGAAATGCAAAGACATGATGCTTGAGATGAAACAAGATAGAGCTTAGTCCTGTGTAAGGTCGGGAGGCAGAGCTTAGCCCCGAGAGAAGAGAATAATGCAAGGTTTTGAACAGTGTTGCAATAGCCCGGTAACTTCAAGAGAATTTGTGGTTATGCAAGGACAGACAATGCTTAGTCTCATACAAGTAAAGGCAGATCTTAGACTTATGCAATTGGGGAGGCAATAGCCTCATGCAAAATGGGAGACGATGCTTAGTCTCGTGCAAGGAAAGGCAAAGCTTAGCCTTATGCACTTGGGGAGGCAATGCTTTACCTCATGCAAAATGGGAGATGATGCTTAGTCTCATGCAAGGAAAAGCAGGTCTTAGCCTTATGCAATTGGGGAGGCAATGCTTAGCCTCATGTAAAATGGATAGTGTTTAACCTTATGCAATTAGGGAGGCAGGGCTTAGCCTCACGCAAGAAGAGGAGACAATGCTTAGTATCATGCAATTGAGGAGGCAAGGCTTAGCCTCAAAACATACCAATAAGTCCCGAAATATAATGCGGACCTACTCGAGACCTCAAATCACACCAAACAACATCAAAACTACGAATCGCACCTCAAATCGAACTTAATGAACTTATGAACTTTCAACTTCTATAACTCGTGTCGAAATATATCAGATCCACCTGGAATGATGTAAAATTTTGCATGCAAGTCTTAAATGACATAAGGGACCTAATCCAAATCTAGGAAGCGCAATCCAATCCCCATATCAATAAAATCAACTCCCGGCCAAACCTCTTAACCTTCTAAAACTTATACTTTCTAATTTTTGCCAAAATGCTTCAACGTATCCTAGGGCCCTCCAAATCTAAATCCGCATGCACGCCTAAGTCCGAAATCACCATACAAATCTATTGAAATCATCAAAATGCCACTTTGGAGTCGTCTACACAAAATTCAAACTCTGGTCAACTCTTACCATTTAATCTTCTAAAACAAGAATCATTCTTCCAAATTGATTCTGAATCATCCGAAATACAAACCCGACCACACACGCTAGTCATAATATATAATACGAAGCTGCTCGAGACCTTTAGCCACCAAATTTTCAAAATAACCGGTCGGGTCCTTACAGTTGGTATACTGAATTTAATTTCATCATGGCTAAGTTATCACTCTTAATTTGTATAGCCGAACCATGCCTACTTAATATAAAACATTAATTGTCCTGAACTTCTATAATAACATTGTTAGTCTGATCCCATGTTGTTTGATACTCAACCATGTTTGTAATATTGCAATTTGGTAAGAATATCTCATCTTTGTATTTGAATGCTAGCTCTTGAGGGTTCTGCAATCATACTTGTTTTAAAGTAGACTTTTACTTGTCCTTCATGCTCATGTATGTGCCTTCATTATTACTGAACCTTGCTAAGAGAATTCCCTAATGTTTATTGATGACGTCCAAATCCACTACTAAAAACTAAATGGACATATTTGCATGCAATATAATTTACCCAACTATGAGTCGGAGTCGAATCCCACAGAGAACAATATGTAGGCGATTAGGAATATAAGAGAATTAACACTTGTTATACAATGCCAAACACTTAGAATTGATTTGAGAAAATATCTATACCTAAATGCGGAAATGTAAATTAACCTAAAAAGCAAGTAAAATGATCAATGGCTACAAGTATGGTTGCATCGGGAATTACACTCAAATAACGATCCAATGTATTTCATGATTTTACAAATATGAGCGAGTTTATGCTAATTAGCCACGGATAATAATTCTTAATTAGATTCTTCCGAAGACTAACACGACTTCCTAATTGAATTATCCCTAAAACAATTAAGAGATTAGGCACACCCGGAATGGCTACAAATAGTTCAATCCTATTCCTAGGTAGAATCTATAAAATGAGGGTTAAAGCCTCATGTTCTTGTTAATTAATCTTTCCCAACCCCAAATTATCTTTTCCAAAATTAATTCGGAGTTAATGGGCGAGTCCTAAGGTTAGCTAATCCCTTTGGAAACATTAAAGAACAGAAATAATTACAGAAACAATAACTCACTTCATAAATGAATAAAAATTATTCAATACATAAGCACAACAAGGTATTTAATCCACACTTTAAACATGAATATTTCCATAAACAAGATTCAAGTGTTGAATAAAATACTACACACTTAGATATACAATACAAAGCAAGGAAATGAAGAAATAAACATGAATGAGTAAGAAATCCTTAACCTCAAGCTTGAAATCTTCAAAACCCAAGTGTGTGTGCAAACCCTAGCTTCCAGACATGTTCTTCTCTAGTCTATGGAACTGAAAAATAAGCCACAGATCCTCTACAAATGAGCTAAGTCGGGTATTAAATGGTTTGGGGCCAAAAAATGTGAAATTCCATAATTGCCCAGGTCTGATGCTCGATTTTCGCATTTGCGAAGTATGGCTATACTGTGCACTTTCGCATTTCCGAAGAGGACTTCGCATTTGCGAAGTTTGACTCCCCTGGTTGACTTCGCATTTGCAAAGTCTTTTTCGCATTTGCGATGACTGCCTAGGTTGTATTCCTTCGCAATTCCCACACTTTCCTCGCAATACCCAAGCATATAATCTTCGCAATTCCCAGGCTTATGTCGCAATTGCGACCACTGAGGGCATTGCCCAGATTTTCCTCTTTTTAGCTCCTTTTTGACTTGTTTCACTTGGTTTCTTCAACATCACTTCTAAATCACATAGAACCTGTAATATAGAAGTAAATGGCATTAAACACATGATTTTATCACATCAATCATAGTAAAAGCTTAAAGACAAGATAAGTTGGTAAAATAACAACGTATCAAACCCCCAAACTTAAACTAATTCTTGTCCTCAAGCAATGAAAGCGACAAAATCTCCTCCCAAGTATTTAACTCAACATTGCATCCTTATCATGCTAAGCCAAAAAGGTCTACTTTAAGCACAAACACATAACTTCGATTGGTACCAACAATTAAACCAACGCATATGAATTACTGAACACTTTTCATGAACTTCATTACATTTCAAGTGCTCAAGCACTATGCAAATCAAAGTAGCAATCAAGTCATGACACTAAAACTTCAAAATTTGCCTCTCTATCACAATTATCATTCTTTGGTCATTTCTTCCAATTGAAAATGGGATTAAATTCACAACTCAAATTTCATGTGCCCTCATATTTAAGAGAGGATCCCACACTCATAAATCTTAATTCAAAACACAAATGGGATATCAAGTGGAAAGAATTAACTCTCTCTCTCTCTCTCTCTTAACAAGATGTTCAAATGCATACAAGCAGTACCATAGGCTTGCCCTTCATGTATTCCTCCACTAATGTAGACAACTTGGGTCAAAATCAATTAGGACTTAAAGGGTTGTAGTTTAGGCTTTTGGTTAAAGTGGGCCACAATTTTGGTTAGAGTGACTCAAAACCTCCCCAAGCACTACAAACTTTACAATCAAAGTCCACTTCCTTCGAAAATATTTTCCATCCTTTTTCACTTTTCATTCCACACCTAGTCTTCCCTTTATTAATAACTTCTTATAATTTTATTTATTTTTTTTATTCTTCCTCCCTTTTCAAAATCAAGGAAGGTTTCACTTTTTATCATTCCTTTTTTTTTCTACCTTCCACCTTTTAAACAACTTTCATATCACAACTTTTCCAACCTTCACCCCCAAACATAGGCTTTTAGCCTATGTTTACACTTTCAAAGTACTCAAGGAGGTAGGGTGCCAAAAGTCAGATCAATAAAGAACAAAGGAATAAAGCTTGTAACATGGTTGCCAAAGAACAAGGTTAAAGGCTCAAAAGGGGTTGACTAGGGAAAATATTCAAGGGTAGGAAATTTAAGGCACAGTAGCAGTCCAAGGAAGGCCTAATATCATTTTTCAAACCAAGTTAGTCTATGATTTCGCCTTGAAGAACATTCCGGGCAAGTTTTAGACTACAAGTAATGCAAAAGAACTCACAAATACTCTAACCACACATGGCACATGAACACTCAAGTGGAATACAAATCCAAAATCCAATTAAAATCAATGATTCAAAGAGGTTACATATAGCATAGGAAGCTATTTAGTGAATCAAAGAGCCAAAATTTGAGTCTAAAAGTCATGACATCTCTACTTCAATTATTTTTCTTTTTCAACAACCAAAAATTCATATACCGAAGTTTAAATCATGATGTACCAAGCAAGCCACAACTTGGTCAATGGGCACAAACTCCAACCCAAACCATTTATTCTTCCTAATATTAACATAACTATATCTAAACTACAAGACTAATTCCCTTAAGAAAGTTGTCTATCTATCCATCATCGGGAAAGGTCGACAAAAATTTTCTACAATTACCCGGTTCAAGAAGAAAATTGGCATCCTTGGAAAAAGAACTGTGGTATAAAGAAAACCAAGGATATCGCCACTAACATAAAACATACTATATATAAAAAGAAAATTAAGAAGATAATAACCAAAATTAAGAAGTTAATAAATATCAAGTAACTAAAACATAATATATATATAAAGACAAGAACTTAAGAAGCTACTAAAAATAATAATTTTACACATCACATGAAAATATACTAACAACAAAATGAAAATAACTATAGTACCAATCTGCCAGAACAACAGTTATACAAGAAGCCACCCCCAACTAAAGATGTTGTAATATCCCTAATGCAACAAAACATGATAGAGTAAAATGGTGTAAAGTGCTCCCTGAATACTACATCAAGTGCTCTCCTCGTTGTCTGAGTCAGAATCATCCTCCTCTCCTTCTTCCTCGGACCAATGAACAGGAACATCATCATCATCATCTATCGGCCTGGTCGATGGCATTGGGTCCTGAGGCTTTAGGACTTTCCACAGCCCCTTCACACCCTTCCACATGTGAGTAAAGAATTTGTCTATTTTCTTCTCCCTTTTCTTCATTTGAGTGTGTGCCTTTTCTAGATTGCCATGGGAAGTTCTCAACTCACCATGCTTCTTGGCCAGATCAGTGTATGCCTTCTCCAGCGCCTTAAGGTGATCCCCCTGGTTCCTCTGATCCTCAAGGTATTTTTGAAACTCTTTCTTTAAGATATAAGCGGGTCCCTCAAATGTCTCCCCAGGTCCTGTGGAAGGCCAGCTACTAGCTCAAGAATCACTCGCATCTCCTCACTAAGCACAACAAATGGTCCTCCTGCAGAGGATGATGGCTGACTACTTGGATCAACCTAAGAAGAAGAAACCATCTTTCTCTTTTTGCTCTTCACTGTGCCGCCCTCTCCTATTTTCTTCAACGGATTTAGAGGCTTTCCCGGATCTATCCAATTGTCTCCCAGAGCTTCTTCCACCCCAGCCAGTTGGCATAGCTCGGTGATAAGCGATGGGAATATCAATGATGTACTATTCTGGATCTGATACTCCCTCATTTCATTGATGAAGATTTCACCAACATTTAATTGAATACCATCAAGGATGTAGGCTATCATTTGAGCTCTTATAACCGGTACATTCCATATGTTCGACAATGGGGAGATACGACTGCATATGATGGCCAGCCATATCTTTGCTTCGATCGTGAACTCTTTGCATGTGATCCCTTTCTTCTCAGCTGCCCATGGAACATATGCACCCGGGCATAATTTGGACACTAACCACTCCCCTAAGGCATAGTTTTTATCCTTGAATGGGGCCATTTTGTGGTCTGGCAAATGATAGAAATGATTCACAGCTTCAGCCCCAAAGTGCACCATTTTGCCACGAATTCTCATCTTTGGCTTCTTCATCCTGATAGCCGGGAGATTGGCATAAAACTCTCTCACCCATTGCTCATTGGCATGGCAAGGTTGAGGAGCAAAAAAGTTCCATCCCGTTGTTACCAGCCTTTGATAGAATTCAGGAAGGCGTTCCAGGACGTTGTCCAACAGTATACCACTCTCCGGGAGCAACGTTTTCGAGATTAGTTTAGCAAAGTACCATTCTTGGCATTCCAATGACAAGAACCGGTGTTGGTCAAAGTTCTGCTCAGCTTCCAAGGGGTTGTCACTTGCGGATCCTTCAGAGTTAGAGCTCATTTTCCAATTATAGTACCTGTCAACGAATGATAAGAGTGAAAACATAGTATGGCTATGAATAATAGTGCAAAATGAATCAAATATGCCAAAGGAATGATCGGACAGTCGAAACTCAGCCTTAGAAAAAATTTCAGGATTTTCAGATTTTCAATTGCCTGCTCTCTGATATCGCAATTCCCAAGAAATCATCGCAATTGCGATGTTATCAAAGGTGGCATTTGCAAACTATTCCTCGCAATTGCGAATAACACTGGCGTCTGATAAGCTTGCATTTGCGATTAAAGTTTCGCAATTGCGAAGGTTGTTGGGACTTGGGTTTTTCGCAATGCGACCACTTTTTCGCAAATGCGAAAGTGCAAATGTGAAAAGGCCTTCGCAATTGCGATTTCATCATCCCCAGCCTCACCTTTTTAAGAGAACAGTTTTTAAGCCCTAACGTTTTGGAATCGAAGGCATTTTCAGTGAACCCAATCATCCTAATCATGCATTAAACTTCATAGACAACCATGAATCAAAAAATATCGATGTTTCGGCCAAGAATTTTATTCGGGCCTTTCATCGATCACATAAAAAGCACAAAAATTTCACTTCTATTTGACAAGTTGTGGGTCCTCAGACTTCCCCAAATTTTTAGCAAAGAAAATAATCACACACTCTTAACCAACCTCACCCAGAAATCGATATAAGTTTTGACAAATTTTTGAACCATTCCGGGCAGAGAATGATACCCATTTGGACTCTAGGGTTGCAGAGAATTAAAGAAGAAGAAGAAGAAGAAGAAGAAGAAGAAGAAGAAGAAGAAGAAGAAGAAGAAGAAGAAGAAGAAGAAGAAGAAGAAGAAGAAGAAGAAGAAGAAGAAGAAGAAGAAGAAGAAGAAGAAGAAGAAGAAGAAGAAGAAAGAGTGATTAAGCTTTCATACCTGGATCCTTGTTTAGGAGTGAGAGTTGATGGAGTTTTATAGTAGTGAGGGTGAGGAAGACAAGAGTTTGAGAGCCTTAGGCTTTTTCTTCAATTTTTGTTCAAAATGAGCGACAGTCTGTTTTTACCTCTCTGATGTCGCAATTGCGACACAGCCTTCGCAATTGTGAAGGTCAATGTAACCTGTTGTTGTCGCAATTGCGACAAAACTTGGGGAATTGCGATGGGAAATTTTCGTAAACGCGAACACTGTTTCGCAAATGTGAAACATGCCCCTGCATTTTTCAACAGCTACTACCTTTTATGCTCTCTGTCTCCCCGGCCTACTCAAATTAACTCCAAAAATTATGAAACTTGGCAGATTGGTTAGTAAAAATGTAATAAGCTATTCTACAAAAGAAAATTTCAAAAATGACTAAACAATTTGAAAAATGATGGGTTGCCTCCCACCAAACGCCGCATTTAACGTCGTGTCACGACGCAAAATAACTTTACCATTTTTTTCGCCACTTGGACAATATGAATTGGGCACCTAGCTTGGAATCAAGCTTGTGACCACAAGCGGTGGGGGTGGTAAGTTGATGATCAAGCCAAGACTCAATTTCTTCATGTTGCACTTCTTGGCTTTCATGTGAGGAATGTTATTTTGCCTTCTTGTTCCCTCAAATTGTAAAATGGCCTTTGTCTTTCCTCCTCGCAATCCACATTGACTCATGTAGTTCAATTCCCATATCACCACACAATTCTAATGTTGTAAAATGCTTGGAATATGACATCAAACCTCCAAGTTGCAATTCTTCCCGGATTTGACATCCTCTTTTTCCCCCAAACTAGAGTCAATCTCAAGCAAATTTTCATTTACACTGGATGACTCTAATTCCATATTTTTCTCGGCATCATTAACACTCATGGAGTCGGTTGGTGGTGTTCAATTCTTGATTCCTCAAAGTAGAGATCACTTTCTTCCTCGAAATCGGACTCTTCTTGACTTCCTTCCACACTCTCAAGTTGGGGGGCATAGTGAGCCTTAACCAATATTTGCATTTGATCTTCCAAAGTGCGGCTATGTTCATCATTGTAAGCCAAGCCTTGTTTCAAGTCCTCGAATGCAAAGTTGTGCTTCTCCTCATTTTCAAGAATAGTCTCCAACATGAGCATCATCTTTTCATTTTGAGCATTTGAGAGTTCTTCTTGGTTTTGATCAAGTGCCAAGGAAGGATTTTCGGCTTCCACATCTAAGAAAATTTCTTAGCTCTCATTAGCTTCCAAGGCTTTTTGGACCTCTAAAGCTTCAAGCATTTCTCCCATTTGTGAGTGCAACCTTTCAAGTGCCAAGTCATTTTGGAGACTATTTTCCAAAAGTTCCTCCAAGGCACTTTGTTCTTTGTTTCATCCTTCAAGTAAGCACTTCAATATGAGCTTGAACTCTCCATTTCGGCCATGCTCAACTTCTTTTATTTCCATAGCCCTATCATTTTCATCACAAAAAGTAGAATCATCATAGCGAGGGCTTGGGGAAGGGAAGGACAAATAAGCACAATCATCCCAATGACCATTTTGAAAACCACACTTATCACAAATACTCCACTCATGGGTTTCACATTGTGCGCACAATCCACCCTCGGGTGTGATGACCCGGCCAGTCGTCTCATGAGTTACCGCTCTATTTTCCCCATTTCTGCTTCTTTATGCTTCGTTATCCATGTTTTGTGTGGTCGAGTTGATCAGTTTGCGTTCGGAGTGGATTTGATAAGAAATGAGACACTTGATCTCTTTTAAGAAGGTTTAAGTTAGAAAAGTCAATCGGATGTTGACTTATGTGTTAGAGGGCTCGGATGTGAGTTCTGATGGTTCGATTAGCTTCGGGAGGTGATTTATGACTTAGGAGTGTGATCAGAATTGGTTTTGGAGGTCCGGTGTAGAATTAGGCTTGAATTGGCGAAGTTAGTATTTTGGCGATTTCCGGTTGGTAGGTGAGATTTTGATCCGGGGGTCGGAATGGGAATCCGAGAGTTTCTATAGCTTCGTTACGTTATTTGGGAGGTGTGTGCAAAATTTTAGGTCATTCGGACGTGGTTTGGTTGGGTTTTTTATCAAGAGCGTGTTTCGGAAGTTTTTAGAAAACTTAGGCTTGAATTCGATGAGTTTTGGGAAATTTGATGTTGTTTGAGGTGTTTTGATGATTGGAACAAGTTCGAATAAGGTATTGGGTCACGTTGGTGCTTTTGGTTGAGGTCCCGGGGGCCTCGGGGTGATTTCGGATGGCTAACGGGAAGATTTTGGGCTTAAGAGAATTCAAAAAATTGTTGCTTCTAGTATTTTTGCACCTGCGGCTTGGGGACCGCAGGTGTGGTGCCGCACGTGTGAGAGAGGAGGTCGCATATGCGAAAGTGGGCTTGGCGAGTAGTTTCTGCAGAAGCGGTAAATGGGGCCGCATCTGCGAAGCTGCAGATGCGGAAGGTCTGTCGCAGAAGCAGCTTTTGAAATTTTAATGAGAACCGCAGAAGCGGTTGGTTAGACCGCAAATGCGGTGGAGGGGTTGCAGATGCGAAAACCCCTGGGCAGAATGTATATATGCTCTTTCTTCGCGATTTTTGAAGGGTTTAACCATTTTTACTTCGGATTGAGGACTTTTAGGCAATTTTGAAGAGAGATTTCAAGAGAACTTCGATAAGGTAAGGATTTTGTACCTAAAACACACTTCTATGATAATATTTCACAGATTGGGACTGAAATTGAAGAGATTAAAGGACTAAAATGGAGGATTACGGCTTGGGTTTAAGAGAGCTTAAATTGAGGATTTGAGGGGTCAATTGAACTCCAATTCTTGTGATTTTGATATGTATGAACTCGTGGGGAGATGAGGAATCTAATGATATAAAAATTTCTGAGTTTCGAGAAGCGGGCCCGGGGCTTGGGTTTTGCTAATTTCGGGATTTTTGATATTTTTCGATTGTTTTCGCTTGGGTTTGTTCCTTAGCATATTGTGACGTATTCGTTCTGATTTTGGATAGATTTGACACGCGTGGAGGCTGATTCGAGGGGAAAAGGCATCGCGAGCTAGAGTTGTAGCTGGTTCGAGGTGAGTAGTGATTGTAAATGATGTCCTGAGGATTTGAAACCCCGGATTGCACATCGTAGTGCTATATCGAGGTGAGACACGTGCTTGATGATGAGCGTGGGGTCGTTTTCAACTGGGGATTGTGAATTGGTCCGTCCCGATTGATGATTTTACCGCGTATTTGACTGAAACTTATTTGTTGTCATCATGATTTGGGCTGATTGCCATATTTGGGCTTCGTGCCAATTATTTGAACCCTTCGGGGATTTTTATCCCTATTTCCTCATTGTTTTGACTTATTACTTGAACTTAGTCCTATTGATATCTACTGTTTTACAAACTCAACCACTTTTACTCAGATTTGAAACTTAAATGATATTTCCAAATGATGTTTTGGGCTGAGAACTACTGTTTTACTAATGCCCAAGGGGCTTGTGATGATTTTCGGACTGAGTGAGGCCGAGGGCCATATGTGAGGATATACTGAGTGATATGAGGCCGAGGGCCTGAGACACTTTTATATATCACGAGGTGGCTTGAGTGATGTGAGGCCGAGTGCCGAGTGATGTGAGGCTGAGTGCCGAGAGATGATGCCACGAGGTGGCTTGATATAGCGCTTGGGCCGTAAGGGGCCCCTCCGGAGTCTGCACACCCACAGTGAGCGCGGGTACCCATTTGATCTGAGAGTGAGCCCGAGGAGCTGATATTGTACTAAGAGTGAGCCCGATGGGCTGATATTGTTCTGAGTGATTGATATTGTGCCCGAGGGATGGATTTCTACTTGTTATTTACCTGTTAGATTACCTGTTTTACTTGTTTTAAAGGGATTTCATTTGATTTCTTCACTGATTTACTGTTTTAAGTGATTTTACTGCTTTGATATAGAATTGCTTTGTGCCTTTACGTATTTTCATGCTTTCGGCCTTTATATATAATTATTACTCACTGGGTCGAAGTACTCACATTACTCCCTACATCGTGTGTGCAGATTCAGGCATTGCAGAGTCCGCTCCTGAGTGTTGATCCCTCCCAGTCCAGGCAGTGATTCGGAGACTACGAGGTAGTTGTTGGCATCCGCAGCCCACTGCCTCCCTTATCTTATCTTATCATTTTCATGCTTTTAGAACTATTGTATCGGATTTAGTATTTAGTAGACTTGTATTGGGATTTTCTAGTTGCTCATGACTTGTGACACCCCGGTTTGGGCTGTGTCGGGATGGTTTCTACTATTGTTATCGTTAATTCCGCAAATTATGGCTATTATATCATGTTTAGAATTGTTTATGATATTTAACTATTTAAAACAGGTGTTCCGTTTTGGTCTGATTGGCCTTGTCTTCACGAGAGGCGTCATCACGACCGGGGTCGGAAATTGGGTCGTGACACCGGGAGAATTTAAATAATTTTGCCACGAGTGTGGTCCTCCACAATAAGGACAAGGGTTATCAAAGTATGAACAACTACCATCCAACCAATTTTCATTATATGATGCCATTTTTCAAAAATAAGAAAATAAACAAGAAACAAACAAGAAAAACAGACCAAGGTAAGAAAAATTAATTACACAAATATTCACAAGTTTGGATCAAAGCACTTACGCTTATTTCTCAAACAACCTAAATTACGCCAAATTGTTCCCCGGCAACGGCGCCAATTTTGATTACGTCCAAATACACTACTAAAAAGTAAATGGATACGGTCGCATGCAATATAATTTACCCAACTATAAGTTGGGGTCGAATCCCACAGAGAACAATATGTAGGCGATTAGGAATGTAAGAGAATTATCACTTGTTATGCAATGTCAAACACTTAGAATTGGTTTTAGAAAATATTTATACCTAAATGCAAAAATTTAAACTAACCTAGAAAGCAAGTAAAATGATCAATGGCTACAAGTACGGTTGCATCGGGTATTACACTCAAGTAACGATCCAATGTATTTCATGATTTTACAAATATGAGCGAGTTTATGCTAATTAGCCACGGATAATAATTCTCAATTAGCTTCTTCCGAAGACTAACAAGACTTCCTAATTGAATTATCCCTAAAATAATTAAGAGATTAGGCACACCCAGAATGGCTACAAGTAGTTCAATCCTATTCCTAGGTAGAATCTATAAAATAAGGGTTAAAGCCTCAAGTTCATGTTAATTAATCTTTCCCAACCCCAAATTATCTTTTTCAAAATTTATTCGGAGTTAATGGGCGAGTCTTAGGGTTAGCTAATCCCTTTAGATACATTAAAGAACAAGAATAATTAAAGAAACAATAACTCACTTCATAAAAGAATAAAAATCATTCAATACATAAGCACAACAAAGTATTTAATCCACATTTTAAACATGAATATTTTCATAAACAAGTTTCAAGTATTGAATAAAATATTGCACACTTAGATATACAATACAAAGCAAGGAAATGAAGAAATAAACATGAATGGGTAAGAAATCCTTAATCTCAAGCTTGAAATCTTCAAAACCCAAGTGTGTGTGCAAACCCTAGCTTCAAAACTTGTTGTTCTCTAGTCGATGGAACTAAAAAAATAAGCCAAAGATCCTCTACAAATGAGCTAAGTCGGGTATTAAATGGTTTGGGGCAAAAAAAAAGTGAAATTCCAAAATTGCCCAGGTCTGATGCTCGATTTTCGCATTTGCGAACAAAGGTTCGCAATTGCGAAGTATGACTATATTGTGCACTTTCTCATTTGCCAAGAGGACTTCGCATTTGCGAAGTTTGACTCCCTTAATGCGAAGTTTTTCGCATTTGCGATGACTGCCTAGGTTGTATTCCTTCGCAATTCCCACACTTTCTTCGCAATACCCACACCTATAATCTTCGCAATTCCCAGGTTTATGTCGCAATTGCGACCACTAAGGACATTGCCTAGATTTTCCTCTTTTTAGCTCCTTTTTGACTTGTTTTACTTGGTTTCTTCAACATCACTTCTAAATCACATAGAACCTATAATATAGAAGTAAATGGCATTAAAAACATGATTTTATCACATCAATCATAGCAAAATATAAGCTTAAAGACAAGATAAGTTGGTAAAATACCAACGTATCATTTATCGGCCTTGTTTGAGTATAATAATATGCATTAACTCCTACTAAACCTAGTGTGAATGAGAGATTCTTTATGGATTATGTCATCTTTTTAAATAAGGATCACTTTTATTTTCTTAAATATCCTTGTTAATACTATTTAGAGATTCTGAAATAGGCTGTTAATTTATATACCAAGTAAGAAGTTAAGATTTGATCTATGTGTGTGAATTTCTGTTGAGTTTGAACATAGTTTGATAAACTCATGACGTACTGCAGATTTAACTAATGACTCCGGCAAACTTGAATTGATTAGCGGAACCAGTAAAGGTTGACATATATGTCTTCTCTGAATCACATAGTTTAGTGTATGAACTTCTAAAATGATTTGCTGGTGTTCTTTTCCTTTGTTTGCACCTGTAATTATTTTCTTTATGCATACTCGAACATGTTGAAAGTATTGATACTGTACCATATACTTGTGTTTGGATTGTGGCTATAATAGTGATTGATTGTCTTACACTCATGATACTATTCTACATAGTTGCTGTGAAAAACGTATCTATCATTGTGTTATAAGTACTATCATATTGAAAGTTACAGTGAGTACCTTATTGGCACTTAAACCTATAGGGAGAAGTAAGTATGAGTAGTTAAGGGTATTTAGGAGTTAGATTTAATTTGCGGTTGAGATATTATCCTTGACACAAGCATTGCTCGGGGTCCTTGAGACCCTTGTGAACTCTGAAGTGCCAGGGATCCAAATGATGTCTTGGCCATGAATGAAATTTTACCTTAAGCTCTTAACCGTTGACATTTGTTAATACCTTTAAGATTAGTGTTAAATGGAATAAAAGGCTTCACTGTTAATTTGTTTACTCTCTTTGACCTTATATTGGTTTCACTGCATTACGAACTACTATCATTTTTTACAGTTCTATTTTGGGCCTTATATTGATACTATTTATGCTTAACTATTATGTTGAGCCTTGTCACTAATGTATGCCTTTCCTCTTTTGTACATGTAACCGAACTGGCTTGCTGAGTTCTCAAGAACTCAAGCCCAAGTTCCAACCCGAGTCGGAAGTCACTGAAGTTGCTGCTATTCATTGTCCGTTGGGCCTAACTTTCTTCAGGCTCAAACTATGAGTCCATTCCATTCATTTATTAATTTACATAATTTGTTGTTACCTTTATGTATGCATGACACTGATAATATTTGAGTGAATGCTTTTCTTTTTATCTCTTTGAGTTACTTTAGCATCCTAGGGAAGCTAAAACCCATAGTTAAATTAAGAGGTATTATCTCTTCAGTAGTTGAATAACTTCAACTTGTCTAATTATTTCTATTATCCAGTTTTCACTTTCATGCCTACTAACTGATTTTTTTTTGAATTTTTGAAGTTCAAAACAGATTTGCAAAGTTGACAATACTCTTTCTTTAAAAGCCAGAATCGGGTAAATAATTTTAAAGTTGAGTTTTTTACAAACCAAACGAGCACAGTCACGACTAAAGAAATTCAAACGATTTTCATCTAAACCTGATTGCAGAATTTGCAAATAAGTGTTCAAGGTGTATCTAAACTCATTCCTTTAGTAATCCTTATTTCACTAAGGTTACACAAACTATCATTTCGTTTCAAAAGTAAAGTATTTTTAAACGTAGACATATTTACAAAGTATACAAATAAAGCATTATAAATATACTTTCAAAAGATCTCTCAATTACACAAATATGAACACTTTTCAAGGTTTTTATAAGTAAAACATATGCGCTCTCTTAAAAAAAATACATATACTACCTTCCTTTCAAAATGATAAGTTTTAAAACATAATATAAGGTAAGCAATATGCTTCTAAGCACTAACCAAGTAGAATATAGACATTAAATTTCCTAAACCTAGTCTAAGTCCTATGGAGCTACCTTAGGTAGATTTTAAGGGGTGCCTAATACCTTTCCCTTAGAAGAACAAGAACCTTACCAAAATCTCACTGCTAGTAAACTAATAAAAAATGGTTTAACAATTAAATAGGTACCTTAGTATAGCTTTAAATATTAGGTGGTGACTCTCTTTCATTATCAACAGGGAAACCACAAGTTGAATCTTGTTTTGACTTGTGCAAAATAGGGTGCAACAACAAGCACTTGAGAGTTTATTGCAGTACCCACCACAGGCTTTGTGCATAGCTTAATCAGTCAGTTGATAATAATCCGACTGAATCATTCAATAAATGGATGTTGATTGCAGGGAAAAGGTCAATCATTAAGATGTTGGAGGAAATTAGATTCAAAAGTCATGAACATGATGAAAAAATATGAAGAAGAAGAAGTTAGGACATGGAGCAATGAGTTTAGTCCAAAGAGCCGAGAACTCTATATTTAATTCATGGAGATTGCTCAAGTTTGTCAAGTTAATTGCAATGGAGAAAATGGATATGAAGTTATAGAAGGATCTGACAAGCATTGTATGAATTTAAGCATAAAGAGGTGCACTTGCAGGGCATGAGACCTTACAAAAATCCCATGTCCTCATGCTATTAGAGATATAATTTACAACAGGGGTGACCCTTTAATAGAGATGCACTGATGGTATAGTAAGGAGGTATTTTTACTTGCTTATAGACACAAGTTTCAACCTGTTAGAGGAGACACTTTTTGGAAATTGGCCCATCACAAGCAATGGAGCCACCGGAGTTGGTGAAGTTGGATGGCAAGCCTAACGTTAAGAGAGATAGGCAGAAGGATGAGGTAATTAAAAGGCAAGGAGTGTGGTCACAGTCCAGAAAAGATAAAGTCGTGACTTGCGAAAAATGTGGACAACCAAACCATAATGCAAGAACTTGTGCTCAGGTAATCTACGGTTTGCACATATATTAGAAAAATTTATACTTATTTATGTTTTTAACTTTGTTTTTAACAGCAACCAAAGGGAAAACATCTAAGTAAGGGAACACAACCTTTGAAGAGGGTGAGCACTTTGTTAGATTTTGAAACTGAAGATGAAATCCACTATTCCGTACCACAAATGATAGTCAAGAAAGTGGATTTAGCTTCAAGCATACACCTATAGCCAGCCAACCAAGTATGGTTCCAAATTTTAAGTTCATAGAGATGGAGCATTAAAAACAAGACTTCAAATGAGGCAGCATGTAAACATACCATCTAGGACAAAGTCAATCAACTTTACTGATAATCACACTGGTATTAGTGAGCCCACACATCTTCCATATTCACCAGCAAGCCTAATCTAGAAGGGGAAAACAGCTACATCTTCAAATCAATTAGAAAAAAAAAAAGGCAATAGAAGATTAGGAAGTTGAAGATAAGAAAAGGAAAATGGTCAAGCTGTTCTATTTAGTTTTGTGATGTGGGATGTATACTGCAAACTTAATGATAGTTTCAAGTTTAATGTTCTGTTAATATTGGTACTGATAACTGAATTAGATATCATAGTATGACTTAAGTTTTATAAGTTTTTGGGGGTTATAGTTTGACATCCAATCATCAGTTTGACCTACCATATTTACTATTTTTGGTGATATATAATTACTGTATTGACAATACTTCGTGATGATCAATATTTAATGTTAGTGAAGTTTTAAAGTGATGATGGTTAAATGTGTGTAATTGTTGTCATATTCTTTCAAATGTCCAGAAAGTGAGTGGATTGTTTTTGAGACTTCGCCAATGCTATTTGCAGTTGGGTCAATTATTATTATGATTTTTGGACTTGTGTATATTGATGTGTATGCCTTGGAAGACCTGGCCATTTATAGTTGAACTCATTCAGTTTAGTCATACATGCCTGAACATTGAAAAATTAGAGTGTGCCCTAATTTGCCTAGTTTTTTACTGCAAATTTATGGTTAAGTTGAAATTGAAATGTGTTGGATTTTAAGTGTGCCTTACTGCCCAATTTAAGTGCTTAATTTTTGGTTCAATTTAAAATTCACATTAACATGCCATATATGGAACTACAAGTATTGAGGCATTACAATATGTTAAAAATCACGCCAAAACATTCATCATATTACAATCCAGTTAACCTACACAAAACATTCATGACAATCTAAATTTTACAACAATTCACTTCATCAAAAACTTACGGCACTAGACAAAATGCAGAATTCATTTCATCGACAATGCCACATCAAATTCGACAAATAATGCAAATGAAATCATAATGAACATCTTCATCTGCATCACTTTCACTTCCATATCCCTTGCTTTATTCACTTCAACATCATTTATAGCCTTTAAAACATCAACATTTTCCATCAATTTGTCCCTTTCAAGCTTGCACGTATTTGACAACATATTCAACATCGTGATTTCGTCAATGGAAGCATCTAATTTAAACTTGAAAATGTTGATTACCATCAATATTTTAACTGAAATAACTTCGTCTTGCTATTCTCAATACCACAAACACAATCAATAACTATGTTAAAGAGCAAAAAATTAGAACTTTAAAAAATTCAAGTAATGAATCACAAGCAAAATTCAAACTTACTTCAGGTTTAGCACACTTGTAGAATCTCTTTACGAGGTTGTTTGGAGTCCTCGAAGTGAAGTTTTCCGCAATATCCCCACAATAGCACCTCTTTCTCGATGTAACACTTGAACTAGACATTGAACCAACTTTTTAAGTCTACCTTATAAACAACGAAGAACAAAAAAAACTGAATTACAAGGTTTAGCTTTTCAGTTATGGAAGAGAGAGAGAGACAAAGCGCTTTTATTGCTGGAATAAAAAATAAGTACAACAAGGTAGGGTTCACACATTAATTGGGTGAAGAGCCTAATTTTTAGGGTGGGTGTAAAGGATTTGGATCAGATAAGTAATAAAATAACCGGATGAGTTTAGTCATGCCACATAGTCCATATGTTAAAATATGAATATTTATCTTTAATAGTAAGACGACAAAAGCATTATTGTGGGAATACTTTGGTTGGTTGAGGGGGTGGGGGTGTACGGGGGGAATTAATGACAATAGAGGGATATTAGAACTTCAAGAAGAAAGTGAAAAAAGGGGTTAAAAATACAATAAACGAGTATTGCTATAAATAGTATTTTATTTATGGTGAATGTCTATATTTAGAGAGATTCTAGGGTTTATTATTTGGTGGCTAAGTCACTCTCTCTATATAAATAGAGGGTTCTATTCCATTGTAATTCATCCCAAAATCAATAAGAATTCTCTCTCTCTCTGCTTTTCTCTGATTCTCTCCAATACTCATCTTCTTCTTTTATTGTTTCATAACACGTTATCAGCACAAGACTCTAACTTATTGAGTAGAAGCTTTGGAATTGAGCATAATGATTGTCAATTATTCCATGAACTTACTTCATGATTAAATTCTGGATTTAAGGTAAGTATTTTACTTTGCTCTTTCAAATTCTTGGAATTCTATAATTTGATTTTATATACAAGTAAGGACAACAAAGTTTGATTATAACTCTAATGGAGTTTGTAAGAAATTACACCCACTTGAAGTAGTAGAATTTCTATGCCTTGCCATGATCAAATTCATGTATGATTGTGGGCAAAGAATTGAAAACTCGTCCCATTGAATTTGCTCCATTCTCATTCCCTTAAGAGATTGTGATAGCAATATGTGATAAGTATGAAAGAAGACAAAATTATTACCGTAAAGGTATCAATGGATGTGGACGTGGCAATAGACGAAATTATAATCGTCATCATTATGACAATGAGAATAATAAGGATTCTCAAAATAATCCTTCACTCTGTGAAAGTAATATTTTGTCATCAATTTGACATGAGATTTTATAAAGTACATATAGATGATTATGGTCCATTCATGATGTGAATGTGACAACATCTGATTTATAAATACATATTCATTTTTGGAAGAATATGAACGTTCTAGTGGTAGTGAATATACCACACTCACCTCTAGAAGAAGGTTTGAGATGATATAAGAAAATAATGTCATTATTATGGCTTAAATGGTCATTGTTCACGTACTTATTGTATGCCAAAATATTTTGGCATTGTGATTATTAAAAGACAACAGTAATGCAAGAAACAAATCTTGCCTATAATTTTGACCGTAACCATAATGGTGTAACTTTCTTTTTAAAAGAGATATTCACCATATGGATGTTGACGAATATGTGGTAGTACAAAATTAATTGAGAACTCTACAATAGCCAATTATACTATTTTGGAGAAACACAATTGATTACCAATAAGGTATTGTATTGTAGTAAGTCTCAAAGAAACTTATTCAGTTTCCAAAGTATACGCGAAAGCGGTTGATTATATTGAGACTATAAACAAAGGAAAGATTTGATATCTTCTATTACTACAACTTGTAGCGGGATAATATGTATGTGAAAAACTTCCCGCTTTATTCTCCAGTTTGTACTACACAAACAAAAGAATGACACAATAAAGTGGATGTTTATTGATATAAAAACTCATATCATAATAAACTTGGAGTTTATCGATAATTGCACACGTCATGCTATAAACCTGAACTTTATCAATATTGATAATTTATTCAGTTGGCATAGCTGGTTTAGTCATATCAATTTAAGTATGATGTGCAAAAATAAAAGAGAATTCACATGGGTAAATATTAAAGAACTAGAAAGTTCTTTACGAATTCTCTAATGTTGCTTGTTCTCATTAATTAATTGACCAACTAAAGTTAGGATTGAATCCCATTAATTCTGGAAATATCAAAGGTGAATATGAGCTCATTCACCTTCCATGTATACCACATAAGATGCATCTATGAGATGATTACATGTGCGATTATTATTAACCCGCAACTTGGTGTTTGCGAGGTAATTTGCTCAATAATTTAGTTTAGAGCATAATTTCCAGATTTTCTATCCAAGATAGTTTATCTTGATAAGTTGGGTTACATCACAGTTGGTTTAGCAAAATAATTTATTGAGTGCCTCCACTTAATAGCTAAACTATTACTTATGAGAACAAAATTATCTATATCAGTTTGATATACGTTATATACGAAAATATAGTATATTCTCTCCTCACAAGTGGTCCGGTGTCAGGAACCAAATAATTCCATCTTGCTATTATTGATGTGCGATATATATATTGATTAACACCATAACACACATAGATGGGTTCCCAAAATTGAGGAAAAAAGTTAGTTTTTTTAACATAAGGGGGAGACAAGATAAACAGTTGAGAAAAAGTTACGTGGAATGAATTATCATTTGTATATCTAGATCCTCGAATACGATAATATGAACTTAAAGTTCGTAAAAGGATAATTCATTTGCAATATATTTCAAAGCATGCCAGACGCATTTGCTGACCCAAAGAAAGTAACTATATTCTCATTGCAAATGCTCCTATTAAGTCTTAGAAGGACAAAGTCTATGCTACGCTTAAAGCGTATAAACAAATCGGTTTCAAATAAACTTCTTGATAAAGAAGATGAGCAAATGATCAAAATGATCATAATAAGGATGCAATTGATCTTGAAGATCACATGACATAACATCTCATAAAATCTCAAGAGAGATTCAGGTACCTAAAAATATGAATGAAGAGATCTATATGTCATGTCTTTATGAAAAAATATTGGAACCGATATAAAATGTTCGACGACATCTATAATAGCGTTAAATATATATGAGGATCTTAAGTCTAGAGAAACAATTCAAGTAGAATTGGTTTTATATGAAAGACATGTTGTTTTGGATCTGCAGTTCAAATGCTTGAAGGTATAAAGTCAATGGTGTGTGCAATCACTTTTATTTATCTTATATGTCTAGCATGACATGAAAAGTTGATATGCATCTAAAGTCTCTTTAAATGGCTTATTTGACTATACTTATATGATAATCTCTAAAGGATTTAAACTGCTTAAAGCATATACAATTCTTGATCTTGAAGTACCACTTCCTCAGTGCAATTTGTGTACAAATATATCTTGCTATAACTATAAGCATGATAATGTGATAACGAGAATACCTCTATGGAGATATTGAAAAGGCCATTCCATTGCAGTTTATGAAGACATTACATCTCTATCAAGATTGATGATTTCAAGATGCAATATATTCATTCAAGTTAATATGGTTGATTTGTTTATCAAATCTCTACCAAAGATCCTTTAAAGATGGTGCACAAGATTGGAATACAAATGTTTGAATATGTGAATTGATGCTCTTATCAGGGGAGTTAATATGCGTTGTATTTTTTTCCTCTTAAAAGGTTTTGTCCCACTAAGTTTTTCAATATGTGTACTCTTTTTTCTTCTCTAGATTTTTTTTTTCATTTGGTTTTATTTTAGTTAAGGTTTTAACGAGATATTATCTGTCGAATAGATATTTAAGGGGAGTGTTATAAATAAATTTTATAGCTAATGTCGATATTTAGAGAAATTGTAGGGTTTATTATTTGGCAAACGACTTCTATTCCAAAATCAATAAGAATTCCTCTACTTTTCTCTAATTCTCTCCAATACTCATCCGCATTTACATCTATTCCGCTCCTTCCTCTCGTTGCAAAGTGCAAAATCAATGGAACGCCTGGAAAGCCTGGAAAAGTTGAGGAAGGAATTGGCGCGATGGGGCGATGCAGCGTTCTATTATCAGAAGGACAACTATATTAAGTCCCACAATCGCTGTTTTGAGGGTTTTGAAGAAACGTTTATGGGGATTTGCGAGAAAATAAAGGAGCAGATGGCCACCAATGAGTATGCTTCTCTCTCTCACTTTCTTCTTCAGAATTGTCCGCTTTAACTTTTCTTAAATCTTTGAACGAATCAATGATACTCTTGATTTTTGTGTTAGTTTTTTTTTTCTTTCTTTTCTGTTAGATATTTTTGTCTTCTCCTTTGGCTTTTTGGCTCTGTAATTTTCTTAGGTTTTGTCTATTATATGGTTATAATAATGGGATTTTAATTATTCTTGTCACATCACCTTAACGATTATAGACCCATTTGTAAATTTAACTTAAATCACTCCCGGGAAAGAAAACAATGAAAAATTTCACAAACATATAATTGCACATCTTACTCAAAAATTGGTGAGATGATGTCCTCTGTTTTCTTCTTCTAGCGTGTATGAGTTCCAAAATTATAAGGAGATGACTAGTGTGAGGATCTTTATTTGCAAATTCTCAACACTGATTATATATTCCTTCATGAGTTCTCTTTGGAGAATGACTCTAGCACCCTTGGGTCATGTGAAACGATACAGATTTGACGATTTGAAAGATATGATTGGAAACTTTGACAGGGATATTAGAAAGACTATGCACGGGAGATTGTACGAAGGTGTCATTCACGATGACAAAGGCGTAGAAGTGCAAGAAGTTACTATCAAGACATGGGATTTCTATTGTCCAAGACAGAAGTACTATGGTGACCATCCATACAGATTTTGTGTATGTTACCATCGTTATATTGGATCCCATTTCTCTTTCTCTACCCTTTTCTCTCTCTCTCTCTCTATTGGAAAATTTGCAGAATGAGCTTGAAATACTGACGGGTGAAAACCCGCATCCCAATTTGATGAAGATAAAGGGGTTCTGCTTCCAGGAAGCACTTGCTGTTGTGTATGATGAAAAACCAACTATGTTTTTGTCGTAGTTGCTTCATTTTGGTATTAGAGCTACTCAAGAAAGCTATAGTTTGTTACTAAATAAATTTACTACTTCTGTGTGCTCTTGATGGGTCATTTGTACCTTTGGCAGGCACTGACTTTCGTTTGCATGGTAGAATAAATGTGGCTACTCAACTTGCAAGCCTCATTGCTTGGTTGCACGAGAAGCAATTTACTGTCCGAGCAATCGATCTTTCTGACATAATGAGTGACGAGGTAACAACACCTTATGGACCTCCTTAGTTACTAGTTGATGTTTTACTATTGACAGTTCAATTGGCTTGCAGGACTTCAACATAAAAGTGTTCGACTTTAATTTCCTTGCTCCTATAAGGGAGGATAATAAAACGGTGTACCCCCTTATTTATCCTGTCAACCCAGATTCTCTTGAGTATGTAAGTCGTGCGTCTCTGCGACTTCTTTTTTCTTATTTAGTTCAATGTCTGTACTGCTAGTGAACTTAGTTGTGAGTGATTATGGTCAATGACATATCTGTTTTATTAACTTATTATTTGAACCAGTAATCACTTGTGGGACTATACTGGGTCGTTGTTGTTGTATCTAAACCAGTAAGCTCCCAACGTCTGTATGTCATAATCATTTAACAAAAGCAGTTAGTTTGACTTGTGAAAGAAGAGATTTTCTCTGTATTTGCTAATAGTCCGATGTATTGCATGTTAAATTTAGAGCGCTTCAGTGACATTTGTGTTTTTCTTATCGTCCAAAAATGGATCTTATTGATGTACAGTGCACAAAGAAGGTGTTGTTGTTAGTACATCAGAAGGTTGCGAAAGCAAAAACTGAAACATCGGAAGTATGTCAATTATCAAGTATATAAGGACTATGAAATCTAGCTAGGTTTCAACTTGATGTACGCAGTTCATTCTACACTAAAAGGAGTAAAAATGTAGCAGTTGAGCTTGATCTTCAGAGTGCCGTTGTAGTCGTCTTGAAGCACCTGGGAATTCTTTGTGTGTGTGTGTTGTGAGTGTTTATTCCACTAAATGTAAGCAAGGACAATGCTGAGGTGCTTGAGAATATCTATCAGAGGTGTGTTGTTATTGTAAAGTGAAGGAATAGGAGGAGACAGATGGGGTCCATCTCTTTCTCACGTAAGTAGCACCTATTGCATAGAGTGAGACCTCTCTTATATAGGTTTTCTTGTGTCAATCAAGCACCACAGACCACATGCCAGGAGGAGAAGTATTGTATGTCCTTATTTGTTTCGGAGGCCAATTAATTAGTTGAATGTTATTATAGATAAGGAGCTTTAGCAAAATTGTATCGAAAAGATTCCTTTGCTTTGGGCTTTCCTGCAAGATATACTGGCATCATCAGTTAAGCCTTGGAATATGTCCCGAATTTTGAGGAATTCAAATATCGTTCCCACTTTTTAGTCATTTAGGTTTGTCTTGAAAATTATGTTAGTTGCACATTGATCAAGCTTAAAATATGTATCTTCTGTAAATTCTTCTTCCCTGCCATTTTTTCTATGATGACATCCATTTAGTGGGCCCCCACAGCTTGTGTGAATCACCTCATAGCTATTTTTCGTGTTTCAGTGCTTGCTTTCTGTAACACAACTTCATCTTACAAGGGGCATGCCAAAAGAATTCCTTTCTCAAAATATTATGTCTCTTTTACTGTGGGGGTAGGAAAGGGTGACATGATATACGTGGTAGAGAGTGAAGGACATTATTGATAAATGCGAGTCTTCCACCAATAGAGAAGTATGGTTAATTCCAACTTACTAGCCTTTTTTGTTTCATTTTCTGGTATCCGTTGCCATAGGTTCTCCGTTTTGTGTTGCCTTTGCGGATAGTCAAGACTCATTTGCGTTAGTTTTGTTGGCGCTATCTTCTAGTGTGTAAGTAGGCCTAATATGTGTGTAAACCTTTTGTAGTAGCTGAGAATTTCATAGTGGCACTATTTTCCCTTTTCTCATCATTTACTTCCGACTTATCTTTGTGATTGTATGATATCTTCTATGGTCATTGGCCATGTTTTGGGAACTGTTCATTTGTAAGCATTCAGACTTTTGGCTCCTGGGTACTTATTCATAATGTCTTTCAGTTTCATTTGTAAATTTTCCGTGATTCGAGATCTTCCTCTTAGGTTCCTTCTCCAAGCATTCTATCACAATTTTCCGAGACTTTCTGTTCTCCAGAAAACCAAAGGAAGTGTTATTCCATCCTTTAATTTATCCTTTCGCGTCTTTAATTTTTAGCTAAGGTGAAATCTGGACTTTCATGTACCACAATTACTCATAATGTTGATGAAATCCTTTTTTTCACATTTTCTTAAATTTGAAGTAGGAGTGATTTCTTTATATTCCAGTAATATAGTTGTGTTGTCAGAGGCGACGAATAGGAATCTGTCAATTCTGAAAGTGATATTAGAGATATCTCCTTTGGCTCAAGGGAAAGTTGCATCCAACTAAGAAGGTTTTTTTGTGTGTATGTGAATGGGTAATTAGTTTCAATGTTCTCTGGGATGTGCCGTTGAGACTTAAAGAGAAGTTCTACAAGGTAGTGGTTAGACCGACTATGTTGTATAGGACAGAGTGCTGGCTAGTTAAGAACTCCCATGTCCAACAGATGAAAATAGCGGAGATAAGGATGTTGAGATGGATGTGTGACATGCGAGGTTTGATAGACTTAGGATTAAAGTTATTAGGGGCAAGGTGAGAGTGGTCCCTATGAAGGAAATTATGCGAGAGGCAAGGTTGAAATGGTTCGAGCATGTTAAAGAGGAGAAACACAGATGCCCCGGTCAGGAGGTGTGAGAGGTTAGACTTAGGGGGTAAGAGGAAGGGTAGAGGTAGGCAGAAAAAATTTTGGGGATAGGTGATTAGGCGGGAAATGGTGCAGCTTGATCTTACCGAGGACATGACCCCTGACAGGAGGGAGTGGAGGTTGAGAATTAGGGTAGAAGGTTAGATGTAGTTGAGCGTTTCCTTTTGTCTTCGTTAGTTCAACAATATTAGTGTTAGTATGATATCCCTTTTACCCTTAGTTTGTTATTTCCACATATCTTGTATTGTTAGTACTTGCCATTAGTATCCCTTTAGTTTGATATCATTATATACCTTAGCACTGTTATTACTTGTGATAAGTACTTCTTTCATCTTCCCCTTTGTTATCTTGGATTTAGTTCTTCTAAATATCCTGTATTGTTATTACTTTCTATCGGTGCTTCTTACATTTCTCTTTAGCCGAGGATCTTCTGGAAACAGCCTATTTGCCCTTCCAGAGTAGGGGTAAGGTTGCGTACATCCTACCCTCCCAAGACCTCACTTGTGAGAATTCACTGGGATGTTTTTATTGTTGTTGTTCTCTGGATAATCAGAGAATTCTAGCATCGATATTGTTACTCTGTTGTTGTTCCTTCTCTCTGCAGCAAACCTTTTGATATTAAAGTCACCACACACAACTCCTGAACCCACGGGCGGATATACCCCTAATTGCGACCATTCGTTTGCTATCTTCTGTTGTTAGTTTTCATGGATAAGCTTCTAACTGTTTGCTGAGGCGCATGACAACGTACTCACAACGGTGTTTCCCTCTCTTCCTGAAGCATTAGGAGATTGAGAGTGGTTTTCATGGCTGGTCCAAGAGTTGATAAGAGTCCCTTTGATCACGCCCAACTATGTCTTATAAAAAGGACAAAACGGTCGCTGTAAATATATTCCGATTAACAAGTTTGGAGTCGAATCCTACAGGGAATTAATCTATCAATCACAGTTATTGGACTCACAGAAATTCACGTATTCAATCTTTACAGATATTTGAGTAACAAAGTTGGTGTTTATTAACTAAATATTATGTAATAAAAATGTAGTAATTAAGAACTAGCTATAAACTGTTTGTAAGCAAGAATGAGGATAGTCTAAGGTTCTGATTTCCCCTTTTATCGGAATCCTTTCTGCTATGTTTGCTATAAATTTGCCTAAGTCTTCTCCAGGGTTATTAAAAGCGAGCGCTTCTCGCTTAAAGCGCTGAAGCGAGGCGAGGCGCTAGGTCTGCGCTTTTTTGACCTAAAGCGAGGCATTTGAAAAAAAAAGTGAGTGCTTTAGGCAAAAAAGCGAGGCGAGGAAAAAAAGTGAGAAAAGCTCGCTTAAGCAAGGTCCAGCGGCTGCTTAGGGTTTTTCTAAAAAAATTTACAAATACACTTACGCACCTTTCTTCCAAAACATTTCTCGCTACTGCTACAAGCCAAAACATCCTTCGACATCTCTTCTTCAGTTCTTTTCTTATTCTCTCAAGGTAAGTTTCTCTTCTCTTCTCTTCCTCTTCTGCTTTTCTCTGATTTACCTGCTTCCTCTCGACTCCTCTCCTCGTTTCTCGTCTTCTCTTTCTCTTTTTCTTTTCTATTTTTTTCAGTTCTTCTTTTCTCTGTCTAGTTATGCTACTGCTCTGTTTTTTTAAACTGTTGTTCACTGGTTCTGCCCTATTCTACCAGTTCTGTTTTTGTTTTTTTTGGTGATTGTAGTAAATTCTATCTCATTATCCAATGACATCAAGCCAAAATAAAGATCCAACTTGGGTGTATGGAGTTGTAATTGGCAGTAGCACAAAAGTCCAATGTTATTTTAAGAATTGAAACATTTGCTTAATATGTTATTTTTATTGAGTTCTCGATCATTTATCTATGCCTATTTAATATTTTTTATTCTATTGGAAACAACCTCTATATCCTCACAAGGTAGGGTAAGGTCTGCACACACATTACCCTCCCCAGACCCCACAATGTAGGATAATACTGGATATGTTGTTGTATTTAATATTTTTTTATTTATGTATTAAATTGCGTTTCACATGAAAAAAGCACACGCTTTGCTTTCCGCTTCTCGCTTCGGAGAAGGGGATTTGGTGAAGAAGGGGGAGAGGGATGCGTTAGAAGTTGAGGAAGGGGGAGAGTTTTGTTTTTGTTTTTGTCATGTTGTTTATGGTTAGGGGGAATAAAAGAAAAAGGGGGATGCGGAGGGGGGGGGTTAATTAAAGAAAAAAATCTAACTAAAAAGGTGGTGAAGGGGGAAGAATATAAAAAAAAATTAAAATTTGATACCTGGACGTCGCTATGTCTGTGACCGGATCCGCGGTAAGATCCGTGGCCGCAGATAGAAGATTTGCAAAATTCGCGGTTGATCCACAGTCAGATCCGCGACTGCGGATTAGGCGTCCAAGTTTTTTTTTTGTGTTTATGCCTACCCCCGGGATACTTATGTCACCACAACGAATACAACAAATCAATGGGTTGTCTCCCATGAAGCGTCTGATTTAATGTAATGGCACGATACATGTAAGCGCATTTAAGGTACGCTCAACATCGGAGGCTCGATCAAATGGGTCACTGACACTTCTTTTGCCTCATCTATGCCCACATAATGTTTCAACCTGTGCCCATTGACTCTGAATGCGTGAGAGTCATTTTCTGCAGCAATCTCTACGGCACTCGTGGGGTGAATTTCAACCACTCGAAAAGGCCCTGACCATCGTGATTTCAATTTGCCCGGAAATAACCTCAGTCGTGAGTTGTATAGCAATACCGTATCTCCAGGTTTAAAATTCCGCTCAATAATATTTCTATCATGTATCATCTTCATTCTCTCCTTGTATAATCTTGTGCTCGCAAAAGTGTGATATCTGAAACTCATCAAGCTCGTGCAACTCCGTTATTCTACTTGTTCCTACAGCTTCACTATCAAGATTCAACCGTCTCAACGCCCACCAAGCTCTATGCTCCAACTCTACTGGTAAATGACACGCCTTCCCAAACACCAACTTGTATGGCGACATGCCAATTGGAGTTTTGAAAGCGGTTCAATACGCCCAAGGTGCATCATCTAACTTCCTCGCCAATCTGTTCTAGTAGCATTCATAGTCTTAGTCAGCATACTCTTTATTTCTCTATTCGAGACTTCCACTTGCCCGCTTGTTTGTGGATGATATGGGGTGGCCACCTTGTGGCGTACATCATACTTCTCCAAGAACTTTGCAAAGGCTCGATTACAAAAGTGAGTGCCTCCGTCACTGATTATTGCCCGTGGGGTGCCAAATCGGGTGAATATGTTCTTTCTCAAAAAAGCAATTACCCCCTTTGCATCATTTGTAGGGAGTGCTGCAGCTTCCACCCATTTAGACATGTAGTCCACAGCGACGAGTATGTATTTGTTGCCATATAAGCTTACAAACGGCCCCATGAAGTCGATCCCCCATACATCAAACACTTCTACCTCCTGAATTGGGTTCATGGGCATCTCATGTCTGCGGGAAATGTTCTCGGTTCGTTGGCATTCATCACAGCCCTTTATCCATAGATGTGCATCTTTGAACAGTGTTGGCTAGTAGAACCCCGACTCCAAGACTTTCGCAGCTGGCCATGCTCCCCCGAAGTGCCCACCATATGGTGACGCGTGGCATGCCTGCAAAATAGAAGACTGATATCTCGGGGATACATCGCCGGATCATGTTATTAACACAAATCCTGAACAGATAAGGCTCATCCCAATAATACATGCGACAATCACGAAAGAACTTTTTCTTTTGAACAGAGGAAAGATCATAAAGAACAATATCGCTCGCCAGGTAGTTTGCAATGTCTGTATACCATGGCGCTTCCTCGAGACTCGTGGCTAGTAGTTGATCATCTGGAAAGGTTTCCATAATCTCTTCTACCTCAACCTTTTTTTCAACTCCTTCCAGCCTGGATAAATGGTCAACTACTTGGTTCTCCGTTCCCTATCTCCAAATCAAATTCTTGCAGCAGTAGCACCCATCGAATCAGGCGCGATTTTGACTCCTCCTTCTCAATTAAGTACCTGAGAGCAGCATGGTCAGTATAAACAATTACCTTCGAGCCTATCAGGTATGACTTGAACTTGTCAAATGCGAACACCATTGCCAACATCTCTTTCTCGGTCACAGTGTAATTTAGCTGGGCTCCACTTAGCGTTCTACTTGCATAGTATATTGGATGCATGATTTTATCTTTTCGCTGCCCAAGAACTGCACCCACAGCATAGTCACTCGCATCACACATCAGCTCAAATGGTTGCTCCCAGTCGGGCGCAACTATGATAGGTGTTGTTACCAATCTCTTCTTTAATTCCTCAAAAGCTACACTGCAGTCATCACAAAACACAAAAGGGTTATCTTTTTCAAGCAATTTACATAAGGGACTAGCAATTTTAGAAAAATCCTTCATAAATCTCCTATAGAAACCGGCGTGCCCAAGAAAACTTCTGATTGCTTTGACGAAGGTGGGTGGTGGAAGCTTTTCTATCACATCAACTTTTGCACAATCCACCTCAATACCTTTACTTAATACTAGGTGCCCCAAGACTATACCTTCCTGTACCATGAAATGACACTTTTCCCAGTTGAGTACCAAATTAGTCTCGATACACCTTTTCAAAACTCTTCTCGAGTTCACAAGGCAATCATCAAATGAGTTCCCCACCACTGAGAAGTCATCCATGAAAACCTCAATTATCTCCTCTACCATATGTGTGAAGATGGCCAT
This sequence comes from Nicotiana tabacum, assembly GCF_000715075.1. NCBI lineage: Eukaryota > Viridiplantae > Streptophyta > Magnoliopsida > Solanales > Solanaceae > Nicotiana > Nicotiana tabacum. Next base: position 59,682,469 of record NC_134082.1, on the reverse strand, counting down.
CATGCACCTTTGGAGTGTGGAGGATGCGTTGCATAGGCCAAACGGCATTCGCCGAAAAGCATAAATTCCATAAGGGCAGGTGAACGATGTTTTCTCTCTATCCTCCGGGGCAATAGAAATCTTATTATACCCCGAGTACCCATCTAGAAAGCAAAAGTGAGACCTCCCTGCCAATCTATCTAGCATCTGATCAATGAATGACAGTGGAAAATGGTCCTTCCTGGTAGCCAAGTTCAACTTCCTGTAATCAATACAGATTCGCCAACCTGTGACTGTCCGTGTAGAGATCAACTCATTCTTCTCATTTTTCACTACCGTCATACCTCCCCTTTTTGGTACACATTGCATTGGGCTAACCCAGTTGCTGTCAGAGATGGGGAATATGATTCTCGCATCTAACCATTTAATCACTTTCTTTTTCACCACTTCTTTCATGTTGAGGTTCAGCCTTCTTTGATGTTCTCTGGAAGGTTTGTGCCTATTTTCCAGAAGAATCTTATGCATACAAAAGGCCGGGCTGATCCTCTTAGTGTATGCAATGGTCCGCCCAATTGCAGTCTTGCGCTCAGTCAGTACCTGCAAAAGTTGTTCTACCTGCACATCTAACAAACTAGCTGAGATAATAACAGGTAAAGTTGAGTCAGGTCCTAAGAATGCATACCTGAGATGGGATGGCAGTGACTTCAGTTCCAACTTTGGTGGCTCTTTTATTGACGGCGTATCTGGAGGAGTTTTTCTTTCCTCTAAGTACAAAGGCTCAAATTCAAGCTCCCTTCTCCAAAAACCTTGGCCTTCAAGAGCAAGTACCCACTCTACCAACTCTTCTCCATTAGCTTCATCTAAGTTCATGAGACAGGCTGCTAAAGGGTCTTTAATGTTCATTGCATCATCTTCCTCCTCCAAATCTACATCCACCGCATCTATTAGAGAGCAATTAGCAAATTCTCTTGGTCTCCGCGTAGATTTCTGCATGTTGAATGTTATCTCTTCATCGTTAATCTCATCTTGAGCTCTCCAGTTTCACAATCAATTAAGGATCTCCCAGTGGCCGAGAATGGCCTTCCCAAAATTATGGAAATTTCCTCGTCAACCCGACAGTCAAGGATGACAAAATTTGCTGGGAACACAAACATCCCAACCTGTACCAATACATCATCTAGAATCCCAGAGGGCCTCTTCACTGTTCGATCAGCCAGCTGTAGTAACATAGACGTGGGTCTAGCTCTTCCAATGCCTAGCCTTTTGTAGATAGCCAGGGGCATACGGTTTATGCTTGCTCCCAGATCACATAGTGCCTTAGCAAATGCAAAGTTGCCTATTGTGCAAGGGATTGTGAAACTCCCAGGGTCAGACAGCTTCTCAGCTATGGATCTCGTTACAACAACATTGCAGGCCTGAGTCAGTGTAATCGTGGCCAAGTCTTGAAAGTTGAACTTGCGGGACATCAAGTCCATCATCATCTTCACATAGCCAGGCATCTCCTTTAAGGCATCAATCAGTAGAATGTTTACCTGAATTTGCTTCAACATCTCCAAGAATTTCTTATACTGCTCATCTTTCTGATACTTGGCCAATCTCTGTGGGAATGGTGTTTGGTGGCCGCTTCTTCCCTGTGATTTGGTTTTTCTCTTGTTCAGGCTCTGCTTTTATTGTTGGCTCTAGTGCAATCTCCGTCTCTTTCACAACCTCTTTTTCTTTGTTGGTGTTCTCTTGCGCATGTTGTACTATTACCTCAGTTAACCCTGCTAAATTGTCTAGCTCAACGGGTACTGGCACTAGTGTCTCTGTTGGTATGCTTTCACGAGCAATTTCTTGCTCCATATCTAAGTCTTTACCATTTCGGAGACTCACTGCCATCAGTTGCTTCGGGCCCTGCTCTTTTGGTGGGTGTCTGCAGGTAACGTCCTATGAGGACGATTATTTAGGGCCATGGAAATCTATCCTAATTGGATCTCAATATTCTTTATCGCTGACTCATGTGATTTTACTCTCAGCTAGTTTTCCAGTGGACCCAATCACTTGTTACATCATTCCCTCAAGTTTAGCAAACCCATCTTCATGTCTCACAACCTGTTGTTGTGGCGGTTGTTGATAAGCCTGCTACTGATTTTGCTGGTTGTACCCTTGTTGCCTTTGGTAAGTCACCGTTTGACCTTGTGGTCGCATAGCCCTATGGTTATTGTTGTTGTACTACTGTTGAGCTGGTCTATATTGTTGATTCTGTTGACCCCAATTTTGACCACTTGGTCTTGGTCCCCCATAGTTGGCCACATAATTCATGTTCTCCTAATATTGTTGATTGTCACCTTCAGCACTCCACGAGCAGACATATGGTTGATTAATGAATGATGTACATAAGCCCCCATTCATTGCATCAACGATGTGTACCTGTTGCTTCTGGGCTGATTCTTCAACCTTTTTGGTAAGGATGCTCATTTGTGTCAGTAGAGTGGCCATATTTTCAGACATGGAGTTGGCCGGGTCTAGAGCCACTGAGTGCATCACAGGAGTGATTGGATTGTTGTGCATCCTGAGTTTTGTGCCATCTTGTCAAGTAGGATCTTGCACTCTCTGAATGTTTTGCTCAAAAACACTCCACCTGCTGAAGCATTAACATTTACTTTTAAACTATTTGCCAAACCCATGTAAAATCTCTGCCCCAACATCTGCTCCGGAATACCATGATGTGGACACGTAACCAGCAGACCCTTGAATCTCTCCTATGTTTCTTGTAGTGTCTTAGTTGGTTTCTGTCTGAAGCTCAATATCTCATCAATTTGCTGAGCAGTCTTGTTGGGTGGATGAAATTTGTTCAAATATTGCTTGACTAATTCCTCCCAAGTAGTGATGGAGTTTATGGGGAGTGAATTAAGCCAAGTCTGAGCTGTTCATGTCACTGAGAATGGAAACAACAACAAACGTATTGCTTCTGGTGTCATGTTGTGTTGCCTCTGCGTGGCGCAGATTGACAGGAAATTCTTTAGATGTTGCTGAGGATCTTCAACGTATGACCCAGAGAACAGTCCCTTGTTCTGCAAGAAATGTAGCATGTTATTTGTAATCTGGAATGAATCTGCTTGTATCTGAGAGACTACAATGGCAGTTGCTAAGTTGTCAGCGGTGAGTTGTGCCCAATCATATAGTGTTGCTTCTGGCACAAGAGGTACCACACCCTGATCATTTGGGTCATTCACGTTGTTTCTATTGTTTGGGTCATTCACGTTGTCTCTGTTGTTTAGATTATCGTCTTCCATGTCTGGTTCAATTTTTCGGTTGAGTTCTGTTGTTGTATGCCTTTTCTGTTTGCACGGTTCAATGCCTTGAACACCTTCTCAGGATCTGATAATGCTTCAAACAATTCACCACGACTACAAACGTTAGAATTTCAATGATCAGTTTAAATTGAAGAAAATTGACTATAGTAAGAATTTTGTACTTCTTTTTACTACAATTAATAACACCGTTAATTCCCCAGCAACGGCGCCAAAATTTGATCATGCCCAACTATGCCTTATAGAAAGGACAAAGCAGTCGCTGCAAATATATTCCGGTTAACAAGTTCGGAGTCGAATCCGACATGGAATTAACCTATCAATCACAGCTGTTGGACTCAAAGAAATTCATGTGTTCAATCTTTAGAGATATTTGAGTAAAAAAGTTGGTTTTTATTAACTAAATATTATGTAATAAAGATGCAGTAATTAAGAACTAGCTATAAACCGTTTTGTAAGCAAGAATGAGGATGGTCTAAGGTTCTGCTTTCCCTTCTTATCAGAATCCTTTCCGCTATGTTTACTATAAATTTGCCTGAGTCTTCTCTATCGATCATGAACACTCTTACTGTCGTTACTCTCTCCCGAGTAATTACAACAATATACTAGACATATTCTCCCTAATTACGCTAGCTGGCCTTAGTTACAGCTCACCTAGATCGCGCCCAAGGTTTCGTTATCCCTAATACCACCTTTAAACCTTTCGTATTGATCCCTCATATACGTTAGGAGTGGTGTTGTTCAACAACTACCTAAATATGCACTCTCTCCCGAGTAATGCATACTAAATAGGCACAGCCGATTGAGGGTCCTTCAATCAACAACAATCACAATATAGTTGAATAAACAGAGAAAATATAATGGCAAATCTATATTAACATAACGAGAAATTCATCCTCCAAGAGGTTTCTTCAAAACCATAGATTAGGAGTTTAGCTAACCATAATCGTTTTCACAATCATAACGATAGAATTCATCATCAATGATAAAAACAAGAAGAAGAAAGGTAAAAACTCTATGTCGAATCTTCCGCCTTGCTTCTTGCTTGTTCTTGCCTTCAAAATCCCTTCAAAAACCTCAATATCCTCTTTTTGGGCAAGCTGGGCTTCTTATAGGTTAAGGAGAGTCGTACTGGAAATTACACAATTGGCCCTGACATTTTGGCTCTGAACAACCCGTCTGTGGCCGCGGATTGGATCGCGGATAGACCGCGGATAGACCGCGGATTTTACACAACTTCTGTTCGCGGCCGCGAACCTGGTCCTTGCTCTTTCTTCTCCTTTTCGATCGTGTTATCTTTCGGTTGGCCTTCCATGCTCCATATTGACTCCAAAATACTCTTTTAGCTTCCTCCTAGCTCGGAATGGCTCCCGCAAAGCATAAAACTCTTAATTAGAGCATTTTGTTATCTTTTACATTCAAACATTAATAAAGTGCGGCCAAATTGGAGTGTAAATATTATCTAAATTGCATGATTATCGTTGTCATGCCCAAAAAACTGAGGGGCACGACCGACGCTCGACCGGGTAGCCCCCAGCCAAGCGAACCTGGATGCCTTTCCTATTCCACGTGATACCCTGCGTTTCCATCACCCATTAACCAAGTGAAATAGCCATTTATAAATCTAAACACATTCTTACGAGATTTACATAACATACATAGTTACTTAACGTGGTTTACAAGTTATACTGCCCAAAATACATAAGTACATAACCCACGTTTCCTGTCTACGGAGCCTCTAAATACAACTAAAGAATAATACGAAAATGCTGGCAACAAGGTTCCGGCTATACCTTACACAAATACCAAAATAAGATTCCGAGAAGAAAAGCGGCATGAGCCACGCAGGGCCCCGAGAGGAAAGGGGCTCACCAATTCAGCTGACGGGAGGTGAAGGAGTGCTACTGTCGGTGGGCTGGAGTACCTGTTATGGAACCACCTACAATCATAACACGAATGTAGCGCCCCCGGCAAAAGGGACGTCAGTACATTTGAATTGTACTGGTATGTATAAACAAACTTTACCCCAAGTAAAATCAAGAAATACACAGACAACAAACAGTAATAGAATCAACAATCAAATGTACATGAAAGGAACAACCAAAGCCAAGCAACTCCACAATCTCTCCTTTTCCCCTTTCAACATTATTTCATCACATCAATGGTTTCACAACTTTCACATATTTTTATTTCAATAGTGATTTCGAACACTTTTCCACCCTTATTACCTCGGCCACCCTTATCACCACAACCCACACCTTATTACTTCGTGTTACGGCGCGCAACCCGATCCCACCGGACAATCATATTTCACACAACAACAACAACAACAATTCACAAAGAGTGTTCATAAACATCAATACCAATTCCAACATATACAATAACCCGTACACAATTCAAGTCACAACGATAATTGCCCACAACAAGTCACGTATGATATTGCCACAGTTGTTTCAATTGTATCAATTACGATTTCTTTCCATCGTTTGTTCCATAGCTCTTACCACGTAACACATTCATACCCACACGCACTTGTGTTATTGCCATTTTACTCACACCACAATAACGGAAAACTTAACCAACAACGTTCAAGGCATATTAATCACAGGAATTTCACAAAATAGTTCACATAAGTAACACATACCAATTACCCGTACACCAACAGGGTGACTTTACAAAGGTTAAAGTTAGCCATACATACCTGGAGTCGAATTCCCTTTTAGCTTCTACTTTCAATTCACCAACAGCCTAGTACCGTCAATCTAGTTCACAAGTTAGCACATATAACTTAGAATTGAAGTTCACAAACTCAGCCCGAACTTACTTAGGTTTCCAACCCCTCTTTTGCAAATCTTTAGTTCTACCCAATTCCTCTTACTAGATTCTAGGTTTTAAAGGACATGCATGTGTATCTCAACTTCCATTTTCAAGAATTAACGCATGAGAGTCCTCCTTTTTGTTTAAATCTGAAAACAATGAAAAAAGGTTTGGGATTATACCTTCAAGAACGGAGATGAAGACAATTACTTGAAATTCCTCGACCCGAGTAACTTTGAAAAATCAAATTGATGGAGACAAGACTTTCTCTCTCAAGAATCCTTCCTTCCCTCTCTCTAGTTTTGTTCAGAAAATAGGTTAAAATAAGGGGCTGGAGTGTTTTATTGAAAAAGGGGTCGAGTTTAAAATTTAGAAAATTGGAGCCCGGGTTAGGTATGCGATCGCACTTTGCGATCGTAGAGTGGAAATGCGGTCCGCAGAGTGGACCGCAAAAGTGCTCCCAAAATCTGAACACACTGCCTGGGTATGCAGCAGAAATGTGGTCCGCGTACTCGTTCTGCGGTCGCATAATACACCGCAGAACTGCCCCTCACAAAAATCTCAAGGGAAATATGCGATGACTATGCGGTTCGCATATCGGTTATGCGATTGCATATCAGGTCGCAGATTTAACCTCCAATTCGACCAACACACTGACTCACTTTGCGGCGATTATGCGGTCCGCATACCTGATATGCGACCACATTCTCGACCGCAGAATCGCATTTTCTGGAAAACAGTATTTCTTGACTTTTTATAGCATAGATTAGTACAAAAGGTCCGAACTACCGGGTTTTGAGTACAAGTTTTCACGGGGCCTTACATCCTCCCCCACTTAAAATCATTCGTCCTCGAATGAGGATTTTGGAAATCGGTTGGTTTTGAAAACATGAAATGCAAACTCCTTTTTTGAAATATTTTGCCAGAGTTTCCTTTGTAATTAGACTTATCTACCTGTTAGAGAGCCCCCAAAACATTATTTCCAAGCACTATTACGCTATCCCTATTATCCCTACAACTGGTATACAATTCATTACCTCAACATTGCACATGATTTGGTCACGTCAATGAGTTCCATACAGTCCAACCACTTCAATACACTATACACATTTCAATTAATCATTACCAATCTACACTACTTTTAATCATTCACTTATCACATGAGTTCTTACAAAACTTTCACTTACCAAAAAGGGGATTGCGCATGACTCAACTAATCACAACACATACAATTCTTGCACAACTTGAAGAGTTACAATAGTAAAGCATTTAGGGAAAAATATGGGGTGTCTTTGCACCAGATTGAACACAACATCAATTTACTTAGAGACAAGAGTTCGCACGATCACTACTAGACTTGTTCAAACAGATGGGGATATTTTTCTTTCATTTCACTTTCCGCTTCCCACGTGGCTTCCTCGACTTGTTGACTTTGCCATAACAGTTTAACTGAAGAAACTTCCTTGTTTCTCAATTTGCGGACTTGCCTATCAAGAATAGCGACCGGAATTTCTTCATATGATAACTCTTCATTGACCTCGATAGCCTCGATTGGCACGATGGTGGATGGGTCTCCAACCACTTTCTTTAACATAGACACATGGAACACCGGGTGCACTAATGACATTTCAGGGGGCAATTCCAATCTATAGGCCACATGTCCTATCCTTTGAGTGACCCGATATGGCCCGACATATCTAGGACTCAACTTTCCTTTCTTCCCAAATCGCATGACTCCCTTCATAGGAGATACCCTCAAGAACACCCAATCATCTACTTGGAATTCCAATTTTCTTCGACGAATGTCCGCATAAGATTTCTGGCGACTCTGAGCAGCTTTCAGCCTTTCCTGAATGATTTTAACTTTTTCCATAGCCTGGTGCACGAGATCTGGCCTAACAATTCTGCTTCATCCACTTCGAACCATCCAATCGGAGACCTACATCTCCTCCCGTACAATGCCTCAAACGGAGCCATCTGAATGCTAACATGGAAGCTGTTATTGTAAGCAAATTCTATAAGTGGCAAGTGATCATCCCAATTACCTTTGAAATCCAAGACACAAGCCCGTAACATATCTTCAAGCGTCTGAATAGTCCGCTCCGCTTGATCGTCAGTCTGCGGATGGAAAGTCGTGCTGAGATTCACCTGAGTACCCAAACCTTGCTGAAATTTCTTCCAAAAATTAGTTGTGAACTGGGCCCCTCGATCTGAAATAATAGAAAGTGGAGTGCCATGAAGCCTTACTATTTCCTTGATATACAGTTGAGCATATTGTTCCGCAGTATCCGTGGACTTGACTGGCAAAAAGTGAGCTGATTTGGTGAGTCGATCCACTATTACCCAAATTGAGTCAAACTTGCGCTGAGTGCGAGGTAATCCTACCACGAAATCCATGTTGATCATCTCTCATTTCCACATTGGTATTTCCACAAGCTGAGTTAACCCACTGGGCCGCTAGTGCTCAGCTTTTACTTGCTGACAATTCGGGCATTTAGATACAAAGTCCGCCACACCCCTCTTCATACCGTTCCACCAATAAATTTCCTTGAGATCACGGTACATTTTCGTAGAACCTGGGTGCACAGAATACCTGGAATTATGAGCCTCCGCCATTACCCTCCCCCAAAGATTATCCACATCTGGAACACATAGCCTACCTTGACATCGTAATACTCCATCCTCACCACCGAGTGAAAATGTCGAAGTCTTTTTATTCAAAACTGGCTCTTTCATCTGTGCTAATGCTGGATCAATGAGCTGCTTTTCCTTGACTTCCGCTACCAGCGATGATTCTGCTCCATTACGCACCATAACCTTCCCCTCGTCTGAGGTCGAAATATGAACCCCCAGACTGGCCAATTGATAAACCTCTCGAGCCAAAGGCCTCTGATCCGCTCCCAAATGAGCCAAACTACCCAGGGACTTCCGACTGAGAGCGTCGGCCACCACATTCGCCTTCCCTGGATGGTATAAAATATCCATATCATAATCCTTGATCAATTCTAACCACCGCCGTTGCCTTAAATTCAACTCCTTGTGCTTGAACAAATATTGGAGACTCTTATGGTTCGAGAACACATCCACATGGACCCTATAAAGATAATGCCGCCATATTTTCAAGGCAAATACAACTGCCGCAAGCTCCAAATCATGCGTCGGATAATTCTTCTCGTGATTCTTGAGTTGCCTTGAAGCGTACGTTATGACCTTCCTATGTTTCATCAACACACACTCCAAACCGACCCTGGAGGCATCGCAATAAACCACAAATCCTTCTGTGCCTTCCGACAAGGTCAATATCGGTGCCGAGGTCAATCTCGACTTCAATTCCTGAAAACTTTTCTCACAAGTGTCGGACTATTGGAACTTAACTGCTTTCTGCGTCAACTTAGTCAAAGGGGAGGCGAGGGTAGAGAATCCCTCCACAAACCTCCGATAATACCCCGCTAAACCCAAGAAGCTACGGATCTCCATCAGGGTCGTGGGTCAAGGCCAATCTTTTACTACTGCAATCTTCTGAGGATCCACCTGAATCCGTTCACTAGAAACAACATGGCCCAGAAAAGTAACGGACTCCAACCAAAATTCACATTTTGAAAATTTAGCATACAACTGATGCTGATAAAGGGTCTGCAGAACTGCCCTGAGGTGATCGGCATGATCCTCCCGGCTCCGCGAATAAGCAAGGATGTCATCAATGAAAACAATCACAAAGGAGTCTAGAAATGGCTTGAAGACCCGATTCATAAGATCCATGAAATCTGTCGGGGCGTTGGTTAGCCCAAAAGACATGACCAAGAATTCAAAGTGACCATAGCGAGTTCTGAAAGTGGTCTTAGGAATATCTTGTTCTCTGATCTTCAATTGGTGATACCCGGACCGTAGATCAATTTTGGAAAAGAACCTCACACCTTGCAATTGGTCGAACAAATCATCTATCGGAGGAAAAGGATATTTATTCTTGATGGTGACCTTGTTAAGCTGCCGATAATCAATACACATCTGGAGCGACCCATCCTTCTTTCTGACAAAAGAACCGGGGCACCCCACGGTGACACACTTGGACGCATGAACCCCTTTTCTAATAAATCCTTCAATTGTTCCTTTAACTCCCTCAACTCCACTGGCGCCATTCTGTATGGTGGAATAGATATCGGTCGCGTATCTGGCAATACATCAATCCCGAAATCAATCTCCCTATCTGGCGGGATCTCTGGAAGCTCGTCCGGAAACACTTCAAGAAACTCCTTCACGACTGGCACGGACTCGGGGACAGACACTTTTGAAGTGGTGTCTGCCACCCGGACTAAATGGTAGATACACCCCTTCCTAATCATCTTTGAAGCCTTAAGGTAGGAAATAAACCTACCTTTCGGCACCACACCATTTTCATTCCACTCAATAACCGGCTCATTAGGGAACTCAAACCTCATGACTCTCGTTCGGCAGTCAAGTTTAGCAAAGCACGAATAAAGCCAGTCCATTCCCATAATCACATCAAAATCCACCATTTCAAGCTCAATAAGATCGGTCGTGGTAGCACGACCACATACCATGACAACGCAATTCCTATAAACTCGCATGGTTGTAATAGAATCACCAACCGGAGTCGATACAGAGAACGACTCATGAAGTTGTTCGGGTTCTACCCCAAAACTTGAAGCAATGAATGGGGTGACATAAGCCAAAGAGGACCCGGATCAATAAGAGCATAACAATCAATGGCCTGAACAGACAAGATACCTGTAGCAGCATCTGGGGAGGCCTCTGCACTCTGGCGACCACTCAAGGCGTAAAACCGGCTGGATACACCTCTACCACGAGCTCCACCCCTAACTACACCGCGCCCTGCTGGAGCTGGAGGACGCACGGATGATGTGGCAGCTGAAGAACCGGATGACTGAGCAAATCCCCCACCCATGCCCTGACTGGGCGCACGGCAGTCCCGCTGGATATGACCTCTCGCCCCGCATCTATAACACACCGGAATATCCAAATAACAAGTCTCGTAATGGAACCTCCCACACTTGGGGCATGAAGCCCTCCCCTGCTGCAGTGATCTCCCTCCGGGACGACCGGAATGATGGGGTCTCCTATTGTCTGAACCTGATCTCAAGTGACTGCCCTGCTGATAATTGTGCATCGATGGCGGTGCGCTTGCTGAGGACTGAGCATATGACTGGGACGACCCTGATGGCCCTCTCCCAGGAACTGGTCTCCTTGAGTGACCCGCTGATCGAGCCCTACTGCTACTCTCCCTTCCTGCCTGTATTTTCAACTTCCTAGCCTCTGTGGCCTGAGCGAACCCCACAATCTTCCCATAATTTAAATCTGAGTGTAAGGCCGTTGTAGCAGCCTCATTCACCACCAAAGGACTAAGATCCTGAACGAATCGCCGAACTCGAGCATCCATGGTCGACACTAACTGAGGAGCATACTTGGACAACCTCACAAACTCTATGTGGTACTCCCAAACACTCATACTGCCCTGCTTGAGGACCTCAAACTCTGTAGCACGGGCCGCCATTGTCTCGACAGGCAAGAAGTGGTCCATGAATGCATCTACAAACTCATCCCATCTAGCCGGAGGTCTTCCCTCCCCACGGGAATCCTCCCATATCTCGAACCACGAATACGCTGCTCCCCTCAACCTGTATGAAGCCAACTCAACCCCTTCCGTCTCTGTAGCCTTCATCACTCAAAGGGTCTTATACATTTCATCAAGGAAATCCTGCGGATCTGCCTCTGGGTCTGTGCCCGTGAACTCTGGAGGGGACAACCGCAGAAACTGGTTGACTCTGGAGCTGGCAGAATCCCCTTGTCCGCTGGGGGGCGCAGGGGCATCATGAGATTTCTGGGCCTGAGCGGCCACTAACTGGGTCAACATATGGATGGCTCCTCTAAGGTCCCCATCAGAAACCCCGGGACTGAAAGCTGGAATTGCATCAAGATCAGGAATATCAGCGGGAGGGATGGTAGCACCCTCTGCCGCAGCTGGAACAGGAATACTTGAATCTTGAATAGATGGGCCAGGCAGATTCGAGACCGGGGAGTCACTCTCACCCACGGCATCAGGTACATGATTCACAGCCACACTTGGGGTGGCATTGGCCCCGAGGCCGAGTCTAGCTCTCTTCTTAGGTGCCATTACTGAAAATTTGGAACAGAGCACGAGTTAGATATAAATACTTCCACTTTTCACTTCACCGCACGATATAGAGTAACAAAGAATAAGGTAATTTCCTAAATGCCCATGTAGCCTCCAACTTATAGATGTGGTCGACAACACACCGATAAGAAGGACTCTACTAGACATGGCTCCAAGACATCCTAGGACACTTTAAAACCTTAGGCTCTGATACCAAGTTTGTCACGCCCCAAAACCGAGAGGCGCGACCGACGCTCGACCGGATAGCCCCAGCCAAGCGAACCTGGGTGCCTTTCCTATTCCACGTGATACCTTGCGTTTCCATCACCCATTAACCAAGTGAAATAGCCATTTATAAATCTAAACACATTCTTACGAGATTTACATAACATACATAGTTACTTAACGTGGTTTACAAGTTATACTGCCCAAAATACATAAGTACACAACCCACGTTTCCTGTCTACGGAGCCTCTAAATACAACTGAAGAATAATACGGAAATGCCGGCAACAAGGCTCCGACTATACCTTACACAAATACCAAAATAAGACTCCAAGAAGAAAAGCGGCATGAGCCACGCAGGGTCCCGAGAGGAAAGGGGCTCACCAATTCAGCTGACGGGAGGTGAAGGAGTGCTACTGTCGGTGGGCTGGAGTATCTGTTATGGAACCACCTACAATCATAACACGAATGTAGCGCCCCCGGCAAAAGGGACGTCAGTACATTTGAATTGTACTGGTATGTATAAACAAACTTTACCCTAAGTAAAATCAAGAAATACACAGACAACAAACAGTAATAGAATCAACAATCAAATGCACATGAAAGGAACAACCAAAGCCAAGCAACTCCACAATCTCTCCTTTTCCCCTTTCAACATTATTTCATCACATAAATGGTTTCACAACTTTCACATATTTTTATTTCAATAGTGATTTCGATCACTTTTCCACCCTTATTACCTCGGCCACCCTTATCACCACAACCCACACCTTATTACTTCGTGTTGCGGCGCGCAACCCAATCCTACCGGACAATCATATTTCACACAACAACAACAACAATTCACAAAGAGTGTTCATAAACATCAATACCAATTCCAACATATACAATAACCCGTACACAATTCAAGTCACAACGATAATTGCCCACAACAAGTCACGTATGATATTGTCACAGTTGTTTCAATTGTATCAATTACGATTTCTTTCCATCGTTTGTTCCACAGCTCTTACCACGTAACACATTCATACCCACACGCACTTGTGTTATTGCCATTTTACTCACACCACAATAACGGAAAACTTAACCAACAACGTTCAAGGCACATTAATCATAGGAATTTCACAAAATAGTCCACATAAGTAACACATACCAATTACCCGTACACCAACAAGGTGACTTTACAAAGGTTAAAGTTAGTCATACATACCTGGAGTCGAATTCCCTTTTAGCTTCTACTTTCAATTCACCAATAACCTAGTACCGTCAATCTAGTTCACAAGTTAGCACATATAACTTAGAATTGAAGTTCACAAACTCAGCCCGAACTTACTTAGGTTTCCAACCCCTCTTTTGCAAATCTTTAGTTCTACCCAATTCCTCTTACTAGATTCTAGGTTTTAAAGGACATGCATGTGTATCTTAACTTCCATTTTCAAGAATTGACGCATGAGAGTCCCCCTTTTTGTTTAAATCTGAAAACAATGATAAAGGGTTGGGGATTTACCTTCAAGAATGGAGATGAAGACAATTACTTGAAATTCTCCGGCCCGAGTGACTTTGAAAAATCAAATTGATGGAGACAAGACTTTCTCTCTCAAGAATCCTTCCTTCCCTCTCTCTAGGTTTGTTCATAAAATAGGTTAAAATAAGGGGCTGGGGTGTTTTATTGAAAAAGGGGTCGGGTTTAAAATTTAGAAAATTGGAGCCCGGGTTAGGTATGCGATCGCACTTTGCGATCGCAGAGTGGAAATGCGGTCCACAGAGTGGACCACAAAAGTACTCCCAAAATCTGAACACATTGCCTGGGTATGCGGCAGAATTATGGTCCGCGTACTCATTCCGCGATCGCATAATGCACCGTAGAACTGCCCCTCACAAAAATCCCAAGAGAAATATGCGACGATTATGCGGTCCGCGTATCGGTTATGCGATCGCATATCAGGTCGCAGATTTAACCTCCAATTCGACCAAACACTGACTCACTTTGCGGTGATTATGCGGTCCGTATACCTGATATGCAACCGCATTCTCGACCGCAGAATCGCATTTTCTGGAAAACAGTATTTCTTAACTTTTTATAGCATAGATTAGTACAAAAGGTCCAAACTACCGGGTTTTGAGTACAAGTTTTCACGGGGCCTTACAATCGTCTACTATCACCCTTCTTCAATCTCCAGTAAAGAGAGGCCCTACCTTTACTAGGGCCACTTATTTCCATTATCTTGGCCATCTTATTCTGTGTTCAGGTTTCCGTCAAACTCGTAGGTGGAAACTCTTTGAATCATCAGTGTCTATCTCTATTCAATTGCCTCAGTGATGGGATGTACAAATAACTGTTATTCATTCATGTTGTGGTATCAAGAGTGTTAAAATTTCCCTAAATATTTGCTGAATCTTGAGTTGAGAACATCTGACTGTTGATGTGATTTTTATGTGTTAAATCGTTCTTTTTTATTGTTTAATAAGTACCTGACTTTACATTACTATGGCTTCTAATCCATGAAGGTGGTGTTCAGCCGTTAATAGTTGAGGTATACATGTTTGGTGTTCTACTTGTGGAGTTGTTTGCCAAAATCGAAGAGATTCCCACTCCACACTACTGCTGGATTCAGGAGCAACTCCAAGGTGGAAAAAAGTCGATAGTGAATAAATCACTTTTCCAAGATGATGATGATGATGATGATGAGCTGATGTCTAATAGCATCACGACTATAGCAGCAAAATGTCTGGACAGGGATCCAGGTGCACGCACATGTATGAAGTATGTCTCTGAAGAATTGTCCAACTTGTTAGATGGAGCAAGGAGGGAGCGAGGGACTAAGAGGAAAGCGGGGAGTTGAGTTTAAAGTCTAGTTGCACCGTCGAGGTTGTTGTTCGAAGCCTTGTTCGCGGTTGCTGAAGTGTCAACTTAGTTAGCTCTGGAAATCAGTAGATTGTGCCTGACTTGTTTATTATTAGTGAGGCTTGACTCTCAGGTCATCCCTAAGAGGGGTAGTTTCAAGTACCTTGGGTCAGTTATTCAGGGGATCGGGGAGATCGACGAGGATGTCACACACCGTATAGGGGTGGGGTGGATGAAGTGGAAGTTAGCGACGGAAGTCCTGTGTGACAAGAAAGTGCCACCGTTACTAAAAGGTATGTTTTATAGAGCAGTAGTTAGACCTGCCATGTTGTACGGTATCGAGTGTTGGCCGGTTAAGAACTTACACATCCAGAAGATGCAAGTAGCAGAGATGAGGATATTGAGGTGGATGTGCGGGCATACAAGGATGGATAAGATTAGGAATGAAGATATTCGAGAGAGGGTGGGCGTGGCCTCCACAAAGGACAAGATGCGGGAAGCACGACTTAGATGGTTCGAGCACATTCAGAGGAGGAGCACTGATGTACCTGTGAGGAAGTGTGAGCGATTGGCGGTGGTGGGTACGAGAAGAGGTAGAGGGAGACCTAAGAAGTATTGGGGAGAGGTGATCAAGCAGGACATGGCGCGACTTAGGATTACTAAGGACATGGCCCTAGACAGGGAATTGTGGAGGTCGAACATTAAGGTTGAAAGTTAGGGGGAAGTTGTGAATATTTCTACAGCGTACTAGAGTGAGCCTAGCCAGTTAGGAGTTAGGCTTAGGATGCTACTGGTCAGCTACTGATGCAAGGCTTTATGCGCTGGGTATTAGTTTACCTTCCATCTTGCTCGTATTTACTATATTCTCTTATATTGCTATTATTTTGCTATTTTAGGTTCCTTTATGTTATGTTTTGTCTTTTATGTTATTTTATTATGAGTCTATCGATGGTACTAATATATCATCACTTGGTGCTTTCTTGAGCTGAGGGTCTCCTGGAAACAGCCTCTCTGCCCCTCGGGGTAGGGGTAAGGTCTGCGTACATACTACTCTCCCCAGACCCCACTTGTGGGATTATACTGGGATGTTGTTGTTGTTGCTGTTGTAGCAGGGGCTTTTCTATTCTTCTGGTTATTTTGGTGATGCTTGTTGGAAATCTAAGCTGTAAAAAGCCACGTAAAAATGGATTAGGATATATTATGAAGTTATGACATTCTGGTTTTACATGTCAGTTCATTTCCTGAGTTGTATCTGAATTTCTGTCCCACTCAATCCATTTTTTTGTGTTAAAACACTACTCTTTGAATCTTAAGCATGTAAAATTCACTATTTTGAGCTAAACGTGGATTCTTGGTTTTCTTGGTGTTGAAGTGGTGTTTTACTAAATTGGTAAGACAAGTTTCGATAATAAAATTCTGCCTGATTGTGTTACTCTTAGTAACAAGTTAAGGAGTTTACGGTAATACATTAAGTTAACAAATATTTTTGTCCTTTTGGTTCACGTCTCAATTTTAGTATGTATTGTGGGCATTAGATTAAAAGAAAAAATGTGTTTCATTTTCAAAATGAATATCGTTTTTAGATCTTTGTTCATCCCTTACCCTAGCTAGCAAAAGATTAAAGGCTTGGAAAATATTTTTGTTAGCTTAAACTTTCTTGCAACTTGTTAGTTTGGTTAGTTGCTGAGTTTGGTAGACAAAGAAAGAACATCTCTGGAGTTGTTTAATTTAAAAATCTTTTATTAGGCCTCATTTGTATGCATTTGATGGAGGTCTGAATCTTAATCATTAAGAGTATTTTTTTACTTAACAACCACTTAATGGGTCTGAATAGGTCTGTATGATTAAAATCCATAATAAAGACTTAATTTCATTAAGATATTATTATACACATCCATTACTAGTTGTCGCCACACCACCCTCAACCAGAGCTGCCACCGCTATCACCACCCACCACCCCCACCACCATCATCCTCAATCATAACCACACTCCACACCACCCTCAACCAGAGCCGCCACCACTACCACCACCCACCACCCCCACCACCATCATCCTCAATCATAACCACTCACTCACCTACCTCAACTACCACCACCAATCTCCCCATCACCTTCAATACCTTAGCCGACACTGCCCACCATTATAAACTACTATCACCCACCATCACTTTCATCAATCACAACCTCAATCACCATCATTATCCACCATTATTAACTATCACCACCTACTATAATCCTCAACTATAATTATCATCGCTACCAATTACCACTAGCTATTACCCAGAACCATCACCATTAACCAAAATTACTACCAACCACCGCCTCTAGTCGACACTCACAAGCACCTTCGTTATATATATATATATATATATGTGCGTGTGTGTGTGTGTGTGTGTGTGTGTATATTCATATGTTTAAAAAACAAACGGTGTTTGTTAGCATAATGGACAGATTGTAGAGTATCGTCATTAATATATTCTCGATATGGTGAATATATGGGATATTATTAGCGATATTTTGCATTTATTGTAGAATATTGTGTAGCATTAGTTGTTGAATATAGGAGGAATACATTGTAGGATTTACATTTAGTATAGGATATTTTACTTCCTTTCATCTCTTATTTCTCTTGTGTATAAATACCAATATATTTGATGTATTTGAATAAAGTAATTGAGATAGTCATTCTTCAGTTTCTTTCATACTTTCTTTGTTCTTGTCTAGTCACACGTGTATAATAACATTCCCACCTTGTCTTGCCACATGTGCAAACCCATATATATAGCTCGCCTTGTCACGCCGCATGTGCATATATCAATACTAACAATAGCACAACAGAAATCTCGTGCAACACAATAACAATCGCATGGTAGAAAGAGGTAAACAACAGGGGCGCTCCCGAGATACCGCCTCGTGTCCCCAAAAGTAAATATGCAACAGGGGCGCTCTCGAGGTACCGCCTCGTAGTCCCAAATGTAAATATGCAATAGGGGCGCTCTCGAGGTATGATGAGTGGTGATTTTACCACTCATTTTAGTCTCTTTTCTTTAGTTTTTATGTCCTTTAATTATAAAATGAGGTGAATTATGGTATGCATTGCTAGATTTTTAGGTAATTGATGTCATGGAAAGATTTGAAGTCAATTGAAGCGAAATTGAGCAAAAAGAGTAACAAAAGTACAAAATCCTTTAGTGATTCCGCACCTGCGGAATATTGTTGTCACGACCCGGATTTTCCACCCTCGGGAGTCGTGATGGCACATACTAATGAGAGCTAGGCAAGCCAACCCTTAACTACCTTTTTCATTAATAGATTACTTCTTTTAACAATTACCAATGATAACATGAAAACAGCGGAATTAAATAAATAAGCGGAAGTCAACTATTTTATAACTCAAGACTATGTCTATTACAACTTTCAAAACCTCAATACCCAAAACTTGTTGTCACAGTGTCACAAACTGTCTAAGAGTCACTACAAACAAGGCTTGAAGAAAATACAATAAACTGTTTCTGAACAAAAGAAAATGAAACAGGAAATAGAGATAGAGGGAGACGCCAGGGCCCACGAACGCCTGCAGGTCTACCTTGGGTCTCCGGGTGGACTGAAGGAAGCCCTCCAACTACTGTCCGTAAGCTGCTCCGGGATTTGCACATAGTGCAGAGTGTAGTATCAGCATAACCGACCCCATGTGCTGGTAAGTGTCTAGCCTAACCTCGGCGAAGAAGTGACGAGGCTAGGACCAGACTACCAAATAAACCTGTGCAATTTAAATATATACAGCGGAAAAGAAAATACAAAAATAACCAGTAAATGTGGGAAGAGGAAACATGCTGTGGGGGAAATAGCGGTTCCGAATAGAAAGCATCAAGTAAGGAAAGTAACAACATAACTAGAATATCAGCAAGAATCAGAAATCAACAATTTGCATGGCATCACCCTTCATGCTTTTACTCTCGTCCTCACCAAATAATAATTTATAACAAAAGTGTGCACGACATCACCCTTCGTGCTTTTACTCTCTTTCCTCACCATATAGTCAATGATAATCGGTACGGAATGGTACATCGTACGTCACGGCATCACCCTTCGTGTTTTACACTCTTTCCTCACAATAGAAAACAATGCACGACATCACCCTTCGTGTTTTAACGCTTTTCCTCACCCAAACAACAATCACAAACAAAGGGGTAAGGGAGTAAACAAATAATAATAGAAATCCCGGCAAGGGAACACAATTAAACAGTTAAATCCCGGCAAGGGAACAATATCAATAAATCTCAGCATCCCGGCTAGGGAGATAATCAACAAAGCAGCAAACATCCCAGCAAGGGAACATCTCAATAACTCTTTCTCTTTCTTCCACTTTTTACTTCATAACTCACTTTACCACTTGAGCCAGTGCTCCAAAGGGTTCAATAATCTCATATACTTTCACAATTCATATCATAACTTGAGCCAATGCTCCTCGAAGTTCGAAGGTCACAATTTCTTTTACAAGCTTACCACAACATATAGAAATCATCATCAAGGCATGAAAGATACCACAAAATCAGAATATTCACAATATAAAGACCCACGGTCATGCTAGACACCAACGTATAGATACTCGTTACCATGCCTATACGTCGTACTCAACAAGTATCACATAGCAAATAGGACTCAACTCCTAATCCCTCAAGCTAAGGTTAGACCAAACACTTACCTCAAACTTCCATGGCCAATTCAATCCTCAATTACCGCTTTTCCTCTCGAATTTGGCTCCAAATCGATTGTATCTATACATAAATGACTTCATAACATCAATACATGCTAAACAAATCGAACTCAATGCCTAATTATAGCTTTCCAAGCATTCTTCCCAAAATCCCAAAAATCAACCTCAGGCTCGCTTGGTCAAAACACGAGGTTCGGACCAAAATCAAATCACTCATTCACCTACGAGCCCGAATATGTTGTTTTCAAATTTGACCCCAAAACGAGGTCTAAATCAAGAAAAATAAAAAAACCCTAACTCTACCCAATTCCCTAATTTCTACCCTTAATCACATGTTTTAGGCCTAGAATTTCAATAGATATTGATGGAAAATGAAGAAAACGAGTTAAAGATTACTAACCCAAGAGTTAATGGTGAAAGGATGCTTCAATAGTCTCCCTAGAACCTTGGAGAAGAAAGAGTTTGAGAAGTTTTATGAAAATCCCGCAATGGGTTCTGTTTTGGAACTTTAAAATAATTGGGCAAAATAACTCTACACGTTCGCGACAGGACCCTCGCATTCGTGATGGGTCAGGCTTCTTGGCCTTCGCGTTCGCATGCAGGGGCTCATGTTCGCGGAGAGTAATCTCCTCGAGCCTCGTGTTCGCGTTGAACAAACTGGTGGCCCTTCCCCCTGTACCCTATGCGTTCGCGAATGTAGGGCCGCGTTCGCGAAGGGTCTCCCCCCTCAGCTTCGCGTTTGCGTCCCAAAGCTCGTGTTCGCGATGAAGAAACTGGGCACTTGGGATCTTTGCCTTACGCGTTCGCGAGTACGACCACGCGAACGCGAAGAACAAATTCCATGTGCACTGACTGTAGAAAACCTGCAACTTTTACAAGGCGAAAACCATTCCGAACCACCTCCGAAACACTCTCGAGCCCTTGGGGCCCCTAACCAAACACATGCACTAACTTAACATCATCATACGAACCTATCCGTGCGATCAAATCACCTAAATGACCTCAAAAACAATGAATCAAACCTCAAAAATCAAGAATTTTTCCAAAAACTTCCTCAAGTTTCAAATTTAGGATTTCAAGTTCGAAACACATCAAACGACGTACGATTTTAACCAAACTTTATAGGAAGGGCTTAAAACATATATAAGACATGTACCAGGCGCCAGAACCAAAATACGGGCCCGATACCATCGCTTTCTAATCAAATTTCATTTCCAATTTCCTTAAACATTTTCAGAAAATAATTTTTCTTAAACAATTCATTTCTCGGGCTTGGGACCTCGGAATTCGATTCCGAGCATATGCCTACGTCCCATATTTTCCTACGGACCCTCCGGGACCATCAAAGTACGGGTCCGGGTCTGTTTACCCAGAATATTGACCGAAGTCAAATTTATTCATTTTAGACTCAAAACTTAGCATTTTTCACAAAATTTCATATTTACGCTTTCCGGTTATGTGCCCAGACTGCGCACGTAAATTGAGGCAACTCTAAATGAGGTTTTCAAGGCCTCGGAATGCACAGAATGGATAAGAAAATAGGTGATGACCCTTTGGGTCGTCACATTTGTACGCATCTGCGTTATCGCATCTACGAAAGGAGAAGCCACATCTGCGAGAATTAGATACAAGGCATTGGTACCACATCTCCGGTCAATTATCTGCTCATGTGGTCACGCAGCTGTGAGTATAGGTCCACATCTACGAAGACAGGAATTTTACACTAGCCTCGCACCTGCGATTGGTAGTCCGCTTTTGCGGAGCCACACCTACGAGGATTGTTCTGCATGTGCGGTCAACGGGCTTCAGGTCTGGGTAATTTTGGAAAATCACACTCTCTCCAATCCAAACCCACAAATACATGACCTAGCCTATTGGAAACATATCTTTGGCTTATTTTCAGTCCCTAAGACTAGAGAGAATAAGTTTGGAAGCTAGGAGTTTTGCATATACACTTGGGTTTTGAAGATTTGAAGATTTTTGTTAAGAATTTCTTACTCATTTCTTCATTTCCTTGCTTTGTGTTGAATATCTAAGTGTGTCGCATTTATTCCAACACTTGAATCTTGTTTATGGAAATATTCATAATTAAAGTGTGGATTAAATATCTTGTTGTGCTTATGTATTGAATGATTTTTGATCTTTTATGAAGTAAGTTATTTTTCCTTTAATTATTCTTACTCTTTAATGTTGCCAAAGGGATTAGCTAACCCTAGGACTCGCCCATTAACTTCGAATTAATTTTGGGAAAGATTACTTGGGGTTGGGAAAGATTAATTAACAAGCACTTGAGACTTTAACCCTCATTTTATAGATTCTATCTAGGGATAGGATTGAACTATTTGTAGCCATATCAGGGTGTGCTTAATCTCGTAATTGATTAGGGATAATTCAATTAGGAAGTCTTTTTAGTCTTTGGAAGAAGCTAATATAGAATTGTTACCCCTGGCTAATTAACATAAACTCGCTCATATTTGTAAAATCGTGAAATACATTGGATCTTTGCTTGAGTGTAATTCCCCGTGTATCCATATTGTAGCCATTGATCATTTTACTTGTTTTCTAGGTTAGTTTGCATTTTTGTATTTAGTTATAAATATTTTCTAAAACCAATTCTAAGTGTTTGGTATTGCATAACTAGTGATAATTCTCTTACATTCCTAATCGCCTACATATTGTTCTCTATGGGATTCGACCATGACTCATAGTTGGGTAAGTTATATTTCATGCGACCGTGTCCATTTACTTTATAGTAGTGGATTTGGACGTCATCAAAATTGTCGTCGTTGCCAGGGAACAATGTGGCATAATTTAAGTTGTTCGAGAAATAAGCGTAAGTGCTTTGGTCCAAACTTGTGAATATTTGTGTTATTATCTTTTTTACCTTGGTCTATTTTTCTTGTCTGTTTCTTGTTTGTTTTCTTAGTTTTTGAAATAAATGGTATCATATAATGAAAACTGGTCAGATGGTAGTTGTTCATACTTTGATGACCCTTGTCCTTATTTTGGAGGACCACACTCGTGGCAAAATTATTTAAATTATGTTGGAGGCGGATTGTGCGCACAATCTCAAACCCATGAGTGGAGTATTTGTGATAAGTGTGGTCGTCAAAATGGACATTGGGAGTATTGTGCTTATTTGTCCTTCCCTTCCCCAAGCCCCCGCTATGATGATTCTACTTTTTGTGATGAAATTTATAAGGATATGGAGTTGGAAGAAATTGAGCATGTTCAAAATGGAGAGTTCAAGCTCATGTTAGAATGCCTAATTGAAGGAGGAAACAAAGGGCAAAGTGCCTTGGAGGAGCTTTTGGAAAATAGTCTCCAAAATGACTTGGCGCTTGAAAGGTTGCATTCACAAATGGAAGAAATGCTTGAAGCTTTAGAGGTCCAAAAAGCCTTAGAAGTAAATGAAAGCCAAGAACCTTCCTTATATGCGGAAGCCTAAAATCCTTCCTTGGCACTTGATCAAAACCAAGAAGAACTCTCAAATGCTCAAAATGAGAAAATTATACTCATGTTGGAAGCCATTTTTGAAAATGAGGAGAAACACAACTTTGCACTCGAGGACTTGAAGCAAGTCTTGACTCAAAATGATGAGAACATCCGCATCTTGGAAGGTCAAATGAAAATATTGGTTGAGACTCACTATGCCCCACCAACTTGAGAGTGTGGAAAGAAGTCAAGAAGGGTCCGATTTCAAGGAAGAAAGCGAGCTTTATTTTGAGGAATCAAGAATTGAACATCCTCCAACCGACTTCATGCTTGTTAGTGATGCCAAAAAAAATATGGATTTAGAGTCAGCCGGTGTAAATAAAAAATTGGTTGAGATTGAATCTAGTCCGGGGAAAAATGAGGATGTTAAAATCCGAGAAGAATTGCAATTTGAAGGTTTGATGTCACATTCCAAACATTTTTCAACATTGTGGTGATATGAGAATTGAACTACACCAGTCAATGAGGATTGCGAGGAGGAAAGACAAATGCCATACATCTTACAATTTGAGGGAACAAGAAGGCAAAATGACATCCCTTATATGAAAGTCAAGAAGTGCAAAATGAAGAAATTGAAGTTTGGCTTGATCATCAACTTACCAACCCCCCACCGCTCGTGGTCACAAGCTTGATTCCAAGTTAGGTGCCCAGTTCATAGCGTCCAAATGGTGAGAAAAGTGGTAAAGTTGATCTGTGTCATGCCATAACGTTAAATGCGGCACTTGGTGGGAGGCAACCCTTCGTTTTCAATTTCTTGTCATTTTTGAAATATTCTTGTTTAGAATAGCTTAGAATATTATTTTTGACTAATCTGCCAAGTTTCAGATTTTTTGGAGTTGAATTAAGGAGTTTGAGATGTTGGAACAACCCAAAGCAGTAGCTGCCCAAAATTGGACTGCTGAACCCTGGTGTAACCGCACTTGCGAAAAATTAATGCATGTGCGCGTCCGCAGAAGTGCTACCTTAACCACAGGTGTAGAAAATCGGGCAAGTTTAATTAATTGAGCCCTCATTTCATTAGGTATTCTCTGAACGTTTTCCCCCAAAACCCAAAATTCCCCATCTCTCACATGCTCAAATCCTTCACTACTCTTGATTTCTACTACTCTCAAGCACCAGACCACATAGGTACCATGTTTCTCATCTACTCCTCTCTTCTGCTTCTTTTTTTTTCTTCTTCATCTCAATCACAGTCACATTTTCATTTTTTTATGTTTATTGTCACTATTTGGTTTAGAAGTTTTAGGAGTGAGGGAAATTGGTTGAGAGTAGGTTTGTGTGTGCTGATAATAAAGAAGAACAAATTGTTGGGAAATATAAGAACCCAAATTTGTGTAAAAAAAAGCATAAATTCTCACTATTTGTCATGTGCTTGACAAATTGTCCAAAAGAAAATTATATGCTAAGTACCACAAAATTAGTCTTAAGAGATTCATAGATTCTTGTATTGTACTAATTTAGAAGTTTTGAGTATAAATTAGGTGCCAAAATCATGTTCAAGAATTGAAAAGAGTTGAAAAATTCTGGGTGTTTGAACCCTTGGATGAACACGGCAGAAGTAGAAAAAGTGCCGCAGATGCGACCTCGCTCCTGCTTTGACTGTTCCGCAGGTGTGATTTTTGGCAAACTGCGCAAAACTGTAGAAGCGGAGGAAAACCTGTGGAAGCGGGACCGCACCTGCGATGGTTCTTCCGCAGGTGCAGAAACTGTGCAGTTTCTGCAATTCCAGTAGCATTGCAACTAGAGCTTCCCGGGCCCGTTCAACTTGATTCTTTGGCCTAATTGCATTGTTTTAAATTTCTTAAAATGATTCTACTCATTGTTTTGATTTTGTGAAGGTACTTTGGGCTAAAATGGATCCGAACATGAACGAAAATGCTCCGCTTCATCATGAAATCGAGGAGGAAGCTGAGGAACCATTTGATAATTCACGCTTCATTTATGCTAATTGTCATCACCGGTATTATGACAATCTTATCACAAAGAAGATTGTGCTTGAAAAAGGGATCATCGAGGATAAACTGGCCGAGCGGCTCCCAGAATTTTATGGTCGTCTCCAAACATCCGGATGGTCATGCTTCATTCCTACTCTATGCAAAGCCAATGAGGAGCGGGTACATGAATTTTATGCGAATCTTAAGCGCACAAACTTCACTGATCCACAACTCACCATTAGAGGCAAAATAGTGAGGTTTGGGATTGAGCAGATTAATGATATACTCGGGATTCCTAACCATCCACCTGAGCCAGTGCGAGAAAAAGATCATTGAGACAACGGAGAATGACTTGTCTCTAAACTCTATCCTGCAAGCATGAGAGCAAAATAGGCTAATAAGAGAAAGGGTTTGAAGTCGATCGACTTCACAGCTGAAGCCAAAATGTGGCTCTACATCCTCTGCAACAGGGTGTCACCCTGTGGAAATGTTTCAGATGTCTCCTACATCAGAGCCTTGATCATTGCATGGATTCTATACGGCATTCCTGTGAATGCTGGTCACTATATCTTGAGGGAGTTGAGAGAGTATTTGTTAGATGATAACGCAAGGTTTATGTTCCCTTCGCTGATCACAAAGTTGTATAGGTGGGCAGAGGTTGAGGTGCATAGCACCGATCACTAGTTGCCAGCAGACAAACCCTTTCATCTGTTGAGAGTAACGGGTAAGGGTAGTGCAAGAAGAGGAAAGTAACCACTACTGTTGCCGAACCAGAGTCATCCTCACAGGAAGCTGCACCTGAGGGACCATTTGGGATGCTAAATTCCCAACTTGCATCCATTCATGACATAGTGGCACAGCTCCCTAGTGGGCCCTCATCCTCCCAGCCTATGCCCACATACTTTACCAGGGAAGACATGAAGACCTACTTAGATGCACAGAAAAAGAAGGCGGAGTCTCAGGAGAAAATAATAACATTTGTTGGCATACTCGAGACAGCCTATGGCAACTTGACCAAGGCACATGCAGATCTTCAGTCAGACTTCCAAAAGGAGAAGGTGAAGAATAAGAAGAAGGGCAAGTTCATGATCAAAATGTGGAGACGCATCAAGGCCATCTTCAAATGGGGGAAGCCAAACACGAAGATACCAGTTGAGGACAACGATGATAGCGAAGAGTATTCTTTCATGTTAGATGATGCCGGTGATGATGCTGATGATACTGATGATGATGAGGCTGCGAGTACTTCACAACAGTGATTAGCCTTCCTCCCGTAGTCTGCTAGTTTGATGCAGACCTCAGGGAGACCCTCAAACTACTTGTATTTTATTTTTATATTTTGCAGTGAGGACACTGCAATGTATGTAGTTGGGGGTGGATTTAGGGAGTCACTTTGTTGATACATTGATACTTGACTTGTACCCTTGTCGGGCTTATTCTGTTGTATGGATATTGTGTGCCCTTGCCGGGCTTGTTTTGTTATTGCTTATCATGTGCTCTTGCCGAGCATAGTTGTGAGTAGTTATTTATGTGAAGATTAGTCACTGTTGTTGTTCTATTTTATTTTTTCTTTCTTCCTTTATTTATTCTGTAGTAGTTTTTAGTTTATGTTAATTTTGCTCCTTTATTATTAGTTGCTTTTGTTAATTATTTTCTTTAGTAGTTTTCATTATTTTATTTTTATTTCTTTAGTAGTATTTCCTTGGGTTTTCTTTATGCTACGGTTCTTTCCCGAGGAACATTTTTGTGCTGAACCGGGTGACTTTTCCCTATGATAGATGGCGTGACGACTTTCTTAAGGGAATTAGTCTTGTTTTGTTATGTGGAGACTTTTGGATTATTTGGTACTAATAGAATTAGTCTCTTGTACGTGAAACATGAGTTAAGAATACCCCTCCAAATTTTGGTTTTAAATCGAAAAAGTAATTTGCATGGGGAAGAATAATTTTTGTGATAACTTTTTGGCTCTTTTGATGACTATTTGCCCACTAGTTAGCATGATATTGCTCTAGATGCTCTTATAAAGAAGTAAAATTAATCTGTCTTGATTGGTTCATGTGCCATGAGTGTTAGTTTTTGCTATAATTAATTCTTGTGTTTACTTTTATCATCTAGAACTTGCCCGGTTGATCTTTCAATGCTAATATTAGTTATGTTTGGTTGGAGGGATGACCTTAGGCATTCTTTGTGGTCTTTGAAAAAGTCTCTTTAGCCTTTCAAGCCTACCATTGCATAAATAGTATCACTAGTTTACCCCATTTGAGCCTTTAACATTCTTTGACCACCTCATTACAAACCTTTACCCTTTTGTGAAATAATTCCCTCTTTTGAACATATCCCTCCTTGAATATTGAGAATAAGGCTAAAAGCCTAAGTTACGGGTGTTGGTGTCAAGTTGGAAATTGGTAAGGTTGTACATTGAGTGTAGAAACATATATCTCAAAGTTGTTCATATGAAATTACTCAAGCTTCAAAAGAAAATAGTTATATAAAATATATATATATATATATATATATATATATATATATATATATATATATATATATATATAAATATGGAGTCTTGAGAAAATTAGAGAGGTACTTTAAGGTGGTTCTATGTTGGTAACTGCATGCCAATAAGGGCTTTGTGGTTTAAAAAGATGTGAGCAGTGTTCAAGGAGGGTGTAGTCACTTATATCCCAAATAATTATCCGATCCTTTCCCAAAACCTACATTACAAGCATAAAAGGTCCTTATGGGATCTCCAACCGAATGCTCTTGAATAGGTCGCGAATTAAAATGAGGCAAGCTTATAGTATGATAATTTGTAACACATGAAATTCTTTGTTGAGAGTGAGTGTCTTTGTGCATTTGTCCCTTGTCTTATTATTGTAAATGTGGTGATTTTCGGACTTTCTTTCTTGTAAGGGCACATGAATCAGGATAGATTGGTGACATTAATGTATCTGGTAGTGGTTTGAGCAAAGAATTTAAGGAATGCGTGCTATAATTTGCCTTATTGATTATATTCGTGACTAAGTCAGAGTGGGTGGCTCTCAATAACGGTCCTAGTGGATTCAAAGGTTAAAGTGTGGTGCCTAAGGATTTTGAGTCCACAAGTATGGTTAAGAATCGAGCTTTTGTAGAAGATTATGATAAGAGGCTCGGAATGTTCTATGATATTTTTGACTTGCAGTGTAGCATTCGGAGGAAAATGAGAAAAAGACTTCGGATTCGTAGAGGAATTATCAGAATGGGTGTATTAGTTGAAGATGCGAATGTGCGTGCAAGGAGGGTGTGAAACGGTTCATGGGTTTGGAGACAATGTGGTCTCGTAGAAGAGGGTTACTCAAGATGAGTGCGGATTTAGGTTGGTGATGTAAGGAATGGAGCTATTATTATCTCTAATGCAAGTTAAGAATGAATTAGAAGAAGTTAGATTGACTAGCCATGGTTGAATTGGCATAATAGTGGTGGTGATCAGTTCCTTCAGCGTGATTAAGTTATGCATGTGATTTGTGGCGGTACATGCGAGGCTTGACGGCCGCCGTAATTGATTTTATTTGGAATTATTCAAGTATTATGTCCTTGTTATGCGTAGGCAGATCCGGAAGGATCATGATAGTTTAGACCACTACTTGAGGATTTGAATGTTCTACGGTTATGAGAATTCACTCAGATTCTCTTGGAATGAGTTAAATAAAAAGTTTCTATGTGATGAAGTGTTTACCCTAATAGTGGTTCATGAGTTATGATAAAATTCTTGTACTATCGCATATTGGCTTGTTAGGTGCAGTGAGCGGTATGAAATTTGAAAGTGAGGATCAAGGTTGCAGTTCGGTGTTTGATGAGGATGTCACGAGCTCGGATGAGCAAGAAGGGGATTTGGATATTTAGAGTAAGCTGTTATTGTCTTCAGCGTCACCTAAGATCGGCATTTTGTGTCGGAGGCTCATCTTGGTTACAGATTCTTGATATGCTTTACAACATTAGTGTGACCGGTGGTATGGATGTGCAGACTCGTTATCTAGTGTGGAAGGTCGTGGGAGCGTATCTCACGGGAAGATTGTATAAGTGTGACATGTATTTACTTGATTAATTAAAGATTTAAACCAAGTATGAAGATTGTGGTAATATCACTAATTTGAGAATTTATGCCTGGAGGGCACTTGGTTTATTGGGTTATGGACTGTGGAGGTTTGCTCCAGATATGAGGGTTGTTCTTGTGAGTTATGGAAAAAGGGGTTATTATGGACCCTTGAAAGGTTATTTGCCTAGTACGGTGCGGTCAGAATCGGCTCGAGGTCGGTGGGTGGATTTAAATATGAATATGGGCTCTACATCAGGCCGGATGTGTTCATTTCAGCATGGCGCTCCTCATGGAGGAGTATCCGGACGTTGGATGTTGTTTTGTCGTTGGCTATTTCATGTAATATTATATTGTGCCGTGTGACCTGTGATGACTTGATAAATTTCTTATGTGTTGAGATTCCGCGTAGAGATGGTGTTATGTGAGCAAGATGGCTCTTGCAATTCAGATTATATATCGCACCTCAGTTGTGCTTGAGTTTTGTAGCTTATGGCGTTATCCGTCTCCCCAGGGATGGTATTATGCACTTAGTGTGCTTGCAACCGATATTCGGTATTTAGTATTATTGAACAATTTAGCTCGGTGTGTATCTTCTTATGTGAGTCCTATATGTGGATCGGGTGGCACACTGCCACGGGTATGTTGTTTGGATCGGGTTGCATGCCGCAACAGTATGATGTTGAGTACAGTTTCCTATATCTATTTTTGTGTGTTTTGCTTCTCATTTTCCGAGGAAGGTTCATAACACCTTTTCTGTTGTCTAATTAGTTATATGGGTTGAGTAGTCCTTTCCAGAGTTCGTTTCTTATGTATCACATTCGAGTTTGTAGCTTGTTGGCATATTGCGGCATTATATGTGATTTTGGCAGCGTTTGAAGTGGCTTATTGCTTGGGCAACTTATACTGGGTAAGACGAAATTATTGGACTTGGGATTCGGTGCAACCGGGTTTGTATAAAGTATATTAAAAGGCAAATATAGTTATTTGGTTCATAATGAGGCAATGGTTTTAGTCAAGAGGAAAGACTCAATGATTTGTTGACTCAGCAATTGGTTATAAGTTTCTACACACCTCTTCCGTCGTGGCAGTGTTACAAGAGTTGGAACAGGACTTATATGTGTCATGAGGTGTGTTGTGAGCGTCAGGTTCGTAGAATTTTGGCGGCTATTATCAGAGGATATTATTATGGTCCTGTGGGTTATGCAATGCATAGTGTGGATTCAGCAATGGTATGCAATCATGTATGGGTGCATCGTGTGGTGATTTATACAGTGTTCATATGTTGGAAGCAGGCCTGGCAGTGAATTTCGGATGTTGAAACTGCTCTCTAAGGCTTACTTGCCTAAATGAAAGAGAATATCTTCATATTTGATCAAGCTAATGTGCTCAACTGATTTGTGGTAGCATGGGTAGGTGCACGAGGTGTTAAACAGTGATTTTGGACAACTCATGTGCAGTTCTTAGCACACGTTCGAGGACGAACGTATGTTTAAGTGGGAGAGAATGTAACGACCCGACCGGTCATTTTGAGCTTTAGCACGTTCTTCGGCAGTTTGAGGCCATGAGCAGCTTCACTTCAGGCATTATTACTACGCATGGTCGGAATTGAATTTCGGGAAGTTCGGAGTTAATGTGGAAAGAAAATTCTCAATTTGGAAACTTTAAGGTAAAAGAATGGACTAAGATTAGATTTTTGAGTAAACGACTTCAGAATCGGAATTCGAAGCTTCCAACAGGTTCGTATGATAATTTCAGACTTGGGCTTATGTCAGGATCGGGTTTTGGAAGACCCGGGAACGTTTTGGCACCTATTGTGGAAGTTGGCATTTTTGAAAGAATTTCATAAGTTTGGGTTGAAGTGTACTTCAGTGTTTTCGATGTCCGTTTGGGATTCTGAGTCTGGGAATAGCTCTGTATTGTGATTCTGGTATTGGGAGCATGATCGGAAGTGAATTCGGAGGTCCGTAGGTCATTTTGGAGTCATTTGGCTAAAGATAGAAATTTGAAGGTTTTTGAGGAGTTTAACCGAAAGTGGACTTTTTGATATCGGGGTCGGATTCCGATTCTGGAAGTTGGAGTGGGTCTGTAATGTCGAATATGACTTGTGTGCAAAATTTGAGGTCAATCGGACGTGATTTGATAGGTTTCGGCATCGAATATAGAAGTTTGAAATTCTCAAGTTCATTAAGTTTGGATTGGAGTGCGATTCATTGTTTTAGCGTTGTTTGATGTGATTTGAGGCCTCGACTAAGTCCGTGATATGTTTTGAGACTTGTTGGTATGTTCGGACAGGGTCCCGAGGGGCTCGGGTGAGTTTCCGGGTGGTTTCGAATCCTTTCTAGACCATTTTTAGCTGCTCGTTTTTGGCTACAGCAGTTTGCTACACGATTGCGGGGAATTGGTCGTGATCGCGATGAGTAAAATGGAAGAAAATGGCCAGTGATTCGCGATCGCGGATGGGCTTTCGCGGTCGTGTAGAGGAAAGTTTCTGCTGCACTGACCCAAATTTGGAAGCTTGTATATCGCAATCTATAAAGAATTTGGAAATGATCCAAAAACGAGAGTTGTATCCCTTTGTGTCTAGTTTTCATAACATCAAACCATTTGGAATTTGGAGTTGTGTACAAAAAGTTATGAGTGGTACACTACATCCTATCCGAGAAGAGTTTGGAAATCGCGAAGAAGAAATTTGTGTTGCACAGGGCTGACTTTAGAAGTTTATATCTTGTAATCTATAAGGAACTGGTAGATGAGCAAAGCAACAAAGTTGTAGTTCTTGGAGTCTAGTTTTCAAAAAGTTAAACCATTTGCAATTTGGAATTTTTTACAAAAAAGTTATGGCCATTATACTAGAGACTGTCTAGAAGAGCTGGGCATTTGTTCTTCGCGATCGCGAAAGGCAAATTTTGGGCTGAAAAATGTTGTGCTTCGCGATTGCGAAGAATTTTCCGTGATCGCGCAGGGTAAATACCTGGGCAGAAGCTATATTTCGAGGTTTCGGCCATTTTTATCATATTTAAAGCTATGGAGCTCGGATTGAAGCGATTTTCACCATATGGATTGGGGTAAGTTTCTATATCCAAAATTAATTATACTTCATGATTCTATGGTTATATTCATCATTTATTTCGGATTTAAATGGAAGAAATCAAGATTTTTGTAAAACTTTTCAAAAACGAAAATTCAAGATTTGGAGGTCAAGTTGTTATCGGAATTTGATAAAATTGGTATGGTTGAACTCGTATCGGAATGGGTTGTAGGATTTTGTGAGTCTTTTCGGAATCTGGGCACGTGGGCCTGAGGGAGATTTTGTCAACTTTTCGAACGGAGTTAGGAATTTATCTAAATTGAATTGTTGTGAGTATTGCAGCATATGTTTATGGATTTTCTCATTTATTGGCTAGTTTTGGAGCGTTGTGCATCGATTTGAGTTGCCAAAAGGGCTTGGAAGCTGGTTTTGGAACTTCAGAGCGAGGTGAGTCTCCTTTCTAACTTTGTAAGAGGGAATTGTCCCCATAGGTGAATTAATTGGATTTATGCTTCTATTTGTGGGTCCTACGTATGCACGAGGTGGCGATAGTCCGTGCGTCGCTACTATTATGTTTAAGTCCGGTTAGTCTAGGACCCAAAAGCATGTTATACGTGGAATATTTGTAATCTTGTTGATAGTTTGAATTGCTTAAATCACATCGAATTAGTAAATGAATTTTAAGAAAAAAGATTAAACTTCGTTTTCTTAAATCATTAAAAGAGAATTGGCTTTTATTTAGATAAATGTTCCCTGCTAAATTCTTAATTGGCTGTTTGAATGTATATATCTATGTGTGCTCGCGTCGCATGTATGATTCGCGAGCGGGGTGCTTGTTTATTTATGTTGACCGCGTCGCATATATGATTCGCGAGTAGGGTAATAGATGCATCTATGGTTTGCGCCATTCGACCCTCTGGTAGTGCACATTTTACTTTTATGTTGGATCGGGTCGTACGACCTCGACATGATATGTGCATGCTTGTATTGCTTGCCTGAGATTTACAAATTTTGATATTTGTCTTTCCTAGCCGAAGATGAATTGATAAAGATGATGAAAAAATAAATCTTTAGAAATTCATCATTATTTGAGAAGTTGTTTACCTGCTTTCAGGCTTTATGAGTTTATATTTGCTTTATAAAATCCATGATTTTCTCACATTTTCAAAATATTATTATTGGACCACTAGTAAGTGTCGAAGTCGACCTCTCGTCTCTACTTCTTCGAGATTAGACAGGATACTCACTGGGTACATGTTGTTTTCGTACTCATACTACACTTGTTGTGCATTTTTGTTGCACAGGTCCGTGTGTGTCTAGTGGCCTAGTTTTGCGCAGCGGTACGGTTGATATGGATACTTAGATGAGTTGCATTTATCGAGACGCCCCGCAGCCAGCAGAGTCTCCTTTAGAGTATTGTACTATATTTTCATTCTGTCCAATTTGTATTTCGGACAGTTACTGTATTTTATTTCATTTCCTAGAAATTTGCTCATGCACTTGTGACACCGGGTTCTGGGATGATATGGAGTATTTTGCATTAACTTCTTAGCAATTATATTTAATTTGAAATGGTTATCTTTTACTAGTAAAATTGAAGGAAAATCATAGCTTTCAAAATTATTAAAACGAGAATTAAATTAAGTATTTTTGGTTGTCTTGCCTGACAGCGGTGTCCGGCGCCATCACGACCCTTAGTGTATTTTGGTTTGTGACAAATGTACTGGAATAAAATAATTTAATATTTTATTTCCTGTATATTACACTGGAGGTATATATTGTTAAACCACTATGTCTCTTATTTAATACTGAATGTGAAAAATCCAGAATTTTTTACTCTAAATTTGACCACTTTTAGTTACTCCCTATAAATTATGCTGCAAATGCTACTTATGAAGGGATATAAACTAGTATATTATAATGGAGAAGTGAAAAATAGTAGAAACTTGGTATCTAGAACAATTTACTGGAATTAAATAATTTAATATTTTATTTCCTGTATATTACACTGGAGGTATATATTTTTAAACCATAATATCCAGTATTTAATACTAGATGTGAATAATCCAGAATTGTTTATCCTAAATTCGTCCAATTTTGGTTACTAACTATAAAATATGCTGGAAATACTACTTATGAAGGGATATAAGCCACTATATTATATATTGTTAAACCACTATGTCCCGTATTAAATACTGGACGACCAAAATCCAGAATTTTTTACGCAAAATTTGACCAATTTTGGTTACTCCCTATAAAATATGCTGGAAATGCTACTTATGAAGGGATAATTTCACGACCCCGGTTCGCCCTCCATGAACCATCATGACGGCACCTAGGCTGTACGACTAGGTAAGCCTAAATTGCGGAAGATAACCAAAACTTGCGGAATTAAAACAATTTAAAAACAGAATAAGGAAATAACAGTGTTAAATGTGCCTCTCAGCATACACCATATTTATATAGATCTCAAAACCAATATCTAAATCCAAGACCCGGAAGCCCACGAATCACAAGCTAAAAAAAAGAAATGCTACATAGCTCTAACTCTGGAATTTTTGTCTAATAAGAACAGAAGTACAGAAGGGCCAAATACTAAAAGCATGAATAGAAAGGGACTTCTCGGCCTGCGGACGTGGCATAAGTACCCCGAAGTATCTAAGCATTCGCCTCCCTCAATGATAGTAGGCCTGAGTAGTGGTACCTGGATTTGCACATGAAAAATATGTGCAGAAGGGGCATGAGTACACCACAGCGGTACTCAGTAAGTGTCAAACCTAACCTCGGTTGGGTAGTGACGAGGAAGGTCAGAGCCCTACTGAGATTAAATATAATAATAAGGTCAACAGTATAGAACAGAACAGTATAAATGAGTACAGCAGTGGAATAACGACAGGATGTACAGGACAACAACAACTATAAAGAAACAAGGTAAACACGGAAAGGAAGTATAGCTCAACACCAATAATAACAAAATCGGGGATCTCCCAAGATACTGTCCTATAGTCCCATGTGTACAAATACAATGGATCTCCCGGGATACCATCCCGTAGTCCAACTCATAGTGTGCGGGGATCTACCGGAATCCCGTTCCGTAGTCCCAAATATAAATACCCAGTACTGGGAGAATCTGCCGGGTGTATTCCCGTAGTTCCATATAACTGCACAAGGGATCTCCCGGAAATCTAATCCGCAGTCCCAAAGTAAATGTACAGGGGGGATCTCCCGGGGAATCTAACCCGTAGTCCCAAAGTAATGTGCAGGGGAATCTCTGGGGAATCTAACCCGTAGTCCCAAAGTAAGCAAACAAGGGGGAGCTACCGGAATCCCACATCTGTAGTCCCAATGTCAATTTACAGCAGCAGCAAGAAAATATTCAGAGAAGGGAAATTTCATATTAAGGAAACAAATAATTCTAGCCTAGCGTGCTGCACAGAGTTCAGGTAACAGATTGAGCAATCAAGCAATTAAATCATTTAGACATGCTTTCTTAAGCTAACAGCGTGCTTAATAGTACAAGTAATGAAACAAGAAAGGAAAACATACTAGTAGTTACTTAAAGAAAATCCGGATTTCCAACAATTAGCACAAGTACGCACTCGTCACCTCACGTACAAGGCATTTCAGTTACCAAATATACCAATCCTAAGGGGAAGATCCCCCACACAAGGTTAGACAAGCCACTTACCTCGAACCGGCTCAAAAATCAATCTGACACCACATTTTTGCCGCGAGTATTTGACTCCAAATGGCCCAAATCTATTTAATTCAATTGCATAATGTAAATAACACTTCAAGTAACTGATTCTACAATTAAATTCTAAGCTAATGCGCTAAATTATGTAAAATGACCAAAATGCCCCTCGGGCCCACGTCTCGGAATCAGGTAAAATTTATATTTCCAGAAATCTCGCACTTTCACGAGTCTAACCATATCAAAATTATCCAAATCCCATAACATTTCGACCCTAAAATCCTCAAATTTATCCGAGAGGGTTTTGAAACTCTTCCAACTAAATTCTTAGATTTAATGCTAAAATTAGTAATAGATTTGAGTAATCTAACCAAAATTAAATTAAGAACACTTACCCCGTTGTTTCTCTCAAAAATCTCCCGAAAATCGCCTCTCCCCGAGCTCCAAATTCGTAAAAATGGAAAATGGTCCCATTTTCAGAACTTAAAACATTCTGTCCAGCAATTTTCGTATCTGCTATCCTGGGACCGCATTTGCGGTCCCGCTTCTACGAAACAAGTGTCGCATATGCGACTTTCACTTAAGGACCTAGCTTTCGCATCTGCGGAACTCTAACCAGGAGCAGTTCCGCTTCTGCGGACATTTCACCGCATCTGCGGTTCCTGAGGAAAATCCCAAATTTTGCTTCTGCGGTCCACTACACCGCTTCTACGGCTCCGCATCTGCGGTCCCCAAACTGCAGATGCGAAAATACCAGAAGAACAGCTGCTGCAGCAACTTCACTCCTAAATTTCCTCTGTCAACCATTTGAATTCATCCCGAGGCCCCCGGGACCTCAACCAAAGGCATCAACATGTCCTAAAACCTTATTCAAACTTGTACTAATCTTTAAAAAACTTCAAACAACATCAAAACGACCAAAACATATCTGATTCAAGCCTAAGTTTCTAAAAATTTCTGAATTCCATTTTCGATCAAAAAGCCAACCAAAACACGTCCGAATGACCTAAAATTTTGCACACACATCCCAAATGACATAACGGAACTACTACAACTATCGGAATTCCATTCTAACCCTCGGATCAAAATTTCACTATGAAACCGGAAACTTCAAAAATTCAACTTTCGGCATTTCAAGCCTAAATTAGCTACGGACCTCCAAAACACACTCCAAACATGCTCCTAACCCCTCAGATTTCCATTCCGGGGTCGTCTTCACACTGTTCCAACTACGGTCAACTTTCCAACACTTAAGCTCTCATTTAGGGACTAAGTGTCCCAAAAACTCTCCAAAACTTAAAACCGAACATCCAGGAAAATCAAAATGGCACAAATAAACCCGGGGAAAACAGTTAATAGGGGATCGGGGCGTTAATTCTTAAGACGACCGGCCGGGTAGTCACATCCTCCTACACTTAAACATTCGTTCTTCCTCGAACGAGCATAGAGACATACCTGAAGTAGTGAAAAGATGAGGGTAATGGCTGTACATATCCTGCTCGGTTTCCCAAGTCGCCTCCTCGACCAACTGACCCCGTCATTGAACCTTCACCGATGCAATGTTCTTTGACCTCAGCTTTTTGTCCTGCCTGTTCAATATTGTCATTGGCTCCTCAACATAGGATAGATCCTTGTCCAACTGGACTAAATTGAAATCCAACACATGCGACGGATCACTGTGATACCTCCGGAGCATCGAAAGTTCAAAACATGAAATACCGGGTGAACTCCTACCAAGCTAGGAGGTAAGGCAAGCTCATAAGCAACCTCCCCAACACGCTTCAATATCTCAAAAGGGCTAATAAATCTCGGACTCAACTTTCCTTTCTTACCGAATCTCATGACACCCTTCATAGGCAAAACCCGAAGCAGAACCCGTTCTCCAACCATATATGAAACATCACGAACCTTCTGGTCCGCGTAACTCTTCTGTCTAGACTGGGCTGTACGGAGTCTATCCTGAATCACCTTAACCTTCTCCAAAGCATCCTGAACCAAGTCTATGCCCCATAATCTGGCCTCACCCGGCTCAAACCAACCCACCGTAGATCTACATTGCCTACCATATAAAGCCTCATACGGTGCCATCTGAATGTTGAACTGATAACTGTTGTTGTAAGCAAACTCCGCCAATGGCAAGAACGGATCCCAAGACCCCTCAAACTCAATCACACATGCACAAAGCATATCCTCAAGAATCTGAATAGTGCGCTCGGATTTTTCATCCATCTGAGGGTGAAATGCTGAACTCAACTCCACCCGAGTACCCAACTCATGCTGAACGGCCCTCCAGAACCGTGATGTAAACTGAGTACCCCTATCTGAGATGATGGACACTGGAATACCATGCAAACAAAAAATCTCCTGGATATAAATCTCCGCCAGCCGCTCCGAGGAATAAGTAGTACACACAGGAATAAAATGACCGGACTTGGTCAGCCGACCCACAATCACTCAAATAGCATCAAACTTTCTCAAAGTCCGTGGGAGCCCAACTACAAAGTCTATGGTGATCCGCTCCCACTTCCACTCCGAAATCTCTATTTGCTGAAGCAACCCACCCGGTCTCTGGTGCTCATACTTCACCTGCTAACATTTGAGACATTGAGCTACGAATCCAACTATATCTTTCTTTATCCGCCTCCACCAGTAGTGCTGCCTCAAATCCTGATACATCTTCGCGGCACCCGAATGAATGGAATACCGCGAGCTATGGGCCTCTTCTAGAATCAACTCTCGAAGCCCATCAACATTGGGTAAACAAACCCGACCCTACATCCTCAATACCCCATCATCCCCAATAGTCACATCCCTAGCATCACCGTGATGAACCTTGTCCTTGAGGACAAGCAAATGAGGGTCATCATACTGTCGCTCCCTGATACGATCAAATAAGGAAGACCAAAAAACCACGCAAGCTAGAACCCGACTGGGCTCTGAAAGATCCAATCTCACAAATTGGCTGGCTAAGGCCTGAATATCCATTGCCATAGGCCTCTCTGATGCTGGTAAATAAGCCAAACTCCCCAAACTCTCTACCCGGCGACTCAAAGCATCAGCCACCACATTGTCCTTGCCGAGTGATACAAAATAGTGATATCATAGTCCTTTAGCAACTCTAACCACCTCCTATGGCACAAATTTAGATCCTTTTGCTAGAACAAGTGCTTCAAGCTCCGATGGTCAGTATAAATCTCACAAGGCACACCGTACAAGTAATGGCGCCAAATCTTCAGGGCGTGAACAATGGCAGCTAACTCAAGGTCGTGAACAGGGTAGTTCTTCTCATGTATCTTCAACTGTCGGGACGCGTAGGCAATCACCCTACCACCCTGTATCAACACCGCTCTGAGGCCAACCCTTAAGGCATCACAATAGACTGTATAAGACCCCAAACCTTATAGGCAGTATCAAAATTGGGGTTGTGGTCAAAGCTGTCTTGAGCTTTTGAAAGCTCGTCTCACACTCCTTTATCCACTAAAATGGAGCACCCTTCTGGGTCAACCTGGTCATAGTGGCTGCAATCGATGTAAACCCCTCCACAAAACGACGGTAGTAGCCCGTCAAACCAAGGAAACTGCGGATCTCGATAGTTGAGGATGGTCTAGGCCAACTCTGCACGGCCTCTATCTTCTTCGAATCCACCTTAATACCCTCACTCGATACCACGTGGCCTAAGAATGCCACTGAATCCAACCAAAACTCACATTTTGAGAATTTAGCATATAACTTCTTCTCTATCAAAGTCTGAAGCGCAGTCCTCAGGTGTTGCTCATGATCTTACTGACTCCGGTAATACACCAAAATATCACCAATAAAGATAATGACGAACGAGTCAAGATACGGCTGAAACGCATTGTGCATCAAATGCATAAATGCTGCTGGGGCATTGGTCAACCCAAATGACATAACAAGGAACTCCTAATGACCATACCGAGTTCTGAAAGCAGTCTTCAGGATATCTGGCTCCCGAATTTTCAACTGATGGTAACCTGAGTGCAAGTCAATCTTAAAAAATACTCGTGCGCCTTGAAGCTGGTCAAACAAATCATCAATACGAGGCAAAGGATAACGGTTCTTCACTGTAACCTTGTTCAACTGGCGATAATCAATACACATACACATAGAACCATCTTTTTTCTTCACAAACAAGATAGGAGCACCCCCAAGGTGATACATTGGGCCGAATAAAACCCTTATCAAGCAATTCCTGTAACTGATCCTTCAACTTCTTCAACTCAGGAGGAGTCATACGATATGGAGGAATAGAAATAGGTTGAGTTCCCGGCAACAGATCAATGCCAAAATCAATATCTCTATCAGGCGGCATGCTTGGAAGGTCAGCTAGAAACACATCAGGTAAATCTCGTACTATTGGAACTGAATTAACTGAAGGGGTATCAATACTGACATCTCGCACATAAGCTAAGTATGCGTCTCACCCCTTCTCAACCATACGTTGAGCTTTAGGAAAAGAAATAACTC
This sequence comes from Nicotiana tabacum, assembly GCF_000715075.1. NCBI lineage: Eukaryota > Viridiplantae > Streptophyta > Magnoliopsida > Solanales > Solanaceae > Nicotiana > Nicotiana tabacum. The sequence continues at coordinate 59,641,735 of NC_134082.1, read as the reverse complement.
TACTGGTAGTGTAATCTAAAGTACCCCTCCACTCAACACATGGTACACCTGGCATAGCCAGCATCACGATTTTGGCATGACAATCAAGAATAGCATAATGGGGAGACAACTAGTCCATGCCCAAGATAATATCAAAATCAACCATGCTGAGTAATAATAGATCGACTCTGGTCTTAAAACCACTAAGAGCAACCAAACATGATCGATAGATGCGGTCCACAACCAGAGAATCTACACAGGAGTAGAAACATAAAAAGGAGAACTCAAAGAATCTCGAGATACACCCAAATGCGGAGCAAAATAAGAAGACACATAAGAGTAAGTAGAGCCTGGATCAAACAGAACTAATGCCTCTCTGTGGAAAACTAATATAATACTTGTGATGACAGAATCGGAGGCAACAACCTCGGTACAGGCAGGAAGGGCATAGTATCTGGCCTGGCCTCCCCCTCTAGGGCGACCTCCACCTCGAGTTGGCTGAGCAGGTGGGGTAGCAACTGGAGCTGTAACCATAGCCTGAGAACTCTGTGGGGCACGTTGTGGATGAGAAGTATGTGGAGGTGCACCCCTCCAAAGTCTGGGGCAATCCCTCAACATATGACGTGTGTCACCACACTCAAAACAATCTCTGGGAGGATGTGGTGGCTATGACTGGATTGGGCCAGGTCTGCTGGACTGACCTCTGAAAGCACTCCGCGCAGGAGGCGCGCTAGAAACCAGAGGTGCATAATAAGGCTCCTAAGATCTGGGAGGAGCTGGAGCATTACTGGATGCTAGAAGAGATGAATGAATAGGAAGACTCATATAACCTACCATGACGACCTGCAGCTAGGGTACGGGCACCAGAATAATGGCCCGATTCTCGAGACCTCTTGGCCTCCCTCTTCTCTCTCCCCCTAGCATGCATACCCTCAACCTCCTAGAAATGCTCACCACTTATTGATAAGAAATCTCCATCTCCAACTCACAAGCCATGCTAGATCTGATACTGGGAATAAAGCCCTCAATAAACCGGCGAACCCTCTCGCGAACAGTAGAAACCAAGGCGGGTACATGCCTAGCCAAACTGGTGTAACTGACAGCATACTCTGAGACAGTCATAGTATCCTGGCGCAAATGCTCAAACTCTGCATGTCATGCGTCCCTGAGGCTCTAAGAGACATATTCCCTCAGGAACAGATCTAAAAACTAAGCCCAAGTCAGTGAAGCAGCCTCATCTGGACTGTTTAACTCATAGGTGTGCCACCACTCATAGGCAGCCCCTCGAAGCTGGAAAATAGTAAAAGAAACCCCGCTCGATCCTAAGATACCTATGGTACAGAGAATGCGGTAACACTCATCCCAGAGCATCCTCCGATGCTGTCACACCTCCTTTTTTACCTGCACCCCTAGAAGGGGTATAAAGGAGTTTTTCTAATTAAAGGACAATCGAACCGGGATTTATTTATTTAAAATTCAGAGTCGCCACTTGGGAGATTTATGATGTCCCAAGTCACCGGTTTCAATCCCGAATCGAGGAAAAGATTGACTCTATTTAATAGTCCGCAAATCAAAAATCCGGGTAGGGAATTCTGTTAACCCGGGAGAAGGTGTTAGGCATTCCCGAGTTCCGTGGTCCTAGCATGGTCGCTCAATTGTTATTATTGGCCTAATTATCTGATTTTAAACATGTTTAATCCTATGTGCAATTTTACCTTTAACCGCTTTATTTAATTATTATTTTTTCAAGGAAAATTGCAACGTCATTTAAAATATGTCTTGAACCATGTCACATAAATGCACTCGCGATTCGCAACACATTTTATCCGACGTTGAGATTTGGATTTGGGTCACATAAATGAACACCCGAGTTTAGGAAAGTAAATTATTAAAATAACGCGCCTAAAGCAACTACACGTTTTTAACTTTGCGAGGGCCATGGGAATTTGCTAAATGGCGTGCCTCGAATTCTGAGGATTAAACAGAACTTAATTAAAACGAGTGTCATGCAATTGTCATTTTTGTTTGGCATGATGCACCTTGATTCTAATTTAAAAGGGTATTCAAATTATATTTGGAGGGCCATGGACTATTTATTATCTACTATGGTTCACCCCTAATCTACTTCGAAAAAGAAAACCAATTAATTAGATAAAGAAAGAAAATTAGAGAGCCTCTATTTATTTGAAATAAAATTTCAATCTACTGGCTAATTAGAAAAACATTGAATTAAGGGAATATTTAATTTAAGAATCTAATTCACAACTGCTTTCAAACTTGACCCAACGAGCCTAATAACTTTTCAGAACCCAAAAGCTGCTGAAACCACTGATGGATTAAAATGACCCAAAGAAAACCCTATTCACGTTGCAATTGTAAAACAGGTGCTCAAGGTCGAATCTTTGCGGAGCCCAAACATATTTAACTTGGAAACTAAGCCCCAAATTATGATACCAATTCTGAATGCCTTTTAACTGATACCTTCTGGGAATAAGAAATTATCCTACTTCCTACCTACTTAGCCTTCCAATTTAAATCATCCTATCCCGACATGAATAACACAACACAGCATTAAACAATCAGGTAAGCATGTTTGATTCAGCTTTTACTAACTTTAAACATGACTCTGAACCTTAGCTTCACCAATGGGCATGTTTACAAGGCAGAATATGAGTGAATAGATACAAGCCGATATTTAGCAATTCACTGAAATCAAATGGCTACCCAAGCTAAGACAACTGGTCTACAGTATAAGCTAAACATGGATTTACAACCCAAAGCATTACACTAAACCTTTATACAAAACCTTAATAAATCCTTTAACTAGTACTCACTTAGATTTGTTAAAAGAAAACTAAGTAAATAGAATCCACAGTTCATACATCAATACAAATGCAAACTTACTACTGCAGACTACTCTTCACACACGAATTCAGAAAACCTAACTGACATTTGTAGTTCAAAACCTAACTACGTAATATTGAAAAAGCAAGAGAAACATGGGAGGTCAAATTCGAATGCAGCTTCCATTCAACTAGAATTTCGCTAGAATTACATGTCCAGCAGTCATGCTATACTCATAAGCTAAAGAAAAGTACCTGAAATTTGAAAACAACACGGAAAATGAGGAAGCAATAGCAGGACAGTAGCAAGAACAGTGATCAAAAATAGAAACAACCAGGTAAACCAGTTTTAAACCAGGAAACGAAGTGCAACACTCACGAAAATGCGGCCAGAACTTCAAGAACCAAACTTTTTAAAATACCAAACTCAAATCATTTCAACCTAGATAGACCGGAAACTATTTCAGAAATTGAAAACTTTGGAAATCAAATCAGAGGTCAATGGAACAGTAGCCAATTTTTAGCAGTTTCAGTTTTTCTTTTCTGATTCCCTCCCTCTTTCCTTAGGTCTGTCTGTATGTACTCACTCAGAAAGTTCTCTCCCCAATCTCCTAAGCTCTCTCTTCTTCTCTCCAATCCCCCTAACTCTGTCCTAAGTCCCTCTATTTATACCCAAACACTGACCCTGCCAGCTCGTAAGAGCACTCCGGCAGAACCCCACTAGAGTATGTATTGTTTCTCATTAACCCTTGTCTTTACTTTATTTAAAGTTCTAGCAGGTATGGGCAACATATTTTAATCAAACTCCTTTTTACCTACACCATACCATTATGTTTTGTTCCCCACTAACACATTAGATTAATGGTTAATTAAGTACTTTACTGACATCCCACTTAGCAAGACCATTTGCCAAACTTTTAAACCTCCAAAATACCCCTGAAGACCCTATGATTGCAGCTATAACCAATTCTCCTAAGTTCTGAATGCAACCTTATAACTCACTACTATCTAATTAACGTTATCATACCAACACTAAATTCAAACCAATGTCAGATTCATTTCATACCCTAAACAGTAGGATTCAATTCATCAAACTCAACAACAGCTTAAGCTTGAACCAGGTTGAATCAAATAGCAACAAAATAAAGGCCAAGGCTTTTAATGATTCAGAACACCCTTACAGGTAATGACACAGTAGGTTCAGGTGACAACCAAAACAACAGTTCATGTATTTTTCAAAGTATTTCAACTGACCAAGCAATTCAAAACAATGTGACGACCGACTAAGCGATTCAAACATTGTGATGAACTAATCCTTAATTTTAGCAAACGGACAAACTTAATTTATTGATTGCAAAATCGGCAATGTTCTAACAAATCGACCAACTGACTAGCTTCAACAATTGACTAAAATTAACGAGTCAACACCAATTACCAAACCAAAACAAATTGACGTGACAGGAAATTAATCTGAAAAGACACATATCGAATGAAGTCTAAAAAATGAGATGAAATAAAAAAAAGGAGAAAAATGAAAGCTAAATGACAAACTCCAAATGGAAATGGGAAATACCTAAAATGAACGACCAGCTCGGCTTGAACAAAATCCGGCATCTTTTGATTTTGATCGGAATAGGTCTTAATCGCGAGTTCTCAAACGAGAACACACGAATAAAACCTATTTCGGCCTCAAATCTTCAATACAGGCTCTTGATTTGAAAACTCAGCGTTCGTTCATTCGAATTGAGATTCGACAAACTCCGGTTTGATTCGAGTGGAACTAGGGGTGGTTTAGGGACAAGGAAGTCAGGTGGTGGTATGGTGTTAATTTGGGACTGATTGGGTAGGTTTAAGGTTTGAGGTCTTGTCTTCGATCTATGATTCGAAGCAGTCGGCCATGATTCGAGGGTGATGGTTAGAGGGGTTAGGTTGGGGAGGTCGAGGGGAAGCTGGGGTGTGAATTTGGTGGCCATTGGACCACCGGAACCACCGTAGGGCGACTTCCGGTGGGCGGAGGGCGGTGGGGAGACAAGGTCGTCTCTGAATCGATGAGAGAGACGAATGGGAGGGGTTCTGATTTTGGAGGGTAGGGGGTCGTTTGGGGATTTTTTGTATTATTAAAATGGGGTGATTAATGTGAATCGTTAGATGATAGTAATCCAACGGTTGTGATCAAATGGGCACGGAACGGGGTCGTTTTGGTTCTGGGGTAGGATCAGTTCAGGGATTGGGTCGGGTTCGGGTTGTGGGTGAGATTCTGGACCGTTTGATCTCATCAAATCAAAGGTCCAGATTGAGATGCTCGAAACGGCATTGTTTGGTTGAGGCTGGAGACGGACCGGGTTGGGACGGGTATGGGCTGGTTTTTTGGCCGGGTTTGGCTGAGTTTTGGTCTTGGGCTTGGCCAAATTGGCCTAACCAGATTTTCCTCTTCTTATTCTCTTTTCCTTTTCCTTTCCTTTTCAACAATTAAAACTAAAATCCTAATTAAATTATAAAAGCCGAATTAACTTAAAAAATACTAATTTACTCCAACTGATAATTAAATGCCAATTTAAAAGAGAATCACAACAATTTGACTAAAATTACAAAACATGTTATTATTTTTTGAATTTTCATTTTGTAAAATACCTAATTATTAATTAATTCCAAAAAATATATAAAATTCAAATCTTAAATGCAAATGCTATATTTTTATATTTTTAATGCATTAATAAAATTAAACATGCACACAAAATTATGCAAACAATCAGGGAAATCACACAATAATTCCTAAAAAATAACACATAATTAAAGAAAAGACCTAATTTTGGGAATTCTTTTGGAGTAATTCGTATGAGGCAAAAATCACGTGCTCACAGCTGCCCCTCTTTGTCCGGAAACATGAAGAGTTTTCGTGCAAAGATAAAGTGAGCGGATTCGAGCGTTTTTTGCCTGTTTGAATACTCCGTGGGGAAGCATTTTGAAAGATTTGACCGAACCTCTGCTTCAAAGGTTTCCTACACATCCTTGGCTATAAAGGAATCAGGTCAATGTAGTTCGGGAAGTTTTGGTAGCTGGGACTACCATGAAGCTGCGGTTTTGCTGTTATTGTTGCTGATACTGCCTACTGACCTCCTTATTACACCATGACAAAAATGAAGAAGCTAGACTAAGCTATAATCTATGCTCTACAAAGATTTATTTCCAAACTTGATCTTGTGACTGATGTTCCCTTGTTGATTTGTGTTTCCTCCGCTGTTTCTTTACTTCTGGCTCGACTTGTGGTCTTCCTTCTGATTTCTGCTGGGGATTTTTGTTGTAACCCTTCGCTTTACTGACTTCAAACTTCAATGTATTCCTCTGTTATATGGGCAGGCTCCCAACTTCAAAACTTGAAATGTAAAGACTGAAATGTATTCCTCTGCTCTCCAGGCGGGCTCCTAACTGCTAAACTTGAACAGCTTCTCCCTGTTCTCCAAGCGGGTACCTAATTGCTAGACTTGAAATGTATTTCCTGCTCTCCAGGCGGGCTCCTGACTACTAACTTGAAATGTATTCCCTGCTCTTCAGGCGGGCTCCTAAATTCAACCAAAATAGATGAAAATAAAGGAAATTTTTCTGCCCCGGTTTGGGTATCTAGGAACATGTGTAAGTGTAAAACGAATCATATTACCAAATATCAATAAGAACTTGAAAATAAAACTTGAATCGTACTCCCTTGTTCTCCAGGCGGGCTCCTGACTGCTGAGCTTGAATGTATTCCCTGCTCTCCAGGCGGGCTCCTGACTTCAACATAAACAAAGCAAAGAATTTGAAAGCTAAACTTAAAATTGTACTCCCTCGTTCTCCAGGCGGGCTCCTGACTGCTGCGCTTGAAAGTATTCTCTGCTCTTCAGGCGGGCTCCTGACTGCTGACTTGAAAGTATTCCCTGCTCTCTAGGCGGGCTCCTGACTTCAACTTGAAATGTATCCCCTGCTCTCCAGGTGGACTCCTGACTACCGAACTTGAATGTCTTCTCCCTGTTCTCCAAGCGGGTACCTGATTTCAAAAAAAATAGACAAAAACAAAGAAAATTTTTCTGCCCCTGTTTCAAATCAAAGAAAAATCTTGTTAGTTTAAAATGTGGTGGTTGGTTTGTGGCCTTGACTTTGAGGGCGGTTGCTCCTTCACTTCTCATGATAATCGATTTCCACTTGAAGACCTTGCTTGTTCCTTGACTAATCACTTTCTTTGTCATCCTTACCACAGAAAATACCTCTTCTCCGTTCAGACCCAATACTCTCTATCTGTTGCATTACTCATAAACTGATATTTACCAACCTTTGTGTTTTATCGAAAATACCTTTGATCTGTCCACCAAACACCCTTCATCTGTTGCATCGTGCTCTTGTGTTGACATGTACTGCACCTTTGTGTTTCTCATGAATTCCAAAGCACGTTAATTGCCATCCCCTTAGTGCGCATGCTATTTTTTCCTGACTTAAAGCACTGGCCTTGGCTTTGAAGTCTATTGTTCCCTCACTTGTCACGATAACTTTGATTTCTGCTTGGAAGACCTCGCTTGTCACTGGTTAACCACTTTCTTTGTTGATCTCATCGCAGAGAATACCTTTGACTCATTCACCCAACATCCTCTATCTGTTGCACTGTTCACGAATTAAAATATACCAAACCTTTGTATTCCTCATGGACCCCAAAGCATGTTGATTGCTACCAACTCAGTGCGTTTGTTGTTCTTTCCTAACTTATGCCACTTTGCTGTGCTGGCCAGATCCCGTTTTGTGCGATTGGGAAGCTGGTGGTAAATTTTGAAGTCATTTCTCACTTATTTTGACCAAACAGACTCAGGAGGAGGAAGTAAACAAGACAAAAGGAACAAAGTAAAGGACAAAGGAAAGAGATAACTCCTAACAAGAAAACTACAAAGTAGAAACCTATCAGATGTGGATACCAACTCTAATGACCATGACATGCACCTGTAGCCTATTCTGTTGAGCAAGTCTGATGTTCGACTCTTGTTGTACCTTTAAACCGTGAAACTGGGCTTCAATGCTCTGATTATTCAATCTGATTCACAATCATTATTCGACTTGTAGTGCCCGGAGAGTTTTCACCATCAAGCCTCTCTCATTTGTTCTTTCTCTCAACTCACTGTTGCCTCAAGGTGCCCGCGACGGTTTTCACCAATAGGACTCTCTCATTTTTTATTTCTCTCAGTTTCCGTCGCCTTACGGTGCCCGTGAGGGTTTTCACCAATAAGACTCTCTCATTTTCAATATTTTCTGCTTGGACCAGAGTGTTGCCCTTGATATGAATCCTCCACTTCCTTGACTTGTCATCTCTCGAAGACTGATTGGAAGGTCTTTCTTTGGACCGTAATATGGGCTTTTGGATAGGGTTAGGAAGAATGGATATCAAAGGATCAAAACAATTTGAATGGGTTCAAAATTACAACTTTCGGAATCAGATTTCCTACCACAACCACCACTTCCGCCCCAGTTTCTTTGCTTGGGGACTTTTGGATTTTTATTTTGATGAGACCGAACCGTGAGGCTGCCTACGTATCCTTAAAAGGAATCAGGTCGAACGTAGTTCATGACATAGGAATTGCTCTGTTGTTGTGATTTTTCTTTTCTCTTTTTCTTTCTCTTTTCTTTTCTTTCTCCCTTTTCCTTTTTTTTTGTTGTTTTGTTGTTTTTTTCTTTCTTCTTTTTCCTCTTTTTTTTTCTTTTTCTTCTTTTCTCTTCTTTTTTTTTGTTCAATTTTCATTTTTCTTCTCTCCCTTTTCGTTCTATTCTTTTCTCCTTTTCCTTTACTTATCTTTCACGCTTGTGTTTTTGATCTTTGCTACTGATTCCGAAAGCAGGGTATGAAAGAAAATAAATGAGGCTCAAAGGGGTAATGAAGGATAAGGTGTTTAGATAGCAAAACAAAATGCCTTCGTCATTCCAATCTTCAAAACATGCCAAGTACAAACAACACAATTAAACAAACCAAGGAAAACAATCATAACATCTTTTGAATGTACCAAACTTGATAACCATATCTACAGATTCACCTTCTACATCTGTTAAATATAAAGCACCATTGGACAACACTCTCACTCTCATTACCAGGAATGACCCCTGTCAATTTGGGGCAAACTTGCCGTTGGCTTCAACCTGATGCGGCAAATGCATTTCAATAGGGTTTCTCTATGTTCTATCTGCCCCAGTTTCACGCAATTCGGGCTTGAAATGATCTCAAAATGCCTTTACTCATTTCCCTCAAATGTCCCTATCATCTATAAAATTGTTTCATTGCTTCATGACTAAACTGACTCTTCTTTTTTTGAAGACCAGGCTGAGAATTATGCATGCATGTCATGTCACTAGAGTCAACAGGGAAAGAACTGTAAAAAGAAAAGAGAACTAAACAAAATGACCATAAATAACAGAAAATGGAAACTTACATTAGATAGATGGTGAAGGCTTTTGAACAACAAAACAAGCACTAAACTGGGGTTACAAACCTGGAACAACCTAGACAGCACTAAAGGAGTTACTACGACTAAACAAACCAGGCAAAAATAAAAGGATAGAAGGGTTTGAATCATAAGACCATATCCGGATTACAACCCTTGGAATAATCCAGACAACAGAAATGACAACAAAATAAACCACCAAACTCCTCCCTAGCAAACCAAGAAAAGAGCATCTTTCCAATCACCAAACTCAACATCTTAGCCACTAACTTCTGCATCAACAATACTAGGACCTTCACAAGTCTCCATCACATTGTTCTTAGCAAATTTCTTTTGGGTTCCCTTTGCCTGCTCTTTCTTAGGATCAACCTCTAATAGCGCTGAAAGCTTTGTAGCATGTGGACCTCTGAGGTTCTCAGAAGAATTCTCATATTCCTTTTCAAAATAAATCATACCCATCATATGCGTCTCATTATGCATAGGCGATGGACTTTGGCTAGTGTCTGTTGCATCTGGATTTTGCACAACAATGTCGCTTGCATCAATAAGCTTCTGAATTGCTTTCTTCAGATTCCAACACTTCTCTATGTCATGCCCCGGGGCATCTGAGCAATATGCATACCTTTGAGAAAAATCAAACTTCTTTGGAAGAGGGTTTGGCATTTTTATCTAGTTCAGCTTCAACATGTCCAATTGCTTCAACTTTTGGAACAAACTGGCATATGACACTCCCAATGGGGTGAAAGCCTTTTCTTTTTTCAGCAACCTCTCATTCTTAAATGCTTGATTGGGCCGGAAACCTGATCCAGGGGGTTTTTAATAGGCTCGTGGGGGGTGGATAGGCATTTTGTGGAGCTGGGTACTGAGAGAGTGATGTACGATTTTGGGAGTTCCATGGAGAGAAGTGGCATTGGGGACGATCACCAAGTGCATCAGGATATCCATGGGGATGATGTCGAGGCTGGAAGTGTTGATCGGGAAAGCCCATCGGATCATCTTTTCTGTTTCTCTTTCTTCCACCCAAGCTTACTGGGATGTTCTGAATGTCTTTCGAACAACTCATGATTTTGCCTGACTTGATTCCCTCTTCTACTAGCTCCCCCATTTTTAACACATCTTTGAAAGGCTTTCCCAAGGCTGGGATCAAATGACTAAAGTAGGTGGGCCCTTGGGCTCGTAGGAAAAGTTCAACCATTTCTTCTTCACCAATCGGGGTATTGACTCGAGAAGCCTGTTCCCTCCATCTGAGCCCAAACTCTCTAAAGCTTTCCTCCGGCTTCTTTTCCATTTTAGATAGGGAGAAGCGGTCTGGGGTAACGCCTGGTCTGTACTGAAAGTATCAAACAAAATCTTGAGCCATGTCTCCCAATGTAGTCCACTTACCAACATCTTGGTGAATATGCCAGTCCAAAGCTGCCCCAGTTACGCTCTTACTGAAACATGCCCTCAACAGGACATCTTTCTCTCCAACGCTTCTCATTTCACTACAATAGACCCTCAGGTGGTCTACCGGATCTCCACACCCATCATACAAGTTAAATTTTGGCACTTTGAACCCCGCGGGCAGGCGAACGTCAGGGGACACAGAAAGTTCTTTGTAAACCATGCTACCCTCGTCTTCCCTTCCTTGTTTGTTCTTCAAGGATTTTTCTATGCCTTTCAGCCTCCTGGGTATCCCTTCTTTCCCTTCTCTTCCTGTGAACCTTTCATTTTTAACATGAAGCTTATCCCGAGGGCTCTTCTTGTATGAGTCAGGAACCTTGTAGGCAACCTCTATGGGGTAGTTTTGGTCATGAGCTTTGAGAGGATATTCATTGTTGGGAATAGTGGATATGACAGGAGGGCACTTTTGGGAAAAGATAGTTGGAGGACGAGTGATGGAGCTACTAGGGTGGTTGGGAAAGTTGTGATAAGCGAGTAGATCTGGAGAGTATGGAGGATCATCTGGCATTATGTCCGGAGTTTGGGTAAGGGCAGCATCTAGGAAGCTAGGTGGTGGCGGGGGTGGTGCCTTCCCAGTCATCCAAGCCTGATACATGTCCGCCATGTGTTGTCTTAACATCTCTACCTCTTCAACCAACCCATTGTCCTATTCAACCAACTGCTTTTGGGCACCGGTATCAACCAACTCAGTTCTGTTGTTGTCTACCATTGTCTTTTGACTTTGTGTTGTAGAGAAGAGTTACCACTTTAAAAACCACAAACCAACCACCCTTCTGCTATGAATATAACAAAATGAGGTCATCACGTTAGCGTTAGGGCATTTAACAACAAAAATATCATATTGCGTGCAATGCACCTAGCCACAATTAACGGTTCTAGAATGACTTCGAGGGTCATAAGGTCACTTGGCATCATCCAATTTGCTCATTTCAACCTCCCTTTTCTTTGCTTTTCTAGCACTTTCTTGATCATTTTCCTTCCTCTTTTTTTCTAATTATCACTCTTTTCTTTCCTCTCATTTCTCACGTCTCATAATTTCACCCTTTTTTTCTTTTCTTTTTTCCCCTTTTTTCCTTCTGTTTTTTTCTTTTTAAAAAAAATAAAATGATTCGATCGAACCCTATGTAGGTTGCCTACGTATCATGACGCCACATGAATCAGATCTTTGCGTAGTTCTAGAAGAACGGGAATAAAGTAAATAAACTGACATTCTCCTTTCTTTTACCTCCACAACTACTCTGATGAGAAAAGATAAAATAAAACTAGCAAATCCTCTTTTTTTTGAATTTCTAGACTTAACGTTCTATGATCTATTCTAAACTCAAGCTTAACGGGCATGTTTTTATTTTATCCTTTTGAAACAAATATTCTATTAAGGAAATATCCTAGAAGAGAAAAATATTTTTTTTTTGATTTTTTTTTAGGAAGAAAATATAAAGAATAAACCACAGAAAAATATTTAGAATTTTCATTTGATATTCTGATGCAAGGTTTCGAAACAAGCAACGAAAAAAATAAAACAAAATATTTTTTGGATTTCAATTTTGATTGCCTAAAGAAGAATTTCTAATGATAAACAAAGGATAAAATATGTTTTTTTTCTATGTACAATATCCTAAAGTTCTAATAAAAATAAAAAGAATTATTTTTTATTTTTCACTAATTTCCCCAAGAAACACCTCAAAAGAAAATCTTTTTGGATTTTGGAATTAATACCTTAAAGAAGGATTTTAAAGAAGTACTAAAAGAAAATTCTCTTTTTTTTGAATTTTGGTCCTAATATAGTAGAGGAAATATAAAAACAATTTATTTTAAGTCATAGATATTAATTGCCTAAAGGAAAAACAATCTCAAAGGAGAATTTTGTTTTATTTCTTATAACAAAAATGCAAAATTTCTTCTCTTTTTTTTCTGGATTTTCGACTTGTAACACATTTCCACATACAAAATAAGAAATACAATAATAAAAGACTCGGCAAACTTAACCTGACTATTACAAACTCTAACATCACCTAAAAGAATAAATACTACTATACAAGACTAGAAAACAAAACAAAAACAATTGACTCAAAAACATAAAATGGCTCCTCGAGCAGCTCCTGAATGCAATGATCCTCGGATATCTGTCATGCTCAAAAGTCAAAATCCAGTAAGTAGATCCACACCTGTATGAGAAAATTTAAACTAGCATTATGTGAGACAATAATATTCCCTAAGACACATGCAAGACATGATTGAGGCTATTTTTGCAAAATGGCTTATTTGACCAAAAGGTGGCTAGAAGTGCAAAATTTGGCTATGACCCTGCAAAGCCAAAACCTAAGATTTACTAGGAAGACCGGACCCTATGTGGGTTGCCTACGTATCACGCCCCGAAAGACGAGAATCAGGTATGCGTAGTTCGGGCAAATTGGATACGGGCCAGAAATAAAAATAACAACTAATTTAGAGAAAATATTTGTTTCTTCTTTTCTTTCTTTTTTTTTTTGAAAAATGATGAAACATGTAAAATCTTCTTTTTTTTATTTTTCCCCCTTTTTTTGATTTTTGATTTTTGATTTTTGAAAAAATGATAAAAAGTGCAAAATCTTTTTGAAGTTTCCATGCTCTTTTTTTCTTAATAAAATGTAACAAAAATATAATTGGGCCCTACTCGCTTCATCCTCACACTTCACCCTCTCTTTTTCTTCTTTTTTTTCATTTGCCCTCAACTATCATTGGTCCGCCAAATGACCCTTTTACCCTTGAATAAATGCAACATGTCGCACATAGGATACATCAAGATGGTCTTTTCATTTCAGGTACACCTGTCCTAGACAGACCCAACCCCTGTGTTGAGTCTCTAAAGTCAAATGCACATGATGCAAACAAATGTTCCTACTAGGGATCCGACATGAGGCTGAGTTATTTTAGGTTCAAAACCTGGGTATTTGTTCTAGACTTGTGTACCCGAGCGGACAACTCGAGCCGAGGAGGGGGCTACGTACCGGGAACCAAAAGGTCATTCGGCTTAGTAACTTATCCAAGCCTCTTTCTTATTTCAAGATATGACACTAACAGAATAGAGAGTCTCGACCAGCGAGCACATCCCCGAAGATGAGAAGAGAAGGGTTTCGTAGCAGTTTATATACATTTCAGATAATATCAAAGCGGTAAAAGCAATATTTAGCACATTAGGCCCAAACATGTAATAAAATCAGATAAATAAATAAAGCCAAATAATAACAATTATTCTAAGCTCGAATTCTGAACCCTTAACCAGAGATTCTGGGTTCTTTTCCCTAGCAGAGTCGCCAGAGCTGTCACACCTCCTTTTTTACCTGCACCCCTGGAAGGGGTATAAAGAAGTTTTTCCAATTAAAGGACAATCGAAATGGGATTTATTTATTTAAAATTCAGAGTCGCCACTAGGGAGATTTATGGTGTCCCAAGTCACCGGTTTCAATCCCGAATCGAGGAAAAGATTGACTCTGTTTAACAGTCCGCAAATCAGAAATTCGGGTAGGGCATTCGGTTAACCCGGGAGAAGGTGTTAGGCATTCCCGAGTTCCGTGGTCCTAGCACGGTCGCTCAATTGTTATTATTGGCCTAATTATATGATTATAAACATGTTTAATCCTATGTGCAATTTTACCTTTAACCGCTTTATTTAATTATTATTTTTTTCAAGGAAAATTGCAACGTCATTTAAAATATGTCTTGAACCACGTCACATAAATGCACTCGCGATTCGCAACACATTTTATCCGACGTTGAGATTTGGATTTGGGTCACATAAATGAACACCCGAGTTTAGAAAAGTAAATTATTAAAATAACGCGCCTAAAGCAACTACACGTTTTTAACTTTGCAAGGGCCATGGGAATTTGCTAAATGGCGCGCCTCGAATTTTGAGGATTAAACAGAACTTAATTAAAACGAGTGCCATGCAATTGTCATTTTTGTTTGGCATGATGCACCTTGATTCTAATTTAAAAGGGTTTACGAATTATATTTGGAGGGCCATGGACTATTTATGATCTACTACGGTTCACCCCTAATCTACTTCGAAAAAGAAAACCAATTAATTAGATAAAGAAAGAAAATTAGAGAGCCTCTATTCATTCGAAATAAAATTTCAATCTACTGGCTAATTAGAAAAACATTGAATTAAAGGGAATATTTAATTTAAGAATCTAATTCACAACTGCTTTCAAACTTGACCCAACGAGCCTAATAACTTTTCAGAACCCAAAAGCTGCTGAAACCACTGATGGATTAACATGACCCAAAGAAAGCCCTATTCACGATGCAATTGTAAAACAGGTGCTCAAGGTCGAATCTTTGCGGAGCCCAAACATATTTAACTTGGAAACTAAGCCCCAAATTATGATACCACTTCTGAATGTCTTTTAACTGATACCTTCTGGGAATAGGAAATTATCCTACTTCCTACCTACTTAACCTTCCAATTTTAATCATCCTATCTCGACATGAATAACACAACTCAGCATTAAACAATCAGGTAAGCATACTTGATTCAGCTTTTACTAACTGAGTGAATAGATACAAGCCGATATTTAGCAATTCACTGAAATCAAATGGCTACTCAAGCTAAGACAACTGGTCTACAGTATAAGCTAAACATGGATTTACAACCCAAAGCATTACACTAAACCTTTATACAAAACCTTAATAAATCCTTTAACTAGCACTCACTTAGATTTGTTAAAAGAAAACTAAGTAAATAGAATTCATAGTTCATACATCAATACAAATGCAAACTTACTACTGCAGACTACTCTTCACACACGAATTAGAAAACCTAACTGACATTTGTAGTTCAAAACCTAACTACGTAATATTGAAACAGCAAGAGAAATATGGGAGGTCAAATTCAAATGCATCTTCCATTCAACCAGAATTTCGCTAGAATTACATGTCCAACAGTCATGCTATACTCATAAGCTAAAGAAAAGTACCTGAAATTCGAAAACAACACAGAAAATGAGGAAGCAACAGCAGGACAGTAGCAAGAACAGTGATCAGCAACAGAAACAACCAGGTAAACCAGTTCTAAACCAGGAAACGAAGTGCAACACTCACGAAAATGCGGCCAGAACTTCAAGAACCAAACTTTTTAAAATACCAAACTCAAATCATTTCAACCTAGATAGACCGGAAACTATTTCAGAAATTGAAAACTTTGGAAATCAAATTAGAGCTCAATGGAACAGTAGCCAATTTTTAGCAGTTTCAGTTTTTCTTTTCTGATTCCCTCCCTCTTCCCTTAGGTCTGTCTGTATGTACTCACTCAGAAAGTTCTCTCCCCAATCTCCTAAGCTCTCTCTTCTTCTCTCCAATCCCCCTAACTCTGTCCTAAGTCCCTCCAATTATACCCAGACACTGACCCTGCCAGCTCGTAAGAGCATTCAGGCAGAATTAAGAAACTAATTCTGCCCATGATATTCTTTAGAACTCCACTAGAGTATGTATTGTTTCTCATTAACCCTTGTCTTTCCTTTATTTAAAATTCTATCAGGTATGGGCAACATATTTTAATCAAACTCCTTTTTACCTACACCATACCATTATGTTTTGTTCCCCACTAACACATTAGATTAATGATTAATTAAGTACTTTACTGACAACCCACTTAGCAAGACCATTTGCCAAACTTTTAAACCCCCAAAATACCCCTGAAGACCCTGTGACTGCAGCTATAACCAATTCTCCTAAGTTCTGAATGCAACCTTATAACTCACTACTATCTAATTAACATTATCATACCAACACTGAATTCAAACCAATGTCAGATTCATTTCAGACCCTAAACAGTAGGATTCAATTCATCAAACTCAACAACAGCTTAAGCTTGAACCAGGTTGAATCAAATAGCAACAAAATAAAGACCAAGGCTTTTAATGATTCAGAACACCCTTACAGGTAATGACACAGTAGGTTCAGGTGACAACCAAAACAACAGTTCATGTATTTTTCAAAGTATTTCAACTGACCAAGCAATTCAAAACAATGTGACGACCGACTAAGCGATTCAAACATTGTGATGAACTAATCCTTAATTTTAGCAAACGGACAAACTTAATTTATTGATTGCAAAATCGGCAATGTTCTAACAAATCGACCAACTGACTAGCTTCAACAATTGACTAAAATTAACGAGTCAACACCAATTACCAAACCAAAACAAATTGACGTGGCAGGAATATAATCCGAAAAGACACATATCGAATGAAGTCTAAAAATGAGATGAAACAAAAAAAAAGGAGAAAAATGAAAGCTAAATGACAAACTCCAAATGGAAATGGGAAATACCTAAAATGAACGACCAGCTCGGCTTGAACAAAATTTGGCATCTTTTGATTTTGATCGGAATAGGTCTTAATCGTGAGTTCTCAAACGAGAACACACAAATAAAACCTATTTCGGCCTCAAATCTTCAATACAGGCTCTTGATTTGAAAACTCAGCGTTCGTTCATTCGAATTGAGATTAGACAAACTCCGGTTTGATTCGAGTGGAACTAGGGGTGGTTTAGGGATGAGGGAAGTTAGGTGGTGGTATGGTGTTAATTTGGGACTGATTGGATAGGTTTAAGGTTTGAGGTCTTGTCTTCGATCTAAGATTCGAAGCAGTCGGCCATGATTCGAGGGTGATGGTTAGAGGGGTTAGGTTGGGGATGTCGAGGGGAAGCTGGGCCATTGGACCACCGGAACCACCGTAGGGCGATTTCCGGTGGGCGGAGGGCGGTGGTGAGACAAGGTCGTCTCTGAATCGATGAGAGAGACGAATGGGAGGGGTTCTGATTTTGGAGGGTAGGGGGTCGTTTGGGGATTTTTTGTATTATTAAAATGGGGTGATTAATGTGAATCGTTAGATGATAGTAATCCAACGGTTGTGATCAAATGGGCACGGAACGGGGTCGTTTTGGTTATGGGGTAGGATCAGTTCAGGGATTGGGTCGGGTTCGGGTTGTGGGTGAGATTCTGGACCGTTTGATCTCATCAATTCAAAGGTCCAGATTGAGATGCTCGAAATGGCGTCGTTTGGTTGAGGCTGGAGACAGACTGGGTTAGGACGGGTATGGGCTGGTTTTTTGGCTAGGTTTGGCTGAGTTTTGGTCTTGGGCTTGGCCAAATTGGCCCAACCAGATTTTTCTCTTCTTATTCTCTTTTCCTTTTCAATTTTCTTTTCCTTTCCTTTTCAGCAATTAAAACTAAAATCCTAATTAAATTATAAAACCTAAATTAACTTAAAAATACTAATTTACTCCAACTAATTATTACAAATAATTAAATGCCAAATTAAAAGAGAATCACAACAATTTGACTAAAATTACAAAACATGTTATTAGTTTTTTGAATTTTCATTTTGTAAAACACCTAATTATTAATTAATTCCAAAAAAATATAAAATTTAAATCTTAAATGCAAATGCTATATTTTGTATTTTTAATGCATTAATAAAATTAAACATGCACACAAAATTATGCAAACAATCAGGGAAATCATACAATAATTCTTAAAAAATAACACATAATTAAAGAAAAGACCTAACTTGGGAATTCTTTTGGAGTAATTCGTATGAGGCAAAAATCACGTGCTCACAGATGCTAGACCACTGAATACAGGAGGCTTGTACCTCTTGAACCTCTCAAGCCTTAGTTGTTCCTCCTCGGAAGCCGCTGCCCTGACCTCGGGCTAGATTGGCACTGCAGGCGGTATAGGAATAATCTTAGGGACCTGCTCCACATGCACTCGCTGCTCAGGAGTGCGGGTGACGGGAGTCTGTGCTCCTCCCCCAGCCTGGGATGTAGCTGCAGCAAGGGAAAGCAACCCTGCCTGAGCCAAAGTGGTGTACATGTTCATGAACTGTGCTAGAGTCTCCTAAAGTGCTGCAATAGTAGTAGTAGTAGGCGTATCAGACTCTTGGACTCCAGTTGGAACTGCTGGTGGTACCTCGGCGGCAGCTCGCGCAGGTGCTCTGGCTGTACCACGTGCGCGTCCTCGGCCTCTACCCCGGCCCCGGCCTCTGACGGCTGCAGTAGGCGGCGCAGGTGCTTGATCATCTCAGGTAGTACGTGTCCTCACCATCTGTGAGAGAATAGAAAACAAAAGTTTAGAATTGTGATGTCAAAATATTGCACGACAAAGAAATCAAATGAAGTGGAAATTTTCCTAACAGTTATATAGCCTCTCGTAGATAAGTACAAACGTCTCCGTACCGATCAGCGAGACTCTAATAAACCGACTTGTGATCCGTGACTCCTATGAACCTAGGTCTCTATTACCAACTTGTCATGACCCCGGTTCGCCCTTCGTGAACCATCGTGACGGCACCTAGTCTCTACGACTAGGTAAGCCTAAATTGTGAAAGATAACCAAAACTTGTGGAATTAAAATAATTTAAAAATAGAATAAGGCAATAACAGTGTTAAATGTGTCGCTCGGCATACACCATATTTATTTAGATCTCAAAACCAATATCTAAAACCAAGACCCGGAAACCCACGAATCACAAGCTAAGAAAAAGAAATGATACATAGCTCTAACTTTGGAATTTTTGTCTAATAAGAACAGAAGTACAGAAGGGCCAAATACTAAAAGCATGAATAGAAAGGGACTTCTCGGTCTGTGGACGTGGCAGATGTACCTCAAAGTCTCTAAGCATTCGCCTCCCTCAATGATAGTAGGCCTGAGTAGCGGTACCTGGATCTGCACATGAAAAACATGCGCAGAAGGGGCATGAGTACACCACAGCTTTACTCAATAAGTGTCAAGCCTAACCTCAGTTGGGTAGTGACAAGGAAGATCAGGGCCCTACTGAGGTTAAATATAATAATAAGGTCAACGGTAAAGAACAGAACAATATAAATGAGTACAGTAGTGGAATAACATAGGATGTACAAGACAGCAACAACTATAAAGAAACAAGGTAAACACGGAAAGGAAGTATAGCTCGGCACCAATAATAACAAAATCGAGGATCTCCCAGGATTCCTGTAGTCCCATGTGTACATATCCAATGGATCTCCCGGGATACCGTCCCGTAGTCCAACTCATAGTGTGCGGGGATCTACGAAATCCCGTTGTGTAGTTTTAAATGTAAATACCCAGTACTGGGGGTGATTTGTTCCATTTTGATTTGCCGGGATGTTCGGTTTTAAGTTTCGGAGAGTTTTTGAGACACTTAATCCCTAAATGAGAGCTTAAGTGTTGGAAAGTTGACTGTAGTCGGAATAGTGTGAAGATGGCTTTGGAATGGAAATCTGATGGTTCCTCTAGCTCCGTTGGGTGATTTTAGGGTTAGGAGCATGTTCAGAGTGTATTTTGGAGGTCCGTAGTTAATTTAGGCTTGAAATGCCGAAAGTTGAATTTTTGAAGTTTCCGGTTCGATAGCAAGATTTTGATACGAGGGTCAGAATGGAATTCCGAGTGTTGCGGTAGTTCCGTTATATCATTTTGTATGCGTATGAAAAATTTTAGGTCATTCGGATGTATTTTGGTTGGGTTTTTGATCGAAAACAAAATTCGGAAGATTTTAGAAACTTAGGCTTGAATCCGATGTGTTTTGGTTGTTTTGATGTTGTTTGAAGTGTTTTGAAGATTAGTACAAGTTTGAATAAGGTTTTAGGACATGTTGATACCTTTGGTTGAGGTCCCGGGGGCCTCGGGATGAATTCGGATGGTTGACGGAGGAAATTTTGGAGTGAAGTTGTTGCAGCAGCTGTTCTTCTAGTATTTTCGCATCTGCGGTTTGGGGACCATATAAGCGAAATTTGGGATTTTCCTCAGGAACCGTAGATGCTGTGAAATGTCTGCAGAAGCGAAACCGCTCCTGCGATTAGAGTTCCGCAGATGCGAAAGCTGGGTCCTTAAGTGAAAGTCGCATATGCGACACTTGTTTCGCAGAAGCGGGACCGCATCAGATGCGAAAATTGCTGGACAGAATGTTTTAAGTTCTCCCATTTTCCATTTTTACGAATTTGGAGCTCGGGGAGAGGCGATTTTCGGGAGATTTTTGATAAAAACAATGGGGTAAGTATTTTTAACTTAATTTTGGTTAGATTACTCGAATCCATTACTAGTTTTGGCATTAAATCTATGAATTTAGTTGGAAGAGTTTCAAAACCCTCTCGGATAAATTTGAGGATTTGAGGGTCGAAATGTTATGGGATTTGGATAATTTTGATATGGTTAGACTCGTGAGAGTGCGAGGTTTTTGGAAATATAAATTTTACCCTATTCCGAGATGTGGGCCCGGGGGCGTTTTGGTCATTTTACATAATTTCGCGCATTAGCTTAGAATGTAATTGTAGAATCAGTTACTTGAAGTGTTATTTACATTATGCAATTGAATTGAATAGATTTGGGTCATTTGGAGTCGAATACTCGTGGCAAGAACGTGGTGTCGGATTGATTTTTTAGCCGGTTCAGGTAAGTGGCTTGTCCAACCTTGTGTGGGGGACCTTCCCCTTAGGATTGGTATATTTAGTAATTGAAATGCCCTGTACATGAGGTGACGAGTGTGTACTTGTGCTAATTGTTGGAAATCCGAATTTTCTTTAAGTAACTACTAGTATGTTTTCCTTTCCTGTTTCAGTACTTGTACTATTAAGCCTGTTATTAGCTTAAAAAAGCATGTCTAAATGATTTAATTGCTTGATTGCTCAATCTGTTACCTGAACTCTATGCAACATGCTAGGCTAGAATTATTTGTTGCCTTAATATGAAATTTCCCTTCTTTGAATATTTTCTTGTTGTTGCTATGTATTTACATTGGGATTATGGATGTGGGATTTCGATAGCTCTCCCTTATTTGTTTACTTTGGGACTACGGGTTAGATTCCCGGGAGATCCCCCTACACATTTACTTTGGGACAACGGGTTAGATTCCCGGGAGACCCCCTTGTACATTTACTTTAGGACTACAGGTTAGATTCCCGGGAGATCCCCTGCACGCAAATGCTACTTATGAAGGGATATAAGCAAGTATATTATAATGGAGAAGTAGAAATAGTGGAAACTTGGTATCTAGAATAATTTACTAGAATTGAATAATTTAATATTTTGTTTCCTATATATTACACTGGAGGTATATATTTTTAAACCATAATATGCAGTATTTAATACTGGACGTGAAAAATCCAGATTTTTAACCTTAAATTTGATCAATTTTGGTTACTCCCTATAAATTATACTACAAATGCTACTTATGAAGGGATATAAGCCAGTATATTATAATAAAAAGTGGAAAATAGTGCAAAGTTGGTATCTAGAACAATTTACTGGAATTAAATAATTTAATATTTTGTTTCTTGTATATTACACTGGAGGTATATATTGTTAAACCATAATGTCTAGTATTTAATACTGGCGGTAAAACATTCAGAATTTTTTACCCTAAATTAGTCCAATTTTGGTTACTGCCTATAAAATATGCTGGAAATACTAATTATAAAGGGATATAAGCCAGTATATTATAATTGAGAAGTGAAAAATAGTGGAAACGCGGTATCTAGAATAATTTACTGGAATAAAATAATTTAATATTTTATTTCCTATATATTACACTGGAGGTATATATTGTTAAACCACTAGGTCCCGTATTTAATACTGGATGTGAAAAATCCAGATTTTTTACCCTAAATTTGACCAATTTTGGTTACTCCCATTAAATTATGCTGCAAATGCTACTTATGACCAATTTTGGTTACTCCCCTTAGCTATTTTTATGGCGTATGATACAAGTCACTCTAGTATATCTGCCCATAATATTTAATCATTTCGTCAATACTTATGACCATTGGGTGCAGTCTTTTATGTATTTTTAGCTAAAAATTATATTATACGTTGGGAGTTGTGTTAAACTAATAATTATATTTTGGATAATAAGTTGGATATCATAATTTTACAGGATTATACTTATTAAGTATACCGGAGTCTAATTTTCATTTGTTTTTGTAATTTTAGTTCCTGTATATTATGCTACAGCTATATCACATACAAGTATTTTCTCCAGTATTTTATACCCGAGTGTGTACAATAAATTATATTAAGCTGCAGCTATATCATATGCAAGTATATTGATTTATGCCTATTAAGTTTGATTTCATAGGTTGGTTCCTAGAAATTCTAATTATGAAGCGATATAAATCAGATTACAGCAATTAGTATTTTATCACGTAATAGCTATTATATGATGTGACATACAAATACCTCTAGTATAGTTTCCTATAATATTTCATCATTACCTATAATATTTCATCATTTCCTATGAATTCCAGTACTTTACATAACCATTGGGTGCAGTGTTTTATGCATTTTTAATCACAAATTATATTATATGTTGGGAGTTGTGTCACAATAATTAGAGCATTTATACTTATCCATTATACTGGAGTCTAATTTTGATTTTTTAGTATATTATACTAGAGTTCTATATATATAATAAGAAATATAGAAAACTCGAAAAAAATCTATCCAAAATAAATTGCTGGAATATCATACACTTTGCTTTGTATTTCGTAATAAATACGGTATTTTATGAAGTAACATGCAAGTAATTCTAATATAGTTTCCTATAATATTTCATTATTTCGTCTACATTGCATTACTTTATTCTAATATAGTCATTGATGCATTTTTAACCACTAAAATTAATTTATATTTTACATTGGGAGTTGTGTTATAGTAATAATTATATTTTCACTCTTTTCATTAAATTGTGATTCATGAATCTTTATGTTTACCCCTTACGTTTAATTTGCCTTCTGTCTTTTCATATACAGTGTAGAAATTTTTTTCTGCTATATAAGTAGGCTATCGTTTCCCGATTTATTCACACAAACGCATCTAGTTTTAATACACAAAATAGAAAAAAGAACGAAAAATGGATGTCGTGATCAAAACCATAATTGATGAAATGAAAGAAGATATTATAGAAGCATTTGAGATCAAGTTTGATGAGTTCATTGAGAAGTATGAAAGGGATTTAAGAAGACTCAAGGACAAGC
Organism: Nicotiana tabacum; assembly: GCF_000715075.1. Lineage (NCBI taxonomy): Eukaryota > Viridiplantae > Streptophyta > Magnoliopsida > Solanales > Solanaceae > Nicotiana > Nicotiana tabacum. The sequence continues at coordinate 59,618,010 of NC_134082.1, read as the reverse complement.
TGGATAGGCTGGAGAGGATTGCACGAGATGGGGATTATGGTGGCTCTGTAGAAGATAGTTCCTTTGACTCTGACGATATGGATGATTAGTTTTTTATTTTATGCTCTTTTTTAGTGTATAAACCTTTAAACTCCAGTAGATTATACTGGAAGTATCTGGAAGTAGGCTATGTTTTGTGGAAGTATCTGGAAGATGGCTATGTAGTTTTATTTTCTATTAATATATTATCTTTTTGTTTAAATCTTTATCTGCTTTACTTTTGATAATAATTCCTCTTCAAATTCAAGAAAAAACTGAATAATGACTAAACTTTTACGGTTAGATATGTGAAAAAATCAAACAATCCGCATATAGTACTGGAAGCTATATAACCCAGTATATTATAATGGAGAGAAGTGTAAAATAGTGCAAAATTGGTATCTAAAACAATTTAGTGGAATTAAATAATTTAAAACTTTATTTCCTGTATATTTTGCTGGAGGTATATATTACAAAACCATAATGTCCCGTAGTTTATATTGGATGTGCACAATCCAGATTTTTTACCCTAAGTTTGACCAATTTATTAATTGAAATAAAGTTGTAACGATTGAAGATTATAATTTTGATGGTGTGTTTTTAAGTATAATATGTTAAGATTTAATAATTTTTGCTGATGCAACTCTTGTTTGAATTCTTATTTTGCTTGTTTCCTATAAATTATGCTGGAAAAGTTACTTATTAAGACATATAGGCCAGTATATTATAATGGAGATGTGTAAAACAGTGAAAAAATTCCTCTTGAAATTCAAGAAATAACTTAATAATGACTAAACTTTTACGGTTAGATATGTGAAAAATCACACAATCCCGCATATAATACTGGAAACTATATAACCCAGTATATTATAATGGACAGAAGTGTAAAATAGTGCAAAATTGGTATCTAGAACAACTTACTGGAATTAAATAATTTAAAAGTTTGTTTCCTGTATATTTTGCTGGAAGTATAAATTGCGAAACTATAATTTCCAGTATTTTATACTGGATGTTCACAATCCAGATTTTTACCCTAAGTTTACTGATGCAACTCTTGTTGGAGTTCTTATTTTAGTTGCTTCCTGTAAATTATGCTGGAAAATCTAGTTATTAAGCTATATAGGCCAGTATATTATAATGGAGATGGGTAAGACAGTGTATAATTTGTATCTACTATAATTTGCTCGAATTAAATAATTTAAAAGTTTGTTTCCTGCATATTATTCTGGAGGTATATCACTTGAAAATATAATCTCTCGTATTTTCTACTGTATGTGTACAATGCAGATTTTTTTTAGCAGCAAATCAAGAAACAAAAAAAATAGACATTAATAATATTTTGAAAAACAAGAATACCGAACAAATTATTCGGGATTACAATCACTTTTTCACATGAGCCAATGCAACCTTATTGTATATAATCAATTAATTTTTTTCTGTATTTTCTTGCATAAGGATGAACTACAGCAAAATTTGTGCAATTTGTTCTGTTATGCCCATATTTTTGCAACGACCACATCTTGGTTCCTTCTTGAATTATGTGCCGGAAACATGTTGATTCTTCTATTTTCTTCCTAGCATTACTTTTGCATCTAGAGGCTTTATGATTTCTGATTTAATAGTGTCTGGTATAACCCATGTTGTTGAATCACCTACAGAATTTACTTGTCCTTCATATGTTTTCAACCAAAAGTCCCTTGAATAATAAGCCGAGCAAAAGGACGATTTCTTTTGATATATACTGTCAATTGCAGCAATTGCATGTTCACAGGGTATCTCATCTAGCTGAAATTCAGAACAATCACATGTTCTTTTGTCTAGATCAACAATAAATTCCAGACCCCCTTCTTTGACATTGAATTTGAGTCGATTAATGGGCAATACTCTAAATGTAAAAGCTGGTTTAATTTTTTCTTTCAATGTTGCTTCTGCCCAATTTGATATCTCACGGAATATTCCTTTTGCAGTTGTCCTTCTTTCATAGAACCAGCTTTGCCTTTTTTCTTGTATGAAATCCATCATTGTTAAAAGTGGCAATTCTCTTGCACGTCTCAAAACATTATTCATTGACTCAACAATATTTGTTGTTAACATATCATATCGTCGTCTTGGACAATGGGAACGAGCCCACTTTCCTGGTGGTTCCTCCATCAAATAATGGAATGTTTTCTTATCAATAGCAGCTATTTAGGACATGAAGTCATCAAATTCTGATTGAATGTATACTCTTGTAGCACTTTGAAAGAGGTTTCTTACAGTGTTTCTCACTCTTCTTTGCTTTAGATTCTTTTCTAAATGATATATGCAAATACCATGGTAGCACTCAAGGAAAACTTTTGAAATGGCCTTGTGTCGATCTAACAAAAACATTAAATTTTTACGAATCCCAATTGCTTTTCTTAATTCTCTGAAATACCATTCATATGATTCGTTATTCTCTGAATCCGCTACCCCAAATGCTATAGGGAAAATCTGGTTATTTGCATCTTTTGTAAAAGCCACTAACAGAATACCTTTATATTTATTTTTTAGAAATGTTCCATCAACAGAAGTAAGTGGTCTACAATACTTCCACCCAGAAATTGACTCCCCGTACATAAAAAACATGTAAACAAACCTGTTAGATTGAAAAGTAAATAACATTCAGTTATACCATATGACTGTCACGACACGGATTTCCTACCCTCGGGAGTCTTGATGGCGCCTACTAATGGGAGCTAGGCAAGCCAAACCTTAACTACTTACTACACCTTAATATTGCTTCTTTTTAACTAACAAAAGGCGATAAAATGATAAAAGCGGAATTTTAAATAAATAAGTGGAAATCAACAATTATATATTTTAAGGCTACGTCTATTACAAATTTTAAAACCTCAATACCCAAAACCTGGTGCCACAGTGTCACAGACTATCTAAGAGTTACTATATACAAGGTCTAAAGAAATACAATACACTGTTTCTGAACAAAAGAAAATGAAACAGGGAATAGAGATAGAGGGAGACGCCAGGGCCTGCGGACGCCTACAAGTCTACCTTGGGCCTCCGGGTAGACTGAGGGAAGCACTCCAACTACTGTCTAAAAGCTGCTCCTAGATCTTCACACAGTGTAGAGTGTATTATCAGCTCAACCGACCCCATGTGCTGGTAAGTGTCTAGCCTAACCTCGGCAAAGTAGTGACGAGGCTAGGACCAGACTACCAAATAAACCTGTGCAATTTAAATATATACAGCGGAAAGGAAAATGCAGAAATAACTAGTAAATGTGAGAAGGGGGGAACATGTTGTGGGGGAGATAACAGTTCTGAATAGAAAGGCATCAAGTAAGGAAAGAAACAACATAACTCGAATATCAACAAGAAGCAGAAATCAACAATTGCACGGCATTACCCTTCGTGTTTTTACTCTCATCCTCACCAAAGCAATTATATAATAAAAGTGTGCACGACATCACCCTTCGTGCTTTTACTCTCGTCCTCACCAAAACAATCATATAATAAAGACGTGCATGGCATCACCCTTCGTGCTTTTACTCTCTTTCCTCACCATATAGTCAATAAAATCGGCACGGAATGGTACATCGTGCGGCACGGCATCACCCTTCGCGCTTTACACTCTTTCCTCACAATAGCAAACAATGCACTACATCACCCTTCGTGCTTTAACACTCTTCCTCACCCAAACAAGAATCACAAACAAAGGGGCAAGGAAATAAACAAGATCATATAGGAATCCCGACAAGGGAACAACAATTATACAATTAAATCCCAGCAACGGAACAACAATTAAACAAGTAAATTCCAGCAATGGAACAACAATTAAACAATGAAATCCCGGCAAGGGAGATAACCAATAAAGTAACAATATCCCGGCAAGGGAATAATTTAATAACTCTTTCTCTTTCTTTCACTTTTGTTTCATAACTCACTTTACCACTTGAGCCAATGCTCCAAAGGGTTCAATCACCTTATATACTTTCATAATTCGTAATATAAATTGAGCCAATGCTCCTCGATATTCAACGGTCACAATTTCTTCCACAAACTTTTCACAATAATTAGAAATCATCACCAAGGCATGAAAGATACAACGAAATCAAGATATTCACAATATAAAAACTCACGGTCATGCTAGACACCAACGTATAGATACTCGTCACCATGCCTATACGTCGTACTCAACAAATACCACATAGCAAATAGGTCTCAACTCCTAATCCCTCAAGCTAAGGTTAGACCAAACACTTACCTCGATGTCACAAACACAATTCAAGCCTCAACTATCGCTTTACCTCTTGATTCCACCACCAACTCGCTCGTATCTAGCCACAAGTTACTTAATTATATGAATAAATGCTAAATGAATCAATTTAAATGCATGAAAATGAATTTTCCAAAGTCTTACCCAAAAAGTCAAAATCGCCCTCGGGCCTACGTGGTCAAAACCCGAGGTTCGAACCAAAACCAGATTACCCATTCCCCCACGAACTCAAGTATATAATTTATTTTGAAATCGGACCTCAAATTGAGGTCCAAATCTCTAATTTTTGAAAAACCTAGGTTCTACCCAAAACACCCAATTTCCCCCATGAAAATCATTGATTTGAAGTTGAAATCATGTTAAAATATATTAATGATTGAAGAAAACTAGTTAAAAATGACTTACAATCGATTTGGAGAAGAAAGGTTATTTGAAAAATCGCCTCTTATGTTTTTGGGGTCTTAAAAATTGAAAAATAACTGAAAATCCCTTCTAAATATACTAACCTCAGATGCCCTGTGCGGACCGCACAAAATCAACCGCGGCCGCACAGGCTTCCTGTGTTCTGCAGTGATAGGTCTTAGTATTTTGGCCATAACTTCCTCTACATATGTCCAAATGCCTAATATAATATGTTTCTGAAAACTAGACACGAAGGACTACAACTTTTATTTTTTGAATCATCTTAAAATTCCTTGTGGATCAAAAGATATAGGATTCCGAAGTCGGACCAATGAAGTGTTCTTTACCGCGGACCGCACCAAAACTAGTGCGGCCGCACAAGCCTCTCCGCGGAAACAGTCCATATCGTGCGGACCGCACTGCTCTGTTCAGAGGTCCTCCACCTCTCTGAGCCTGCAACAGCTCTGTTTTTAAGCCTAAAACACCCCGGAACCTACCCGAAACTCACCCGAGCCCTCAGAACTCCAAACCAAATGTACACAAAACCTCAAAAATATCTTACGGACTTATTCGTGTAATCAAATCCTCAAAATAATATCATGAACATCAAATTAAATCTCAAGATCATTGAAATTTTCTCAAAACTTCTTTAAACATCAATTTTGCAATTTAAGTCCGAATCACGTCAAATGACATCCGATTTTCACCAAATTCCACATAAAGGTCTTAAATCATATATAAGACCTGTATCGGGCACCGGAACCAAAATACGGGCCCGATACCATCATATTTTAAGCAAATTTCATTTCAAATTTTTTTAAACAATTTCATAAAATAATTTTCTTTAAAAATTCATTTCTCGGGCTTGGGACTTCGGAATCTGATTTTGGGCATACGCCCAAGTCCCATATTTTCCTACGGACCATCCGGGATCGTCAAATGATGGGTCCGGGTCCGTTTACCCAAAACGTTGACCGAAGTCAAATTAGCTCCTTTATAGTCAAAATTTATCATTTTTCACAGATTTTCATATTTAGGCATTTCGGCTACACGGCCAGACTACGCACGCAAATCGAGGTGATGCTAAATGAGGTTTTCAAGGCCTCAAAACACAGAATTTCAAAAGAAGGAAGTACTTGAGTCGGGAAAATGATAGGGATAAAGGCTCCGCATATCAGACTCGGACTCCTAGGTCGATGCCTTAGGAGGACCTCTCCACTGAACACGAACAGAAGGAAAGCTCTTCGACCTCAATTGATGAACCTGCCGGCCTAGAATAGCCACCGGCTCCTCCTCATAAGACAAGTCCCTATCAAACTGGACAGTTCTGAATCTAACACGCGGGATGGATTGTCGTGATATTTCCGGAGCATGGACACATGAAACACTGGATGCACAGCTGACAAGCTCGGCGGCAATGAAAGTCTATAAGCCACATCTCCCACTCGATCAAGAATCTCAAATAGACCAATGAACCTAGGGCTAAGCTTTCCCTTCTTCCTAAATCTCATCACGCCCTTCATAGGTGACACTCGAAGCAACACCCGCTCATCAACCATAAAAGCCACATCTCGAACCTTGCAGCTTGCATAACTCTTTTGCCTGGACTGAACTGTACGAAGCCTATCCTGAATAATCCTGACCTTGTCCAAGGCCTTCTGAAACAGATCTGTACCCAACAATCGTGCCTCCCCAGCTCAAACTATCCAACCAGAGATCGACATCGCCTACCATATAAAGCCTCATAAGGACCCATCTGAATACTCGACTGGTAGCTGTTGTTGTAGACAAACTCTGCTAAAGGCAAGAACTGATCCCACGAGCCTCCAAAGTCAATAACACAAGCTCGAAGCATATCCTCCAAAATCTGAATAGTCCGCTCGGACTGCCCGTCCGTTTAAGGATGAAATGTTGTACTCAACTCAATCTGAGTGCCCAACTCTTACTGAACTGCTCTACAGAAACGCGAGGTAAACTGCGTACCTCGGTCCGAAATGATAGACGCAGGCACACCATGAAAATGAACAATCTCCCGGATATAGATCTCAGCTAACCTCTCGGATGAATAGGAGACTGCCACAGGAATGAAATACGCTGACTTGGTCAGCCTATCAACAATGACCCATACTGCATCGAACTTCCTCCGAGTCTACGGGAGTCCAACAATGAAGTCCATAGTGATCCGCTCCCACTTCCACTCGGGAAGCTCAATCCTCTGAAACAGTCCACCAGGCCTCTGATGCTCATACTTAACCAGCTGACAATTCAAACACCGAGCCACATATACAACGATATCCTTCTTCATTATACGCCACCAATAATGCTGCCACAAATCCTGATACATCTTAGCGGCGCCCGGATGAATAGAGTACCGGGAGCTATGGGCCTCCTCTAAAATCAACTTTTGAATCCCATCCACATTAGGCATACAAACTCGACCTTGCAATCTCAAAACTCCATCATCATCTAAGGTAACCTGCTTGGCACCTCCGCGCTGCACCGTGTCTCTAAGGACACACAAATAGGGATCATCATATTGCCGATCATGGATACGCTCCAATAAAAAAGAACGAGCGACCATGCAAGCTAATACACGACTAGGCTCAAAAATATCCAGCCTCACAAACCGATTGGCCAAAGCCTGAACATCCAAAGCAAACGGCCTCTCACCGACCGGAATATAAGCAAGGCTGCCCATACTAGCTGACTTCCTACTCAAAGCATCAGCCACCATATTGGCCTTCCCCGGGTGATATAAGATAGTGATATCATAATCCTTCAACAACTCCAACCACCTCCTCTGCCTCAAATTCAACTCTTTTTGCTTGAACAAATACTGAAGACTTTTATGATCCGTGAATACCACTCATGCCACGCCATACAGATAATGCCTCCAAATCTTCAATGTGTGAACAATGGCTGCCAACTCCAAATCATGAACCGGATAGTTCTTTTCATAAATCTTCAACTACCTCAAAGCATAGGCAATGACCTTGCCATCCTGCATCAACACTGCACTAAGCCCAATACGGGAAGCATCACAATACACTGTATAAGGCCCTGAACCTGTGGGCAAAACCAACATTGGTGTCGTAGTCAGAGCTGTCTTGAGCTTCTAAAAGCTCGCCTCACACTCGTCCGACCATCTAAACTAGGCACCCTTCTGGGTCAACCTGGTCATCGGGGCTACGATAGATGAGAACCCCTCCACGAACCGACGATAGTAGCCTACCAATCCTAAGAAACTCCGAATATCTGTAGCTGATGCTGGTCTAGGCCAGTTCTTGACTGCCTCAATATTCTTCGGATCAACCTGAATACCCTCTACTGATACAACATGACCTAGAAATGCAACTGAACTCAACGAGAACTCACACTTCAAAAATTTAGCATATAGTTGACTATCCCTCAAAGTCCGAATAACCACTCTGAGATGTTGCTCGTGCTCCTCCCGGTTGCGGGAGTATATCAAAATATCATCAATGAAGACTATCACGAACGAGTCCAAATAAGGCTTGAACACTCGGTTCATCAAATCCATAAAAGTTGTTAGGGAATTTGTCAACCCGAATGACATAGCCAAGAACTCATAATGCCCGTACCGAGTGTGGAATGTTGTCTTAGGGACATCGGATGCCCTAATCCTCAACTGATGGTAGCCAGATCTCAGGTCAATCTTTGAAAATACCTTGGCACCCTGAAGCTGATTGAATAAATCATCAATCATCGGCAATGGATACTTATTCTTTATTGTAACCTTGTTTAACTATCAGTAATCAATACACATTCTCATCGACTCATCCTTCTTCTTAACAAACAACATCGGCGCACCCCAAGGCGAAACACTAGGTCTAATGAAACCCTTCTCAAGAAAGTCTTGCAACCGCTCCTTCAACTCTTTCAACTCCGGCGGGGCCATACGATACGGCGGGATGGAAATGGGCTGAGTGCCCAGAGCCAAATCAATGCAAAAGTCAACATCCCTATCGGGGGCATACCTGGCATGTCTTAAGGGAAAACATTAGGAAAATCACAAACAACGGGCATAGAATCAATAGCGGGAACCTCAGTACTAGAATCATGAACATATGCCAAATAGGCCAAACACCCCTTCTTGACCATACGTAGAGCCTTCACATAAGAGATAACATTACGGGTAGAATGACCAGGAGTCCCTCTCCACTCTAGACGAGGCAAACCCGGTAAAGCTAAGGTCACAGTCTTGGCGTGACAGTTTAAGATAGCGTGGTAAGGTGATAACCAGTCCATCCTCAATATAACATCGAAATCAACCATATCTAAAAGCAATAAATCTACACGAGTCTCAAGACCCCCAATCACCACAATACAAGAATGATGGACTCGATCAACCACAATATAATCACCCACCGGCGTAGACACATAAATAGGAACACTTAATGAATCACTAGGCATGACCAGGTACGGTGCAAAATAAGATGACACATACGAATACATAGACCCTGGATCAAATAACACTGAAGCATCTCTATCACAAACCAGAACCGTACCTATAATAACTGCATTTGAAGCCTCAGCCTCGGGCCTAGTTGGAAGAGCATAACATCGGGGTTGGGCCCCACCACCCTGAACCACATCTCTGGGACGGCCTGCCGCTGGCTGGCCTCCACCTCTGGCAGCCTAGCTCCACCTCTCGTACCTCTACCTCCACCTCTAGCACCTCTACATCCACCCCTAACTGGCTGGGCGGCCTGTGGAACACCGGGTAAATGTACCATAGTGCGAGAACCCTGATGCTGAGAGCTACTCGGTGCTCGAGGGCAAAACCTAGTAATGTGACCTGTCTCACCACAAGTGTAACAAGCCCTCGGCTGTTGAGACTGCTGGCCCTAACGACCTGAATGACCACCCCAAAAACTCTGAAGCGGTGGTGCACTGATAGGAGCAGGTGGTGCACTGTAAGATTGCTGATCAAGATACTACAACTGGGAACCACGGCCACCTGAAGTACCGTGAGAAACCTGGAGCGCTGACTGAAAGGTCCTAGGAGGATGGCCTTTACCATATGAATCTCTACCTCTAGACGAGGTACCACTGAATCTGCTTGAATGACGAGGTCTTTTATCCGACCCATGACCACCTCCCTGTGACAGAACCATCTCAACTCTGCCTCCTTGGCCATCTGAAGACGAATCGGCTGAATAAGACCGTCAATAAACCTCCTCACCCTCTCCCTCTTGGTGGGAAGTATGACAAGAGCATGGCGAGATAAGTCGATGAACCTGGTCTCATACTAGGTAACCATCACGGAACCCTACTGGAGGCGCTCAAACTGCCTCTGATAGGCCTCTCTCTGAGTAATGGGGAGAAACTTCTCCAGAAATAGTTGTGCAAACTGCTCCCAAGTCAAGGCTGGCGATCCGGCTGGTCTAGCCAAGCAATAGTCTCTCCACCAAGTCTTGGTGGATCCAGACAAGCGAAATGTAGCAAAATCAACCCCATTGGTCTCAACAATACCCATGTTCCTGAGAACCTCAAAGCAACTATCTGGATAATCTTGGGGATCCTCAGTAGATGCACCGCTGAAAGCATCGGTAGACATAGCTTCTCCATCACCGGTCTGAGCTACCACACCCGGCTGTACTACTCTAACTGGCTGAACTGCTGGAGTCTGAATCTGAGGAGCTACTTGCTCCGGAGTGCGAGTAGCAGGAGTCTGGGCCCCTCCTCCAGCCTGAGAGATGGCTGGTGCTACAGGAAGTAAACCTGCCCGGGTGACACTCTCCATGAGGCCCACTAGTCGGACCAGAGCATCCTGAAGAACTAGGGTAGCAATAAACTCCTCTGGGACCTAAGATGGGCCCACCAGAACTGCTGGGACCGGAACCTCCTCATCAAAGTCAACCTGAGGCTCCGCCACTGGTGCTGCTGCTCGGGGCTGAGCTCTGCCCCTACCTCGGCCTCTAGCACGGCCTCGTTCTCTGCCCCTCGTGGTAGCTATTGTTGGGGGCTTGGGCTGATGAGCGGTGGATGTGGAAGCGTGTGTTCTCGCCATCTGAGAAAGAATAGAGTAGAAGTTCAATTAGCATCGAGAAATGAAATCGCACAACGAGAAAGAACAAATGTGAAGTTTTTCCTAACTCTGTATCCTCTGGGGATAAATACAGATGTCTCTGTATCGATCCCTCAGACTCTACTAAGCTTGTCTGTGAACTATGAGACCCATGTAAACTAGAGCTCTGATACCAACTTGTCACGACCCGGATTTCCCACCCTCGGGAGTCGTGATGGCGCCTACTAATGGGAGCTAGGCAAGCCAAACCTTAACTACTTGCTACACCTTCATATTACTTCTTTTTAACCAACACAAGGCGATAAAATGATAAAAGCGGAATTTTAAATAAATAAGCGGAAGCCAACAATTATATATCTTAAGGCTACGTCTATTACAACTTTTAAAACCTCAATACCCAAAACCTGGTGTCAGAGTGTCACAGACTGTCTAAGAGTTACTACATAAAAGGTCTGAAGAAATACAATACACTGTTTCAGAACAAAAGAAAATGAAACAAGGAGTAGAGATAGAGGGAGACGTCAGGGCCTGCGGACGCCTACAAGTCTACCTTGGGCCTCCGGGTGGACTGAAGAAAGCACTCCAACTACTATCTGAAAGCTGCTCCTAGATCTTCACACAGTGCAGAGTGTAGTATCAGCTCAACCGACCCCATGTGTTGGTAAGTGCCTAGCCTAACCTCGGCGAAGTAGTGACGAGGCTTGGACCAGACTACCAAATAAACCTGTGCAATCCAAATATATACAGCAGAAAAGAAATATAGAAATAACCAGTCAATGTAGGAGGGGGAACATGTTGTGGGCGAGATAACAGTTCGAAATAGAAAGGCATCAAGTAAGGAAAGAAACAACATAACTCGAATATCAACAAAGAAGCAGAAATCAACAATTGCACGGCATCACCCTTCGTGCTTTTACTCTCATCCCCACCAAAGCAATTATATAATAAAAGTGTGCACGGCATCACCCTTCGTGCTTTTACTCTCGTCCTCACCAAAACAATCATGTAATAAAGACATGCACGACATCACCCTTTGTGCTTTTACTCTCTTTCCTCACCATATAGTCAATAAAATCGGCACGAAATGGTACATCATACGGCACGGCATCACCCTTCGTGTTTTACACTCTTTCCTCACAATAGCAAATAATGCACGGCATCACCCTTCGTGCTTTAACACTCTTCCTCACCCAAACAACAATCACAAACAAAGGGCAAGGAAATAAACAAGATCATATAGGAATCCCGATAAGGGAACAACAATTATACAATTAAATCCTGGCAAGGGAACAACAATTAAACAATGAAATCCCGGCAAGGGAGATAACCAATAAAGCAACAATATCCCGGCAAGGGAACAATTTAATAACTCTTTCTCTTTCTTTCACTTTTATTTCATAACTCACTTTATCACTTGAGCCAATGCTCCAAAGGGTTCAATCAACTCATATACTTTCACAATTCGTAATATAATTGAGCCAATGCTTCTCGATATTCAACGGTAACAATTCCTTCCACAAACTTATCACAATAATTAGAAATTATCACCAAGGCATGAAAGATACAACGAAATCAAGATATTCACAATATAAAAACTCACGGTCATACTAGACACCAACGTATAGATACTCGTCACCATGCCTATACGTCGTACTCAACAAATACCACATAGCAAATAGGTCTCATCCCCTAATCCCTCAAGCTAAGGTTAGACCAAACACTTACCTCGATGTCACGAACGCAATTCAAGCCTCAACTATCGCTTTACCTCTTAATTCCACCACCAACTCGCTCGTATCTAGCCATAAGTTACTTAATTATATTAATAAATGCTAAATGAATCAATTTAAATGCATGAAAATGGATTTTCCAAAGTTTTACCCAAAAAGTCAAAATTGCTCCAGGGCCCACGTGGTCTAAACCCGAGGTTCAAACCAAAACCAGATTACCCATTCCCCCACAAACTCAAGTATATAATTTGTTTTCAAATCGGACCTCAAATTGAGGTACAAATCCCTAAGTTTTGAAAAACCTAGGTTCTACCCAAAACACCCAATTTCCCCCATGAAAATCATTGATTTGAAGTTGAAATCATGTTAAAAGATGTTAATGATTGAAGAAAACTAGTTAAAAACGACTTACAATCAATTTGGAAAAGAAAGGTTGTTGGAAAAATTGCCTCTTATGTTTTTGGGGTCTTAAAAATTGAAAAATAACTGAAAATACCGTCCAAATATACTACCATCAGATGCCCTATGTGGACCGCACAAAATCAACCGCGGCCGCACAGGCTTCTTGTATTCTGCAGTGACAGGTCTTAATATTTTGGCCATAAATTCCTCCACAGATGTCCAAATGCCTATTCTGAAAACTAGACACGAAAGGCTACAACTTTCGTTTTTGAATCATCTCAAAATTCCTTATGGATCAAAAGATATAGGCTTCCGAAATCGGACCAGTGAAGTGTTCTTCACCGCGGACCACACCAAAACTAGTGCGGCCGCACAAGCCTCTCCGAGGGAGTAGTTCATATCGTGCGGACCGCATTGCCCTGTTCAGAGGTCCTCCACCTCTCTGAGCCTGCAACAGCTCTGTTTTTAAGCCTAAAACACCCCGGAACCGACCCGAAACTCACCCGAGGCCTCGGAACTCCAAACCAAGTGTACACAAACCTCAAAAACATCCTACGGACTTATTTGTGTAATAAAATAATCAAAATAATATCATGAACATCAAATTAAATCTCAAGATCATTGAAATTTTCTCAAAACTTCTTTAAACATCAATTTTGCAATTTAAGTCCGAATCACGTCAAATGACATCCGTTTTTCACCAAATTCCACAGAAACGTCTTAAATCATATATAAGACCTGTATCGGGCGCCGGAACCAAAATACGGGCCCGATACCATCATGTTCTAAGCAAATTTCATTTCAAATTTCTTTAAACAATTTCAAAAAATAATTTTCTTTAAAAATTCATTTCCAGGGCTTGGGATCTCGGAATCCGATTTCGGGCATACGCCCAAGTCCCATATTTTCCTACAGACCCTCCGAGACCGTCAAATCACGGGTTCGGGCCCGTTTACCCACAAAAATGACCAAAGTCAAATTAGCTCCTTTTATAGTCAAAATTTATCATTTTCACAGATTTTCATATTTAGGCTGCGCATGCAAATCAAGGTGATGCTAAAACCTGTTAGATTGAAAAGTAAAAAACATTCAGTTATACCATATGACAAGCTGAATAGTAATAACATAGTGGACAACAAGCTTAAAGACGACAGACTTCCATTAAAATATACTGAAATCAAAGAAAACTCAAGTATTATATACTGCATTAAAGATCATAATAAAAAAGGAAGACAAATAATCACTAAAAAAAAGTAATGACAAATAAAACAAAGTTCTAGGTTAAACAAAACTCATCCAGTATAATATACTGGAGAGAAAGCTTACACCCGACAGACGTCCCGTAAAATATACTAGAATCAAACAAAACTCAACTATGTTATAATATTCATCCAGTATAACATACTGGAGGGCAAATATTCACACGAGATTTTAGTATAATATACTGGACAAAATTTATTACTAAATTCAATAAACAAAAAACATTAGCAAAAACCAAACTCAAAAGACAGATTTCCCGTATAAAATACTACACCATATTTATATATGAAGGCCACTATATTATAATCAAACATAAGAAACTTACCTGTTTTCTGCATCTCTCTGAATATTAGTATATGATCCTGGATTTTTTGTTCGATCATATACAAATATGATGGCAGTTGCTCATAATTCTGTTTAGTTGTTCCTCTTAATAAAGATAACCCTTTTTGAATAGCATGCAATGCTTTTCCATAACCAACATCTATCTCATGTGCTCTTTTCATTTCTGAAATGACAAACTTAGGCTTTACTTCAGTAGCTATGTCCCTTAAGTTGTCAATCATGTAATCTCTAATCACATTTGAAGATGTTTGTCTTTGATGTGACTTTCTAATATCAACCGAGCACTCATGTGTTCTCTGAAATTTAACTATTTTAAAAAGTGTTGATTCCTTAATTCTTGAACCTCGAACAGTCCAACCACACTTTTCATCAGTACATACCAAAGAGTATCTCGTGTTACTTGACCTGTCAATATAGAACTCAAAGTGCTCCTTTATAGTTGTTTAGCAAAACATCTAATCATAGCATTTTTGTCTTGAAAAACATACCCGAGTTTTACATCATCCAATGATGTATTTTCCTTTAGTATTATTGATGGGGATTATTTTGCCTTTCCTTTTGCTTTCCTTTTTCTTCCTTCAATAGTGTCTAGTGATTCAATGTGTTGATCTTCCACAGGAATTGCAATTTCATTTTCCATTGTAATGTCATAAATTGGCATCTCCTGCTCTTCTGCTATTTGAGGTATCAGCATCACTTGCTCTTCCGAAACATATGTGTTTCTGTGCAATAATTGTTGATTGTCAATTTTCATTATTACATTACCTTCTGCTTGTTGATCTGGTATTTCTGATATTTCAACAATAAATTTGGAACCTTTATAGTATGGATCGTTTTTTAAAAGCATCATACACAAGGTAAGATCTTCATCTTTTGTCACTTGTATTCCCTTAGCAATACCTAGGTTGATATTTCATACTTTTGCTTCAAACTTGTTGTTATCGAACTCCATAACTTGAAAAATTTTACTCATGAATTCTTCAAATGAAGTCCCATCATTTATAAGGAGAAGCTTCGTTTTATGATCTAAGTACTTATAATCTGTTGTCCATTTGCCATCGAATGCGATGATCAAGAAATTTGTATGCATCCTGTACTAAATGAACCCAAATAATTAGATATTTAGAAGTTATACTGTTAAAAAATATAACTCCATTATAATAAGTTGGAATTAATTGAGTTTTTCATATTAATTAAGCAAATTCCAGCTTATTATAATGGGGTTACTGTAGTCACATATACTTCCAGTATAATATACTGGAAGTGTCTAAGTTTTACTTATTAAATTAACAAACGTCCAGTATTCTATACTGGGGTTTTGTTTTATACCATTTTATTTATAATTTTTTATAGTAGTTTGGATAAAAGATACTTCCAGTATAATACATTGGAGTTTTATGAGTTTTTCATATTAATTCATAAAGCTCCAGTATATTATACTTGTGATTTTTTCAAGAAATTATGCGAATGTGTGTTCTTATTTGAATAACAGATAATTACAGTATAATAAGCTGGAAGAATCTTAGATTTTGATATTAATTCAAAAATCTCCAGCATGTTATACGAGCATTATATTTTGTACCATTTTATTCTGCAGACTTTATTGATTTCACATATATAATCATAAAAGTCTATCATTTTAATCAAGAAATTATGGGAATCTTAAAAATTTAGATGTGTTCTTCTTATTTGAATCATATATACTTCCAGTATAATAAGCTGGAAGAATTTGAGTTTTTTTATATTGGTGTTATCTTAATTTTAGGAATCAGCCACTGTAAAACCATTTTATGAGATACTTCCAGTATAATAAGCTGGAAATTTCTCAGCTTTAAATATTATTTTAAAAAGGTCCAGCAAATAATACTAGCGTTATGTTCTGCACGATTTTATATTATTGTCTCGACCCAAAACCGACTCGGTCGTGATGGCGCCTATCGTGAAACTAGGCCAGCCGACACAACTCCCGAATCAACCATTTTCCAATAAAAGTTGTTTTTATACCATTTATAAACCAATAATATCATAATGAAAATTTAAAAGAAAAGTGCGGAATAATTACACAATCCCGACATCGAGGTGTCACTAGTCATGAGCATCTACCAAGGTCTGAATACAACAAGAGTCTAAAAATGTACTAAATACAGTAATGAAAATGAGAGGAAGGAAAGGAGTGCTGCGAACATCGTTCAACCACCTTGCTAACTCCGATGACTCCGCCTCTGAGCAATCAACACCCGCTACCGGGTTCTGAAATACCTGAATCTGCACACGAGGTGCAGAGAGTAATGTTATTACTCCAACTCATTAAGTAATAAGAGTAAATAAAGACTGAGCAGTAAGAAAACACGTCAACCATGTCATAGCACCACAGTGATTACAACATGTTCCCAAATCAGAATACGAGTCAATCGTCTTATTTTAAAAAAATCCATCTTTTGGTAAAAATTATTTAAAAATGCTTTCCAACAGTTTCAGTAAGGGTTCGATACCATTTATAATAAAAGAGATGAAAACCATAATCGGCCCCTCGGGCAAAAAAACTTAGTTCGTATACAGCCCCTCGGCATAACGGAAATTCACAACCCTTTTCATAACTTAAAAACTTCAGTTCAAATGAAAGATTATTTCATTTGTTCAACATTTTCAATAGCGTCTCAGTCTAAAGATGAATGAAAGTAGTAATTAAATCAACATATTCAATAGAAACTCACTTTAAGGAGGAGTAAAAAAACAGTAAGTTCATAAACAGGTCCCTCAGGTAAAGCATCACTTATGTACATGTATATCTATAGCCCATCGGGCAAGCCTCTCAGTCACTCGTGGCTCAAATCTTACCAATCAACACTCACACTCAATAGGTACCATATAGTAACCGCTGCAGCGTGCAGCCCGATCCATATATCGCTGCAGCATGCAGCCCGATCCATATATATAGTCGCTGCGCTCACTAGGGGTGTGCAGACTCCGGAGGGGCTCCTATAGCCCAAGCGCTATATCGTTGCGGCGTGTAGCCCGATCCAACATATCGCTATGGCATGCAGCCCGATCCATAAATATATAATCCTCTCAACTAGGCCCTCGGCCTCTCTCAGTCATTAACCTCACAATCAGACTCTCGGTCTATCTCAGTCATCAACCTCACAATCAGACCTTCGGTCTATCTCAGTCATCAATCTCACAATCATTTGGGCCATCAGTAAAATCAAGGGACTCAGCCTAAACAGTTTTTCATATTTTTAAGAAGTAAAGTGATAAAACTAGATTTAAACGATAACAGGTAAAAACATGACAGAGGATATGTTTTCAAAACAAATAGAGTGAGGAAAAGTAGTAAAAATGCCCCTAAAGGGTCTCAACAGGTCGGCACAAGGCCCCAAACATGGCATACAACCCAAAATATAATATCAATCTCTAGAACATGGAATATCATAAGGTTTCAAATCAAATACGCGACTTAACAGTCGTACGGGATGAACCAAGTCACAATCCCCAACGGCGCACAACTCCACGCTCGTCATCTAACGTGTGCGTCACCTCAAAATAACACAACGATGTGTAATCTGGGGTTTCAAACCCTCATGGCAGTATTTACAATCATTACTTACCTTGATCCGGTCCAAACAGCCTGCGATGCCTCACCCACGCGAATCAACCTCCGGATGCTCTAAATCTAGCCACAATCAGTGTATGATCATTAAAATATGCTAATGGAATGAAGCTCACTCGAAAATATCCAATTTACATCAAAAATCCCGAAATTGCTCAAACCCGGCCCCCAGGCCCACGTCCTGGAACTGGAAAAACTTTATACCAAAATGTTCTTCATCATCTCACGAGTTCGTACATATAAAGAACTCGAAAATCGAAGTTCGTTTGACCCCTCAAATCATCTCTAGAAGGTCTCATAATCTCAAGCCCTAACTCCGCCTTTTTCTACTGATTTTCATGAATTTACACTGATATTTTCGTACCTTAATCACAATTAATCAAGTTTTAGGGTCCAAAATTCTTACCTCAATGAAGAACAATGGTTTCCTTTCTTCAAACTCGCCTCCAAGCTCTTTTCCCGTTCAAAAATGGTGTAAAAAGGGTTCAAAATCACGGAACAGGTCTTTAAAACATTCTGTCCAAGTATATACTCTTCGCGATCTCAGAAAATACTTTGCGATCGCGAAGCACAACTTTTCTCATCCCAAAATTTGCCCTTCACGATCGCGGACAACGCTTCGCGATCGCAAAGAACAAATTCCTAGCTCTTCCGGACAGCCTCCAGTGTAATGGTCATAACTTTTTGCACACAATTCCAAATGACAAATGGTTTGATTGTCACGACCCCAACCCCGGTCGTGATGGCGCCCAACACACTGCTAAGTAAGCCTGACCAATTAACAACCTTAACCTATTTCTCATACAGTTCATTATTAGCTAACACAGTTAAATTGACAAATTACCATATTAGAAGTCTGAGGTAAGGGTTAAACATGCGGAATTTCAGATAAAATCATACTACATAGCCCATATGGATCCGGTGTTACAAGTCCGAGTCTCTAATATAGGTCTATCAACCTAATACATATCAATCTAGGGAATGTGAATGAAATAAAAGGATAGAAGGGAGAGATCAGGGCTGCGGACGCCATGCAGCTACCTCGATGCTCCCGGATATACGTTGCTCAACTGAAGAATCCTCACTCAGCCTTAGATGCACCTGGATCTGCACGCAAGGTGTATGGAGTAATATGAGTACTCCGACTCAGTGAGTAATAAGCATAAATAATGGCTGAGAATAAGAAATCATGGAAGAACATAGAGTAATCTATAATCCGGCAGTTTAAAACAAGTAATTTGGGAGCAATAAACCAATGGAAACAAATTATGGAAATGCTACAACAATTAAGCAGTTAAGTGGCAGACATATAAAGAAAATCAACACATAAAACGGCACCCTATAGTACCCGCTGCGGCGTGTAGCCCAATCCATTTATTTATCGTCGACGGCGCTCACTGGGGGTGTGCAGACTCCGGGAGGGGCCCCTTATGGCCCAAGCGCAATATCAAGCCATCTTGTGGCATCAAATCTAGGCCCTCGGCCTCATATCAATATTAGTATAACAATGTTGCGGCGCGCAGTCCGATCCCATAGTATCCTCACATCTGGCCCTTGGCCATACTCAGTCCAGATGTCATATAAGCCCTTCGGGCAATAGTAAAACAGTAATTCTCAGCCCAAAACATCATTTAATATATCATTTTAGTTTCAAAACCGAGAAAAAAAAAAGAAAAAACAAGTGGCTGAGTTGTAAAATAGTGGAAAACAGTACGACTGAGTTCAAGTAGTAAGTCAAAACAGTGAGGAAATAATGATAAAACTCCCCGGAGGGTTCAAATAGTTGGCACGAAGCCCAAATATGGCAATTAATCCAAATAATGATGATAACAAATAAGCTTCAATCAAATACGAGGTAAAAGCATCACTCGGGACGGACCAAGTTACAATCCTCAATATTAAACGACCCCATGCTCATCATTAAGCGTGTGTCTCACCTCAATATAGCACTACGATGTGCAAATCCGGGGTTTCAAACCCACAGGACATCATTTATATTCATTACTCACCTCGAACCGGCTAAAGCTCTAGCTTGATATGCCCTTGCCTCTCAAATCGGCCTCCTCGCGCGACGAATCTGACCAAAACCAGAACGAATATGTCACAATATGCTAAGGGAACATAACCCAAGCGAAAACAATCGAAAAATATCAAAAATCCCGAAATTAGCAAAACCCGAGCCCCAGGCCACTTACCGAAAGTCAGAAATTTTTACATCATCGTGTTCCTTGTCCTTCCAAGAGTTCATACATGTCAAAAACTCCCAAATCTGACCTCAAATGGCCCTTCAAATCCTAATTTAAAATCTCAAAATCTCAAGCCCTAGTTCTTCCATTTTTAGCTAAGTTTCCATGAATTTCTATGTTAATTTCACAATATAATCACGTTTTTAGTGCATAAAACTTACCTCCAATCAATCCTCTTCGAATCCTTCTTCAATTTCTCCCAAATAGCTCTCAAAATGCTCAACAATGATGGAAAAATGACTTAGGCTCGCGGATGAAATGTTTTAAAAATCCTTCTGCCCAGCTACAATTTCCTTCTATGCGAACGCGAGGGCCTTCTCGCGTTCGCGATGAACAAAACTCCTGCCTCTCAAAATACCCTTCGCGAACGCGTCTGAAGGCACGTGAACGCGAAGCTTCAACTGCCTCAACTACGCGAACTTGAGCTCTATGCCGTAAACGCGAAGAACAAAACCACTGGACCCCCAATTACTTATACGCGAACGCGAAATACTGCACGCGAACGCGAAGCACAAGGTCAAGGCCCTCCGCGAACGCGAGACCACAAACGCGAGCGCGAAGACTAAACTCAGGCCAACCTAAATTCCTTCTACACGATCGCGAGGGACCTCACACGATCGCGAAGGCCAAAATCTACACATGCTGCTGCATTTTCTGCAATTCTCTCAAGTTCAAAACTTCCCGTTAGCCATCCGGAATCACCCCGAGGCCCCCGGGACCTCAACCAAAAGTACCAACACATCCTAAAACCTCATTCAAACTTGTTCCAATCATCAAAACACCTCAAACAACACCAAATCCATCAATTCACATCGAATTCAAGCCTAAGTTTTCTAAAACTTCCGAAATACGCTTTCGATCAAAAACCTAACCAAACCACGTCTGAATGACTTGAAATTTTGCACACACATCCCAAATCACGTAATGAAGTTACAACAACTCTCGGAATTACATTCTAACCCCCGGATCAAAATCTCACCCAGAGGCGGATTCAGTTCATTAGTTACGGGTTCTCGTGAACCCAGTAGCTTTTGTCCCGAATATGTTTTTGTGTTGAAAAATTCATTAAATTTGTAAGAATATTTAGCTTGGAACCCAGTTCGTTCATACGGTTAATGTTGTATATTAACTCAATTTTTGTAGGAACCCATAAACCTAAAATCCTAGATCCGCCTCTAATCTCACCTATCAACCGGAAATCGCCAAAATACAAACTTTGTCAATTCAAGCTTAATTCTATACCGGACCTCCAAAACCACTTCCGATAACACTCTTAAGTCACAATTCACCTCCCGAAGCTAATCGAACCATCGGAACTCACATCCGAGCCCTCTAACTCATAAGTCAATATCCAGTTGACTTTTCCAACTTAAGCCTTCTTAAAAGAGACTAAGTGTCTCATTTCTTACGAAAACCACATCAAGCGCAAGCCAATCAACTCGACCACATAAAACACGGATAGCGAAGCATAAAGAAGCAGAAATGGGGAAAACGAAGTGGTAACTCATGAGACGACGGGTCAGGTCATCACATTGATGTTTTGAAAACTAGACACCAAGGACTATAATTTCATATATTGCTCATTTCCTTACTCTTTATATATTGCGAGATATAAGCTTCCAAAGTCAGCCTTGTGCATTAGAGATTCCTAAACCCTTCCCAGATAGCCTATAGTGTAACCACCATAACTTTTTTTACACAACTTAAAATTCTAATTAATTTACATTTCTGAAAACTAGACACAAAGGGATACAACTTCATTTTTGGATCATCTCCAAATTCCTTATAGATTGTGAGATATAAGCTTCCAAAGTTGGATCAGTGCAGCAGAATATTTACTCTATGTGATCGTGAAGGTTCGTCCGCGATCGCGAAGCACTGACATTTTTTTCGCATTTTACTCATCGTGATCGCGTCCAATTCCCCGCGATCGCGTAGAACACTGCTGTAGCCAAAAACCAGCAACTAAAAATAGCTTAGAAATGGTCCGGAACCACCCCGAAACTCACCCAAGGCCCCCAGGACCTCAGCTAAACATGCCAACAAATCCTAAAACATCATTCAAACTTGTTCCACCCTTTGGAACGCTCAAAACAACTCAAAACATCGAATCACCCTCGGATTCAGGCCTAAAAATTCTAAAACTTTTGAATTCCGAATTCGATCAAAAAGTCTATCAAACCTCGTCCGAATGACCTGAAATTTTGCACACACGTCACAAATGTCACAACGGACCTACTCCAATTTCCTAAATTCCATTACGACCCATATATCAAAATCTCACCTATCAACCAAAAAATGCCAAAATTCCAATTTCGCCAATTCAAGCCTAAATCTACTCCGGACCTCCAAAACACATTCTGATCACGCTCTATATCCCAAATCACCTAACGGATCTAACCAAATCATAAAAGTTCCAGTCCGAGATCATAGCTAACAAATCAAAACTTGGTCAAACCTTTCAAATTTTTAAGCTTCAAACTTAGAATTGTTCTTCCAAATTCATTCTGATCATCCTGAAAACCAAAACCGACGATTTAAATAAGTCATAATACATCACACGGGGCTAGTCATGCCCAAGAACTGGCGAGCAAAGTGCAAAAGCTCAAAACGACCGGTTGGGTCGTTACATCCTCCCCCACTTAAACATACGTTCGTCCTCGAACGTGCCCAGAGTTGTTCTGAAAGCAAACCAATCGTTGAATAACTTTACCATGATCATACCCAGGGGTGATCCCATGTCACCCTATCTCATATAGGTCAGGTAACACATTGTAACTGAAATTTTTACAATCCAACCTAGCCCATAAACCTCAGAACCACATTTCCAATTCTGAAATCATCCACAAGATCTGAATCTCACATCTATACTCTGAATAAGCCTGAACGAGCTGTATTAACCCATAACTGCAACCTCAAGTGCAATTACATGATATACCACATACCTCAAACACATGTAGCGATAACTTCCATTCACAGCAGCTGCACCCAACAACCGAATACCGGTAGAAAACCCCTTATCAACTAAAGTCTCATTCAAACACTTTCATATACTGCCAATGATAAATAAACCACACAATAAGCTATAACCATTTCTCAGATCAACCATTCATGAAGTGTCACGACCCAATTCCCGAACCTGGTCGTGATGGCGCCTCTCATGAAGACAAGGCCAGTCATTCAACCCAATTCATCCTTTTAAGACAATTAATTAACACAATTATAGTAAGAACATGGTTTAATAATATCCAATAGCGGAAAGTATAGATAAAATACGGAAATCCAACCCAACTCAGCCCTAACCGGGGTGTCACAAGTCATGAGCTACTACAAAGTTTACTAAAATTCTACAAAGTATGGAATTAGGAACAAAGTCTGAAGATATCATAAATAACAGAAGATAAGAGAGAAAACGGGTCTGCAAACGCCATGCAGCTACCTCGATAACTCCGATGAAAACTGAACAGCAGAAAACTCGCTCTATGCCTCAGGAATACTTGTACCTGCACACATGGTGCATGGAGTAATGTGAGTACTCCGACCCAGTGACTAATAAATATAAATAATGACTGAAGGTAAGAAACCACGTTGAGGCACACAACATTCTATACAGAAGCAGTGAAATCATTTAAAATATTAATTCAGTGAAACATCATGTGAAATTTCTTTTAAACCAGTAAAACAGGTAATTTGGCAGTAAAATGATGAGTAGAAATCTGCCCCTCGAGCTCAATATCAAAACAACAAGTAGAAATCTGCCCCTCGGACTCAGTATCAAAATAATAACTAGAAATCTGCCCTCGAGCTCAGTGTCAAAATAATAAGTAGAAATCTGCCCCTCGGGCTCAATATCAAAATAATAACTAGAAATCTGCCCCTCGAGCTCAGTATCAAAATAATAAGTAGAAATCTGCCCCTCTGGCTCATTATCAAAATAATAATTAGAAATCTGCCTCTCGGGCTCAGTATCAAAATAATAAGTAGAAATCTGCCCCTTGGGCTCAGTATCTCAGAACAGTATCAGCCCATCAGGCTCAGAACAGTATAAAGCAACCAGTCAATGAAATAAGAGCACATAATTATTATGGCAGATAATGCAGATAAAGAATAAATGCATGAGTGCAATGCAATCATATGACGGTACCCTCTGGTACCCACTGCGGTGTGCAGCCCAAGCCATCCATATTTATTTATCGTCGACGGCGCTCATTGGGGGTGTGTACAGACTCCAGAGGGGCTCCTATAGCCCAAGCGCAATATCAAGCCATCTCGAGGCATCAATCAAATCCTGGTCAGTCATTGTTACCTGACCCATTTACATCATATAGTGCCATTGTTACCATTGTTTCGAGTTCCTGCTGTGGCGCGCAGCCCGAGCCACCCATAATGTTTCAAGTCACATCACACAGTGCCATTGTTACCACTGTTTTAAGTCATTGCTGCGGCGCGCAGCCCGAGCCACCCATAGTCAGTCCAGAAAACATCATAAGCCTCATGGGCATTTATAAAAACAGTAGTTCTCAGCCCGAAATATCATTTAGAAATATCATTTAAGTTTTCAAATCTTAGAAAGATGGCTAAGTTTGCAAAATAGTATTTAAAACCTTGGACTGAGGTCAAATGATATGCAAAATATGCGAAAGCAGTGATATCAATCCCTGAAGGATTCAAATAATTGGCAAGAAGACTACAATTGGAAACATGACTGAGGATATAAATTCTTTAATAAAATAAGTGAGAAAAACCAATCAAAAATGCCCTAAGGGTTCTACAGGTCGGCACAAGGCCCCAAGCATGGCAATAAGCCCAATTCACAATAATAAAGTATACGTCTCAACCAAATAAGTAGTAAAATATCTCTCGGGACGGAACAAGTCACAATCACCAACGGTGCTCTACCCCACGCCCGTTATCCGGCGTACAAGTCACCTCAATATAGCATTACGATGTGAAATTCCGGGGTTTCAAACCCTCAGGACATCATTTACATCTATTACTCACCTCTAGCCGGCGAAATACTACTCCGCGATGCCCTTGTCTTTCGTATTGACCTCCTCGCGTGTCGAATCTGGCCAAAACCACAACGAATACATCACAATAGGCTAAGGGAATATAACCCAATCGAAAAGACTCGAAAAATATCAAAAATCACGAAATTTGCAAAACCCAAGCCCCGAGACCACGTCTTGAAATCCAGAAATTTTTACATCAAAATGTTCCTTATCTCGCCACGAGTCTATACATACCAAATTCACAAGAAATGGAGTCCATTTGACCCCTGAAATCCCAAATTTATAATTTCAATCTCAAGCCCTAATTTCTTATAATTTGGCTATGTTTTCATGGATTTCTAGGATGATTCTTCAATAAAATCATGTATTTAACTCATAAAACTTACCTCCAATCGATCTTAGTTGAAACTCCCGTCAATCCCCGTCCAAAAGCTCTCAAAATGACTAAAAATGGTGGAGAAATGGGGTGTTTTTCGCGAATGTAATGTAAACATTCTGCCCAGAATTTTTCGGAATTACTGTTCACCCTGTGTTACTGTTCACGGGGTACTGTTCACGGAGTACTGTTCACGAATACTGTTATGGGGTACTGTTCATGGCACTATTCACGGATACTGTTATGGGGGCACTGTTCATGGGTACTGTTCATGGACACTGTTCATAACTACTGTTCACAGTTCTGTAAAAAAAATGCAACAACTTTATTTTTTTCGTGTCTAAATCGATCCGTTAACCTTCCAAAATACACCCGAGGCCCCCGAGACCTCAACTAAAAGCACCAACATGTCTTAAAACATCATCCAAACTTGCTCCAATCGTCAAAACACCTCAACTAACGCCAAAATCATCAAATTATATCGAATTCAAGTCTAAGTTCTTTTAAAACTTCTAAAACACACATTCGATCAAAAACCCCGACCAAACGATGTCTGAATGACCTGAAATTTTGCACACATATCCCAAATGACACAATGAAGCTACAGAAACTCTCGAAATTTCATTCCGACACCCGGATCAAAATCTCACCTATCAACCGGAATTCGCCCAAATACTAACTTCACCAATTCAAGCCTAATTCAACACCGGACCTCCAAAATTACTTTCGGTCCTGCTCCTAAGTCACAAATCACCTCCCAAAACTAACCGAACCATCGAAATTCACATCCGAGCCCTCTAACTTATAAGTCAATGTTTGGTTGACTTTTCCAACTTAAACCTTCTTAAAAGAGACTAAATGTCTCATTTCTTATCAAAATCGCTCCAAATAAATTCTAATGCACCCAATACCGATAATGAAACATGAGGAAGCAGAAAATGGGACGAACAAGACAGTAACTCATGAGACGACGGGTCGGGTCATCACATTCTCCCCAACTTAAACAAACGCTCGTCCTCGAGCGTATCCAGAGTTGTCCTAGAAGCCAACCAAAAGCTGAATGACCTTATCAAGCATAAACCCGGGGATGATCCCACGTCACCCTATCTCACATGGGTCCGATAACGCGTTGTAACTAAGATCACACAATCTAGTCTAGCCCATAAATCATAGAGCCACATTTCACCTTTTCGGAATCATACACAAGATCAGAACCTCACACCTACATTCAGAATAAGTTTGAACCAGCTGTAATAGACCATGCCTGCAACCTTAGGTGCAATTGTATGATATACCAATAACTCAAACAAATGCAGCAATAACTTCCATTCACAGCAGCTGCCCACAACAACCAAATACCGATAGAAATCTCTTATTAGCCAATGTCTCATTCCAACACTCTCATATACTGCCAATGATAATTGAAACACGCAATAAATCATAACCATTGCTCAGATCAACCATTCATGAGGCCATTTCTCCTCTAGCAATTATAGTAACAATTTTTTTTTAAAACCGAACCTCGATATTTACCCATCAAACATGCTGAAATCAAATTCGTTCGTATTCATCAATGACCCCAATGATCACCTCGAATCCAACACACCACTCTGGTGATATGACACCTCAATACAGGCCTAAGCCACAACTTTCATAATACGCGCACCAATAAGAAACGACCTGAACATACTCAAGTCATGAAAAATGACTCAAACGAAAGAGTCGTACCTCAAGCTCATCAGTACCATCAGCGAACCCAACAAGAACATGCCACAATACTACCGAAATATCATTAGTTTAATAACATTACCTTTTTATGAGACATGTACTCTCGTCAAGTCACTTTCAATTAGCAATACTATTTCCCCAATCATCCGAAGATCATTCGCCCTAATCATCTGAAGCTTTTATCTCTAATCACCTAGAAGAAAATTGCTACACATCTCATGTTCTGTATGATGTACATAGGTATTGTTCTAACTCTTACAATATTGACATGACGGATGAGGTACGCATAAATTCATGACCACTGTCAAGACAACGATTCGTTAGTTCTATACTCCTGGGAAGAACTATCACCTCATTTTGAGCAAAATCATGGTCTTAGCTCCTTAATTTATTTCATATACACAGATTGCACTAATCAAATTCAATGATCTCGTCTCACCCAGTACGAACTGCTCAGGCAATAAGCCACCCCAGACATAATCAAAAGTCGCATATGATGCCTCAATATGCTAATAAGCTACCAATTCTAACGCGGTACAAAAGGAAAACAAACTCTGGAAGGAATTACCAATCTCACATACTAATACAGAGTTTCCTTAGAAAACAGGAAGCAAGGCATACAAAATAGCATATAGAAAACTATACTCAATATCACACTGTTGCGGCGTGCAACCCGATCCAGATAACATACCCATGGCGGCGTGCCACCCGATCCACACATAGATCTCACATAAGGAGATGCACATCGAGCCAAATTTGCTCATTACAACAAAATACCGAGTATCGGTCGTAAGCATGCTAAGTGCATAATAATATCTCTGAGGGACATATAGCGTTATAAGCTACAAAACTCAAGCACAACTGAGGTGCGATGTACAATCTGAATTTCAAGAGCCAAGATGCTCATATAACGTCATTCCTACACAGATTCTCAACACATAGCAATTTCTCAAGTCGTCTCACAACTCACACGGCGCAATGTATCACTACGCGAAATATCTGACAATGAAACATCAACCTAACTACTCCTCCATGAGGACCGCGTTAGTAAAATGCACACATCTGGCCTGATATATAGCCATTATTCACATTAAATCTATCCATCGACTTCAAGCCGATTCTGATCACACTGAACTAGTCTGATAACCTTTCAAAGGTCCATAATAATGCCCATTTTTCTCATAACACACAAGAACAACCATCACAATCGGGGTAATCCTCCCTAGTTCACAACCCAATATGCCAAGTGCCCTCCAGGCATGAATCTTTAATTTAACGACACCATCACAAACTTCATACTTGGTTTACATATTTAATCAATCAAGTGATCACATGCCACACATATATAATCTTCCCGTGGGACACACTCCCACAACCTACCACAACAATATCTAGAGCGTACCTCCAAACCATCGATCGAACTAACGCTGAAGAGCGATCAAGAGTCATTAACCGGGACGCAAAACCCTTTCTACAAAACACCGATCTTAGGTGACGCTGAAGACAATTCCAACTTACCATAAACATCGAAACTTATCTCCTGCTCATCCGAGCTCATGACATCTTGTCAAAAAATTTCCTTACTCGTGTCATTCTCGGCCTAATTTCCACAACCAGAACTGATTCACCAGCATGCATCAAATCGGAACTAACATAGTACATAACTGTACAATCCGCTAACCAATAGCAAGCTCCCCAACTTGGCTCGAAGCCATAGATAACAACACATATACTCTATTGTTGCCGTAATACCATAATGAGACTAAACTCACTCCTTCATAAGCTTGTGGAAACACGAATCATCGGAAATTTTAACTCTTCTGCAGTTTTTGCATTCACTCACACAACAGTTAAGCCCACTCTTTAGGCGACAAATGTTTTTACTATGTCCCAAATTTTTCAAAAATTTCGGCAGAGTTTCCTTTGTAATTGGGCCTATCCACCTGCCAGAGAATCACCAAAACCATCCTAACAACACGTCCACAACTTGACAAAGCATCACAATGTATATCAACAACATTAATCTCAATATTACATGTATTATATTATCAAAATTGATACATGGACATGCGTTGCACCTATTTGAATCATAACACATAGAAAATACCTTTCAATCCTCCATTATTGGGTTATTCAACCGACTAAGAACATATTCTTTCTTTAATGTTTTCGACCCTCAAGGTGGTCTCCTTGACTCAACGATTTCGTCATAATACATTTACAGAAGCGATCTCAGCTCCCAGACTTATCTAACTAGTATGACAAATAGATTCCCCTCATAAGCCAATTACCCACTAGCTTTACCTTTAGTTAATATTTTTTGTATACCTTACACTGCCATACACATTACACAATCACTTAATCTTCCTGAGTCTAAACTCATACTGTAACATGAAATTTACTTCACTCCAAATAGGAGACATAAAAAGATTCTTCACGCACCCATAACTTGGGACTACACATCCTATCACAATGGAAATCATACACTCAATAGTTCATCTATCATCCAGTAGACCATCCTCGTCACTTCCAAGTCATATAGATACATCTCGCAGTACTATCATACTCCTCACGTAGCTATCCAGCCATGATTCCCACTAATAGGGACAATACCGAACATAAAGGTTCAAAACACTTGCTCGCACAATCAACACCTCAGTGCTCAAGCCATAAGCAAGATCGGGCCTCAAGTCCTCCAGACTGGCCTAACATCAAACTCACCGAGATCACGTCTCGCCCTTCTATCGAGGAATTACAAGCCATCAAGGTAAATTGAACACTGAGTGCTCGTTCGCGCATACGAACATGTGGAAGGAATCGTAAGAGTTACTTTTCAAGCTGAATCAAGGACGCATGATAAGAATTCAAGAATGTGAAGTTTTCCTAAAGGTTCTGCAGACTCTCGAGGATAAATACAGACGTCTCTGTACCGATCCGCGAGACTCTACTAAACCTGTACATGATTCGTGAGACCTAGTAACCTAGGCTCTGATACCAACTTGTCACGACCCAATTCTCGAACCTGGTCATGATGGCGCCTCTCATGAAGACAAGTCCAGCCATTCAACCCAATTCATCCTTTTAAGACAATTAATTAACACAATTATAGTATAAACATGGTTTAATAATATCCAATAGCGGAAAGTATAGATAAAATACGGAAATCCAACTCAACTCAGCCCTGGGGTGTCACAAGTCATAAGCTACTACAGAGTTTACTAAAATTCTACAAAGTATGGAATTAGGAACAAAGTCTGAAGATATCATAAATAACAGAAGATAAGGGAGAAAACGGGTCTGCGAACGCCATGCAGCTACCTCGATAACTCTGATGAAAACTGAACAGCAGAAAACTCGTTCTATGCCTCAGGAATACCTGTACCTACACACATGGTGTAGGGAGTAATGTGAGTACTCCGACCCAGTGAGTAATAAATATAAATAATGACTGAAGGTAAGAAAACACGTTAAGGCACACAACATTCTATACAGAAGCAGTGAAATCATTTAAAATAACAATTCAGTGAAACATCATGTGAAATTTCTTTTAAACCAGTAAAACAGGTAATTTGGCAGTAAAATGACGAGTATAAATCTGCCCCTCGGGCTCAATATCAAAACAACAAGTAGAAATTTTCCCCTCGGGCTCAGTATCAAAATAATAACTAGAAATCTGCCCCTCGAGCTCAGTATTAAAATAATAAGTAGAAATCTGCCCCTCGGGCTCAGTATCAAAATAATAATTAGAAATCTGCCCCCGGGCTCAGTATCAAAATAATAAGTAGAAATCTGTCCCTCGGGCTCAGTATCTCAGAACAATATCAGCCCCTCAGGCTCAGAACAGTATAAAGCAACCAGTTAATGAAATAAGAGCACATAATTATTATGACAGATAATGCAGATAAAGAATAAATGCATGAGTGCAATGCAATGCATATGATGGTACCCTATGGTACCCACTGCGGCGTGCAACCCGAGCTATCCATATTTATTTATCGTCGACGGCGCTCACTAGGGGTGTGTACAGACTCCGGAGGGGCTCCTACAGCCCAATCGCAATGTCAAGTCATCTCGTGGCATCAATCAAATCCTGGTCAGTTATTGTTACCTGACTCATTATATCATATAGTGCCATTGTTACCATTGTTTCAAGTTCCTGCTGCGGCGCGTAGCCCGAGCCACCCATAATGTTTCAAGTCACATCACACAGTGCCATTGTTACCACTGTTTTAAGTCACTGCTGCGGCGCGCAGCCTGAGCCACCCATAATCAGTCCAGAAAACATCATAAGCCCCATGGGCATTTATAAAAACAGTAGTTCTCAGCCCGAAATATCATTTAGAAATATCATTTAAGTTTTCAAATCTTAGAAAGATGGCTGAGTTTGCAAAACAATATTTAAAACCTTGGATTGAGGTCAAATGATATGCAAAATATGCGAAAGCAGTGATATCAATCCCTGAAGGATTCAAATAATTGGCAAGAAGCCTACAATTGGAAACATGACTGAGGATATAAATTCTTTAACAAAATAAGTGAGAAAAAACTGTCAAAAATCCCCTAAAGGTTCTACAGGTCGGCACAAGGCCCCAAGCATGGCAACAAGCCCAATTTACAATAATAAAGTATACGTCTCAACCAAAAATGTAGTAAAATATCTCTCGGGACGGACCAAGTCACAATCCCCAATGGTGCTCTACCCCACGCCCGTTATCTGGCGTGCAAGTGACCTCAATATAGCGTTACGATGTGAAATTCCGGGGTTTCAAACCCTCAGGACATCATTTACATCTATTACTCACCTCTAGCCGGCCAAATACTACTCCGCGATGCCCTTGCCTTTCGTATTGACCTCCTCGCGTGTCGAATCTGGCCAAAACCACAACGAATACATCACAATAGGCTAAGGGAATATAACCCAATCGAAAAAACTAGAAAAATATCAAAAATCACAAAATTTGCAAAACCCAAGCCCCGGGACCACGTCTTGAAATCCAGAAATTTTTACATCAAAATATTTCTTATCTCGCCACGAGTCTATACATACCAAATTCACAAGAATCGGAGTCCATTTGGCCCCTCAAATCCCAAATTTAGAATTTCAATCTCAAGCCCTAATTTCTTATAATTTGGCTATGTTTTCATGGATTTCTAGGATGATTCTTCAATAAAATCATGTATTTAACTCATAAAACTTACCTTCAATCGATCTTATTTGAAACTCCCGTCAATCCCCGTCCAAAAGCTCTCAAAATGACTAAAAATGGTGGAGAAATAGGGTGTTTTTCGCGAATGTAATGTAAACATTCTGCCCAGAATTTTTCGGAATTACTGTTCACTGGGTACTGTTCACGGGGTACTGTTCACGGATACTGTTATGGGGTACTGTTCATGGCACTATTCACGGATACTGTTACGGGGCACTGTTCATGGGTGCTGTTCATGGACACTGTTCATAACTACTGTTCACAGTTCTGTAAAAAAAAATGCAGCAACTTTATTGTTTTCGTGCCTAAATCGATCCGTTAACCTTCCGAAATACACCCGAGGCCCCCGATACCTCAACTAAAAGCACCAACATGTCTTAAAACATTATCCAAACTTGCTCCAATCGTCAAAACACCTCAACTAACGCCAAAATCATCAAATTATATCGAATTCAAGTCTAAGTTCTTTTAAAACTTCTAAAACACACATTCGATCAAAAACCCCGACCAAACGATGTTCGAATGACCTGAAATTTTGCACACATATCCCAAGTGACACAATGAAGCTAAAGCAACTCTCGGAATTTCATTCCGACACCCGGATCAAAATCTCACCTATCAACCGGAATTCGCCAAAATACTAACTTCGCCAATTCAAGCCTAATTCAACACCGGACCTCCAAAATTACTTCCGGTCCTGCTCCTAAGTCACAAATCACCTCCCGGAACTAACCGAACCGTCGAAATTCACATCCGAGCCCTCTAACTCATAAGTCAACGTCCGGTTGACTTTTCCAACTTAAACCTTCTTAAAAGAGACTAAATGTCTCATTTCTTATCAAAATCGCTCCAAATAAATTCTAATGCACCCAATACCAATAATGAAACATGAGGAAGCAAAAAATGGGACGAACGAGACAGTAACTCATGAGACGACGGGTCGGGTCGTCACATGAATCCACTTCTCCTTTGGCAAAGACCATAGCAAAGTTCCGAGCCGAACTTCGATATTATCCTTCCAACATGCTGAAATTGAATCCTTTTGTATTCATTAAAGATCCCAACGAGCTCATCTAATCCAACACCCTACTTTGGTGACATGACACATCAATACAGGTTGAAGCCGTAACTTGTGCAATCCGCGCACCAATAAGCAAAATCCGAACATACTCAAATCATGAAAATGACTCAAATGAAAGAGTTGTACCGCAATCTCACTAGTATCACCACACACAATGCTGAGAACCCGTCTCACATCATAGAAACAGAACACACGAATCTAACCCGCAGGATCATACCTCCCCATAGCTTCGCTCCAATGCGCGACCTCATCCAAACACTGGTCCACGTGAAAACACCTTAAGTCACTATGCTCAAAGTCGACAACCGTGCGCAATATGATGTCTAAAACCAAAGCAATCATCATAACCACCGCGAAGCAATTGATATCACATTACACATACCCAAAGGGACACAACCAATACTCTACCTGCCGAGCAATACCTGGTACTCTACCCGCTCGAATTCCACTGAGAGGCCCCAATAACACTGCACCACATGTGCCTATAACCAACAAACCCTAGTGTCTCGCATCACGGAAAGATAACTCATAGATCCCCCTGATTACTAATAGCTCAATAATAATCGAATCAACACATCCCTCACCAATGGCAATCGAAGTCAACAAAGTCGTCTCGATGCAAAACTCACATCCATATAGGTCTACCAATGAACCATACGTCAACTCTAGTCACACACAACAAATAAAAATCCTCCGAAGGTTCACAATGACTGAATCATAGAACTCACTATCATCTAACTAACTTACCCATATCTTTGCCGTTTACAACCACGAGCTAACCTGAATATGAGAACTTCTAGTCTCCAAGTCCATAAAGCACACGAATTACCATATCTTATCCCAATTCCGCCACTCGTATATATAACACACCTCTAGTACTCAATCATTTCATGAGAGGTACACCTATAATTCTTGTGAGCCACCAAGCAAACTCGAATATCATCCGTCGATCGGACAAGATAGTGCCGCAATACCAATAAAGCATTTGCAACTCAAACACATCGCCCTTTCTGAAATGTATACCCTCATCAAGCCACACCAATCAGTGATCTCATTTATCTAGTCACCTGATGCTACCCATGCTATCTAAAAATTTGTGACCTCCCTTTTTCGAATCTGAACCATGCCCTTACACCTGCAAATCTCAATCCTACACAACATACCGCATAACCCGTACCATCCTAGGATAACTATGAGAACTTCATATCCCTTCCAAACCACAAGCAACTATGTACTCCACTAGCCAAGAACTTCCCATTGATCCCATCTAGAGGTAATTCACTATACATCCCATGCTCCTCATGCCAATAGGAAAAATATGCCTCTCTAATTGTGGTGGAAACCATCTAGAGCTCTCCGAATTTCATTTGCACAAAACTAAACCGTCAGGGCTGAATCCTTCTAACTCAACCAAGCTACGCATGCCACTAAAATCCAAGGGTATTGTCACGAAACACCCGAATAAACTCATTAGCTCATAAGCATCCAAAGAACTAATCATATCCCTACCACATCGATCCGGCCTACTACTAAGTTATCCTATCTATCCGAGTTCCTTCTGATTTACCTTCACCAGATATTTCTTCTTGATATAACACCACCATTCCTCAACCCAAACTCGCCACACGAGACCCAAGCATAAAGCCACACCGTCTAAGGCTTATAAGTTGTTGAATACTTTCTCAGATATTCCCAAGAGCACCATGATCAAAATACTTTAATCGGAAGAGACTTCCTGCGAAATCTAAATCTGTACCTTTACCTACTTGATACTGATACACAGAATCCCATAATTGATATAGAAATGCCACAAATCTTGACATCTTCCAATGAAAACTCAGTTTCTATCCACACATACAACTTGAAAATACCCAATTGTTACATGTAAAATCTGGAACACATTAGAACCATTCTCAAGAGTCATCCACTCTACTCAAACCGCAATTAGCCTAATCAAACGAACAGAACCACCCGTGCCCCAATAGCATTCTAACACCGCAGAGTGAAATCTCGTCCTAGAACAACCAAGCCACTTCCTGCTCTATGCACCGAGCACCCATTACCAACAACAGCTCAAGACATTCTATGATTCTCATACACCTATGAAGCATGACATGACCTTTGGCAAAAATTTTCCTTTACTCGAGCCATCCTCTGTCTAAATCTTCGTAAGCCATAACTGATTCACCCGTATGCCTCAAACTGGAACCAACATAGTACATAACTGTGCAATCAACTAATCAATAGCAGACTCCCCCACTTAGCTCGAAGCCATAGATCAAACACACTCAATAACTCATAACGCATATACTCTATTGCTGCCATAATACCATAGTGAGATTAAACTCAACCTTTCATACACTCATGAACACAAACCACCTAGTACTTTAAATCTTATGCAAATCTCGCATTCACCCTCGTAACAGTTAAGCCCACTCTCTTAAGCAACCCAAATTTAAATTTCAACACATATAATTCACTTGTAAATGACACCTCCTAACAGACAACATAAGGATCACACAACCTCAGAACACTCCGCAGGAAATAACCCACCTGCTTTTCCCCAAACTAACATTTCTGTGTACCTTCCACCGTCATAAACATCACGCAGTCACGTAGTCTTCCTGAGTCTGAACTCACACCGCAACATAAAATTTACTTCACTTCCAATTAGAACACATGAAAAGATTCTTCACACACCCATAACTCGGGGCTATACTTCGAATTAAGATGGAAATCAAACACCAAATAGTCCTTGTTGCCCCAAAGCAGACACTTTTCGCCTCATTCGGTTTATATGAACACATCTCGTAGTCATAACATACTCATCATGCAACTATCCAGTCATTACTTCTACCAATAGGGCACTATCGAACGTGTAAGTTCAAAAACACTTGCTCACACAATCAGCAACTCAGTGCTCAAGCTATAGGCAAAAATCCGGCCTCAAGTCCTCCATACTGGACCAACATCAACACAAAGATCACATCTCGCCCCTCGATCAAGGAATCACAATCCATCGATGCACATTTGATACCGAGCACTCATGCGTGCATACGAACACGTGGAAGGAATTCAAAGAGTTACATTTCAAGCTAAATCAAGGACGCACGATAAGAATTCAAGAATGTGAAGTTTTTCCTAAAGGTTCTGCAGCCTCTCGAGGATAAATACAGACATCTCTATACCGATCCGCGAGACTCTACTAAATATGCTCATGACTCGTGAGACCTATGTAACCTAGGCTCTGATACCAACTTGTCACGATCCAAAACCGACCCGGTCGTGATGGCGCCTATCGTGAAACTAGGCCAGCCGACACAACTCCCAAATTAACTATTTTCCAATAAAAGTTGTTTTTATACCATTTATAAACCAATAATCTCATAATAAAAATTTAAAAGAAAAGTGCGGAATAATTACACAAACCCGACATCGGGGTGTCACTAGTCATGAGCATTTATTAGGGTCTGAATACAACAAGAGTCTAAAAATATACTAAATGTAGTAATGAAAATGAGAGGAAGGAAGTGGTGCTGCGAACGTCGTGTAGACACCTAGCTATCTCTGATGACTCCGCGTCTGAGCAATCAACACCTGCTATCGGGTTCTAAAATACCTGAATTTGCACACGAGATGTAGGGAGTAATGTGAGTACTCCAACCCAGTAAGTAATAAAAGTAAATAAAGACGGAGTAGTAGGAAACAATGAATCAACATTTATGATAAACTCAATAAGCACAACAGGCTTTCAAATCAGAATACGAGTCAAACGTCTTATTTAAAAAAAATCCAACTTTTGGTAAAAATCATTTAAAAATGCTTTCCAACAATTTCAGTAAGGGTTCGATACCATTTATAATAAAAGAGATAAAAACCATAATCGGCCCCTCAGGCAAAAAACTTAGTTCGTATATAGCCCCTCAGCATAACGGAAATTCACAACCATATTCATAACTTAAAAACTTCAGTTCAAATGAGAAATTATTTAAAACATTTGTTCAATATTTCCAATAGAGGTTCGGTCTAAAGATGAGTGAAAGTAGTAATTAAATCAACGTATTCAATAGAAACTCACTTTAAGGAGGAGT
The DNA here is from genome assembly GCF_000715075.1 of Nicotiana tabacum. NCBI lineage: Eukaryota > Viridiplantae > Streptophyta > Magnoliopsida > Solanales > Solanaceae > Nicotiana > Nicotiana tabacum. The sequence goes on along the minus strand of NC_134082.1, from coordinate 59,580,193 downwards.
AAAAAAAATAGTAAGTTCATAAACATGCCCCTCAGGTAAAGCATCACTCATGTACATGTATATCTATAGCCCCTCGGGCAAGCCTCTCAGTCACTCATGACTCAACTCTTACCAATCAGCACTCACACTCAATAGGTACCATATATTAACCACTGCGGCGTGCAGCCCGATCCATATATATAGTCGACTGCACTCACTGGGGGTGTGCGGACTCCGGAGGGGCTCCTACAGCCCAATCGCTATATCGTTGCGGCGTGCAGCCCGATCCAACATATCGTTGCGGCGTGCAGCTCGATCCATAAATATATAATCCTCACAACCAGGCCCTCGACCTCTCTCACTCATTAACCTCATAATCAGACTCTCAGTCTATCTCAGTCATCAACCTTACAATCAGACCTTCGGTCTATCTCAGTCATCAATCTCACAATCACTCGGGCCATCAGTAAATCAGGGGACTCAGCCCAAAAAGTTTTTCATATTTTTAAGATGTAAAGTGATAAAAACTAGATTTAAACGATAATAGGTAAAAACATGACTGAGGATATGCTTTCAAAACAAATAGAGTGAGGAAAAGTAGTAAAAATGCTCCTAAGGGTCTCAACAGGTCGGCACAAGGCCCTAGACATGGCATACAACCCAAAATATAATATCAATCTCTAGAACATGGAATATCATAAGGTTTTAAATCAAATATGCGACATAACAGTCGTACGGGACGGACCAAGTCACAATCTCCAACAGCGCACAACTCCACGCTCGTCATCTAACGTGTGTGTCACCTTAAAATAATACAACGATGTGTAATCCGGGGTTTTAAACCCTCAGGACAGTATTTACAATCATTACTTACCTTGATCCGGTCAAAAATCTAGCCAGCGATGCCTCACCCATGCGAATCGACCTCCGGATACTCCAAATCTAGCTACAATCAGTGCATGATCATTAAAATATGCTAAGGAAACGAAACCCACTCGAAAACATCCAATTTACATAAAAAAATCTCGAAATTGCTCAAACCCGGACCCGGTACCATGTCCCGGAACTGGAAAAACTTTATACCAAAATGTTCTTCATCATCTCACGAGTCCGTACATATAAAGAACTCAAAAATCGGAGTTCGTTTGACCCCTCAAATCATTCCTAGAAGGTCTCATAATCTCAAGCCTTAACTCCACCTTTTTCTACTGATTTTCATGAATTTACACTGATATTTTCGTACCTTAATCACAACTAATCAAGTTTTAGGGTCCAAAATCCTTACCTCAATGAAGAACAATGATTTCCTTTCTTCAAAATCGCCTCCAAGCTCTTTTCCCGTTCAAAAATGGTGTGAAAAGGGTTCAAAGTCACGGAACAGGTCTTTAAAACATTCTGCCCAAGTATATACTCTTCGTGATCGCGGAAAATGCTTTGTGATCACGAAGCACAACTTTTCTCAGCCCAAAATTTGCCCTTCGCGATCGCGGACAACGCTTCGCGATCGCGAAGAACAAGTTCCCAGCTCTTCCGGACAGCCTCCAGTGTAATGGTCATAACTTTTTCACACAACTCCAAATGACAAATGATTTGATGTTCTGAAAACTAGACAACAAGAGCTATAATTTCATATGTTGCTCATTTCCTGACTCTTTATATATTGCGAGATATAAGCTTCCAAAGTCAGCCCTGTGCATTAGAGATTCCTAAACCCTTCTCGGATAGCCTATAGTGTAACCACCATAACTTATTTTACACAACTTAAAATTCTAATTAATTTACATTTCTGAAAACTATACACAAAGAGATACAACTTTCATTTTCGGATCATCTCCAAATTCCTTATAGATTGTGAGATATAAGCTTCCAAAGTTGGATCAATGCAGCAGAATATTTACTCTATGCGATTGCGAAGGTTCATCCGCGATCGCGAAGCACTGACATTTTTTTCGCATTTTACTCATCGCGATCGTGTCCAATTCCCCGCGATCGCGTAGAACACTACTGTAGCTAAAAACCAGCAACTAAAAATAGCTTAGAAATGGTCCGGAACCACCCCAAAACTCACCCGAGGCCCCCATGACCTCAACCAAACATGCCAACCAATCCTAAAACATCATTCAAACTTGTTCCACCCTTCGGAACGCTCAAAATAACATCAAAACATCGAATCACTCTCGGATTCAAGCCTAAGAATTCCAAAATTTTTGAATTCCGAATTCGATCAAAAAGTCTATCAAATCTTGTCCGAATGACCTGAAATTTTGCACACACGTCACAAATATAACAACGAACTTACTCCAATTTCCGGAATTCCATTCCGACCCATATATCAAAATCTCACCTATCAACCGGAAAATGCCAAAATTTCAATTTCGCCAATTCAAGCCTAAATCTACTCCGGACCTCCAAAACACATTCCGATCATGCTCCTAAGTCCCAAATCACATAACGGAGCTAACCAAATCATAAAAATTCTAATTCGAGATCATATGCTAACAAGTCAAAACTTGGTCAAACCTTTCAAATTTTTAAGCTTCAAACTAAGAACTGTTTTTTCAAATTCATTCTGATCATCCTGAAAACCAAAACTGACGATTTAAATAAGTCATAATATATCACACGGGGCTAGTCATGCCTAAGAACTGGCGAGCAAAGTGCAAAATCTCAAAACAACCACTCGGGTCGTTACAATTATGTTCTGCACGATTTATATTCTGCACGATATAAATGTTTAGCATTTTATTCACAATATAATCTACTGGTTTGAATCACAGATATTTCCAATATTATCTAATGGAAATATCTGACTTTTACATATTAAATTAAGAAAAGTGCAGTATTTATACTGTTTTTTTATACCATTTTTAGTAATTTTTTTATAGTATTTTGAATGAAAGATACTTCCAGTATAATACATTGGAGTTTTTTTGAGTTTTGCATATTAATACAAAAAGATCCGGCGTATTATACTTGTGTTTTGTCAATTTTTGGAATCAAGTACTGTAAAAACATTTTATGAGATATTTCCAGTATAATAAGCTGGAAGTATCTCAGCTTTAGATATTAATTTAGAAAGGTTCAGCAAATTATACTGGCGTTATGTTCTGCGGGATTTTATATTATTTTTTGTGGTTTTGAACAATGTAGATTTTGTTAGTTACGATCTAAATTACAGAAAAGAAGATATATAATACAATTAAGCACATATTAATGCATTGAGAAAATTAGACAATAACACAGATTAAAGCATAAAAAACAAACCAGAAAATTCGAAGAATCAAATTTTTTTACTGATACTTTGAATTTTCTGGTTTGAATTACAAAGAGAAGAATTGTAGGGTATTACAATTAAATCTGTGATCATAGAAGAAATTCAAACTAGTTAAATTCAAATAATCAGACAAATAATTGAGAGAATTTACTTCGATTTGCAGATTGACGCTGGAAGATTGTGCTAAAGAAGAATATGAGGTCAAGTCGCGTAAATTTAATAAACAGAGTAGGGGTATTTTAGTCAACAAATTGTTACCCTGCTAACTTCGCGGCTAAATATCGTTGACCTTTGATTATGTGGCTAAATTTGATTGACCAGGCGTAAAACTGGCCATTTATAAATTTGTGGAAGTTACATGATATACCCATTTGTAAAACTCACTTTCACGATATACCTAAGTTTTGAAATTACATCAAATATCCCATAAATATTACATGCTATACCTCCATATATTCTAAAAATATCACGATATTCTACTTTGGAATACAATCCAAACCTAACTTACCATATATTCTAATTTGGAATACAATATTCTAATAAACCAGACCATAATGTTTTAATTTGGAATATATTTTTCAAACTAAAGATACCACAATATTCTAATTTGAAAAATCCAAACCTAGCTTACCATAATATTCTAATGAAGAATACAATATCCAAACTAAACATACCATAATATTCTAACAAAACATACAACAATATCCAAACCAAATATACTTCTAACAAAACATACTATAGTATTCTAATTTGGAATACAGTATCCAAACCAAATATACTGCAACGTTTTAATTTGGACATTATCCAATGCAAATATACAATAATTTTTAATTTAGAATACAATATTCAAACTAAACATGCTATAATATTCTAATTTGGAATACAATATCCAAATTAAATATATCACAATATTCTAATTTGGAATATACAGTATTATATTTTAGAATACAGTAGGTATACATAGTAAAATAATTTTACAAAGTAGGTATACAGAGTAAAATAAATATTTTAATAGTATATAATGTTAACTGATGTTTTCAATGGGCATACCGCGTAGATTATCCTATAAATTTTTCTCAATTTCCACATGGGATTTTTACCTTCCTATATCACATAGGAAACCTTATTACCCTCAATGTTTAAAGTTTGATTTAATTACAAACCCGTATACCAAATTACCAATCTTATACCATACTTAATTAAGAGTCTAATTAATGGGCAATTTTTACTCCTTAATTAAAGGTATCCATATATCCCACGTTTCTCTCCCCCCTTAATTCCTAAGATCTGACCAGCGTCGTTTTCCCCCTCCCATTTCTTTCTCTTCTCCATTCCTTCTTCTTCTCAAAAAATACAGAGATGAGACCCATTGAGTATAATCAGATTTTTAGCCAAAGAGATTCAATATGAAACCCATTGTTTCGGTTATTGTAATTTCTGGTAATTGTCAGATATTGTTCTGAATTTTAACAACTACGAAATCGAGAGTAGATGTATGACACAAAAGACTTCCTCAATCGATCAATCAACTCAACAATTCTCAATTGTAAATTTGTGGGGTAGCCATATGAATCTTCTGTAACCTCGGCTCCATTTTGTCTATATTATTTTAATATTAAATAAATTGTCTTTTTAGGCAATTTAGAGGTTCTTTAAAGGTAGAGATTCTTCAAGTGTCACACTTATCCGGCATTGACACACAAGTTCTTGACCAAACCAGAAAAAACTTAGGTTAACAAACATCTGACTCAATATAAGTGTGACAGTGTGGGTGCAATTGTAGTTTATTTGTAGTTTTTTGTAGAAATTTTGTAGATGAAGAGCAAATTTTGTTGTCAACATTTTTTTTCCACATAAGATTGTAGTTTAATTGTAGTATAAATGTAGTAATTTTGTAGATACCCTTAAAAACAATACAACTTTATACAATACTTAAACTGATTTGTAGTTTATTTGTTGTAGATAAAGAGAAATTTTTGTAGTCAATATTTTTTTTCATCATAGATTGTAGTGTAATTGTAATATAACTGTAGTAATTTTGTAGATACCCTTCAAAACAATACTGCTTTATACATACGTAAACTGATTTGTAGTTTCTTTGTAGATTTTTTGTAGAAAATTTGTAGATTAGGAGAAAATTTTGTAGTCAACATTTTTTTCCAATATAGATTGCAGTTTAATTGTAGTATAAATATAGTAATTTGTAGATACCATTAAAACAATATTGCTTTATACATACTTAAACTGATTTGTAGTTTATTTGTAGACTTTTTGTAGAAAATTTGTTGACCCAAGCGCATCAGCTCACTCCCGTCAAGAACAAGAGCTCCTCCCTTCGAATAGTTGACGAAAACAAAGCCTTGCATATTTAAATATGCTCAGCCATTCCTAAAAGAAAAAAGAGGAGAACCAAATCAAAAAGATCCTGAGCTTTAGAAAAGAAAGACTGGTATATACTTAGAGAAACAGAAATACGTGAAAAATGAGGAAAGAGAAGCCTGCAGAAAAAAGGAGGAAATAAATCTGATGTAAATATGAAAAAATATTTAGTCCAAAATTTTTAGGCGCCTAATTTGGAAGGAATAAGCTATTCAAATATTTATCCCATATTTGTAGGCGCCTAATTTGGAAGGAATCAGCTCTTAATATTGGGTATTTAATGAATGGTATAAATTTTGTAGGAAAAATATAAACATGGCGGGTAATAATGAAAATATGCACATTTTTAGTAATAAGGTTTCATATATGGTATAGATAGGAAAAAATCCCTTCTTATATATATATATATATGGTATATAGGAGAAAAAAATCTCTTTCCACGTCACAAAGACAAACCATAGCCCAGCAGAAGAGGCCCAGCGTTGGCTCGATACTTAAATAAGAAATTACTGTACGGCTTACTCTAGCAAATCGACGTCGTTTAAGTTGGACTAATAAAAAACTGGCTCGCATAACTTTTGGCTAGATACCCTAATCCCTACAAACTTGCGCCTTTGGATCCCCACTGGTCCTGCCCCGCTGCCACGCAACTGCCGGTCGCCGTCGGTCGTAAGTCACCTTCCCTGAGTATTTGTGTTTCTGAATCTCCTTATCTCGCGGGAAGAGCTCTATTTCTTATCATGATGCAGTAATCAACTGACTTTCGTGACAAAACTCTTTTTTATCTAAGAGGAGATGCTTATCGACTGACTCTGTCTCTTTTGTGACTTAAAGTATTTATTAAATTTTGTTGCTTGCATACTTTTATGACAAAATGGATTGAGTTTCACTTAAACAGATACTCAGTATATTCATAGGCAGCTTCCATAAATTGGGGGAAATCATTTAAAATACCAACTTATAGATGCACATAGTGATTGGAAACTACATTACAAAATGCTTGAAAGTGGAAATCATATACATACACATGCATGTGAAAATTAAAAAAAAGTATGTGTGCCGGTGTGTGTGAAATGAAAAACGAATATATTATCCACTGATTAAGTCTGGGGAAGTTGAACTGAATAAAAGACGACGTGAAGAACATGCTAGTGCAGAATTGCTGGGCTTAGTTTAGCTTCGGTGGTTAAATACTCCACTTTACTTAAAGTTCCATTTCCAAATTTTAACAATCGCTCCTGTTATATCCCAATTCCGCACCTATCTTCTCTTTCTCCTGTCGTCAATCTGATATCTTTTTTTTGTTTTTTTGCCTTTTAATATTCATAGTTTGAACATAAGTGATTATATTTCATGCATGTAGGAAAAAGCTGCATAGCAAGAATGGAGGCAGAGTTTTCCAAGTACATGTAGATTTTTACTTATTGAAAAACACATTTCTTTGTACTTCTCATTCCACAACTTTATGAAACTAGCCTTTACCGTGCAGTACACCAAACGTTAGAATATTGAGTGTCAATCAGCACGGATCAGATCTCCCCACTATTGATTCCCAATCGTTGGCTTTGGTGGGATACCTGCAGTTTTATAAGTTGCTCCGTTTTTCTGAGCTCCAATTGGTCTTGGAGAAGGTTACCAACGGTAATATTTATCCCAATTTATTATCTTAGTTTATTGTATATACTTGCCCATGACATAAAACATGCAGTTTGTGTACACTTGTTTGCATTTGTCGTAGTTGAAGTTGCGCTTGCTTACATTCAGCTATATTAATTATCCGAGTCAATCTTTTTGGAGAAGACTTGGATATGCGATACTCCGTGGGCCTTGAAAGAGCATGATGTCTAGACTTTAATGGGTAGAAATTGTTAAAAAAATAAAACTCTTATCCTACATCAACTATATATAATTGTGGTCAACAAATTCCCAACGAATTACATAAGTAACATGAACCAAAGATGTTCCTTTTTTCCATAATGGTATATACAGATCATGCACATAATATGCCTGATGAATTTCACCATGAAGGCTTGAGAGAAAAACATCGTTAAATATTAAACTTATTTTATTTTCTCCATGCTTGGTTAAGAATCAACTGTATATCCTATTCTTCATAGAGGTAGCTTCAGTCTACATGATTTTGCTTACCCTACCTTACCCACTCTCTCCTGGCTCTTCCTTTTTTCTTTTTCTGGATATTGTTACCTTTTCTTCCTACTGCTATTTTTGTTTTACCGGTAATGAACTTCTCACTTGAAACTTTTACTACTGAAACAATATTTTCTTTTTTTCTTGTTCTCATTTTGACGGGTTAATTTCTAGGTGAATCACTTGTCTTCTTTCTAGGACTAACTCGTTAAACTTAAGTTGAAGTTTAGATGTTTTAAAGCATTGGAGTAATTCTTATCTAGTGTTTTAACAGTTTATAAATTTTTAAGCCTTTTAGCCTAGTTATACCTCAAAGGGACATTCGTGGAAGTTCGTCAGAGTCATTTTTCCTAGATGTACAATACGCGTTATTTGTTTTTTTCATAAGTTTTTTTTGTTTAACCATAGAAAATTAAGTGACAAAAAATATAAAAATATAAAGTTGTTTGTACTATTATGATAAAGAAAAAAAGCGGGCAATCTATTCCCATTTTCAGAACATCATATTCAAATTACAAAAGCAAACAACTAGTTTGGATGTCTGATATTTTCCAGATCGCTTCTGTTCTTTTTTGTTTTCCCAAAATAGAGCTAATGAGGGAAGCTCTGCCTATTTGAGTTCCACAAATCAGAGCTACTCTTACTCTCTTAGACCTTTTTAAAGGAGGAAGGTCGCCTTAGATTGATAGCTAAAGTAAAAATAGTCCAACTATGACGGATATTGATTTTGGAGAAGAGCAAAATGGATACATAGGATTTGTATAGTGGATTCCGACTAGTTTAGGATTGCAAAGTAGTTGATTGGTCGATTGATCAGTTGGCAGCGGAGATTGGAGATCGAATTTGTAGCATTCTGGCTACTAAGTTGTTGCACAGGACTTTTTGATCTCCAAGGGCAATGTTTCCCCTCTCCCCCGAAAGACAAGAAATGATATTAACACAAACAGATGCTACTCTGCTACCTTATGGCTTATGCTGCATTTCAAGATATCCGAATACGGAATGCCTATTCCTATTTATTTTTCTTATCCACTTTGATCAGGTTCAGCCTTACCTGTCTTCTTGTTTATTTGGATGGTATTAAATGATTTTGCATATCTATATGTTTGGTGATAGTTACTTGACACCCTCCCCGGCTTTCCTGACAAAGCTGAAGTGTTATTACACTAGGCCTCAAGTAGGGTTCCTTTTCTTTTCTTTCTCTTCACGCTTCTTGTCTATACCAACCATCTTGAGCACGTATATGTCTGTTACTGCTTACACAGTGAAATAATCTCCATTCAGTTTTAGGCTTTTAATCATTACCATTGTCACCATTTCTTTATGGTGTCAGACTTGGTATATATATGCTTTTGTTTGTGATGAATGTGATGCATATATGAGGTCTCTTTTACAAGTAGTGAGTACTGTCTTCTAGTTTCTCTTTACATCTAGTTTTGGCACTGGTATAAGCTATGATTTCGTAAAGTGAGGAAGATGAAGGGTAGCTCTATAGATTTGAGCTTTTTTAAAATTTACATCATTTTTAATTGTAATTTTCCTATTCTGCCTCAAATTAATCAAAAATATAGTTTTTAAAGAGTTTTGCATAGAAATAAGTAGATTAGGATACAAATTGTTAAGAAACATAGGATATGGTGCAAATTTCGAAAGACCACATACTTTAGGGGGTCAAAACGCAAAGAACCTGAGAACATTTGATGGAATAGAGAAAGATTTAGTACACATGAGGAGTAACCTCTTATCACTTACTTCCTTTTGGTGCACCCACGATGTTCCTATTTATATAGAAGAGAGTGTTGTTTGTAGGGAACAATTATATTTTTGTAAGGTTTTTACTTTTAGCGTACTTCTTGTATATAGGTGTTTTGATGCTCTTTATTAACAAAATTTTATCACTTTATAGAAAAATCATGAAAGTTTATGGACAACGTAATAGTAATGCATTAGTTTTCGGTGATTGGTTGGGTGATATTAACTATTTGGTATTGTGCATGTTAGAGATCCTAGTAAAACATAAATGTCAAAGTGGGCATTTCTAGTTTTCAACATTAAACATTAAATGATTAGGAATGTCAAATTTATAATTAAACCGGAGATAATTACCGTTGTATTATGTAGTATATTTCGCATATTTATGTTCCCGCCGCCTAATTTATGTGGTATAATTTTTTTTAGTCTGTCCCTATGAGAATGATAGCTTTTTATATTTAAATATAATTTATCTTTAAAATGCTCACTTTACTCTTCATGAGTTTTGTAGTCACACAAAGTCTGTATATTCTTTTAGATTACAATTTAAAAGTTTTCTTTCTTTCTCAAAATTCCACGCCCAATTAAACGAGGACATATAAAATGGGACAGATGGGTAATAATTTATCGTTATCTAATTTAATATACAAATGATTAATTTAATTCTATAAGAAATAAATATAAATAGACAAAAACTTGAATTTTAAAACTTTTCTAACTTGGAAAGATCAGATTTACTGAATTTTTAAAATCATCATACATGAAAATTTATCTTTAATTAATTAAAAAGATCATAAATTCCAGGAAATTTAAAGTATAAAAGTAGGATGAGCAGGTCTGTCAAGTTCATAATTACACAGGAGACTTTTAAATTAATTTGTTTTGTATGTGGTTCCATATATTTTTAACAAATTGCTTTCTAATTGAGTTTAAGAGATTAAAATAATTCTAACGAAATAGAAAAGGTCAAAGACTTTAAAATATAAACTTTCCTAACGATCTCGAGCATGTTTGAAACTTGGGAACTTGGAAGCATATTGATTTACTACTTTCTTAATGTCACTATATAGGAAATAAATTTAGGAAAGTTAACGTGATAAATTCGTTACTTCAAAATCCAACTGCAACAACATCATACCCAGTGAATCCCATAAGTGGGGTCTTAGAAGGGTCTGGGGTGTACGCAGACCTTATCCCTACCTAGCGAGGATTTTTTCGATAGACCATCGGCTCAAAAAAAGCGTTTTCAAAACTGGGTTGAAAAAGCAAAATATGAGTAAAAGGCTAGTTTACTTCAAAACCCAAAATATCAATTTATCTAAATTTTTAACAAATTAATCATAATTACTTTTTTATCCAACATAAAATCTTCCATAAGCTTTCTATATTGTTAGTGTCCTCTGATGCTATGTCAATTTCAATTTAGCCAAGAAGCATTTAACTTGCTTTAATTAAAGAATCAATCTCTGCTTTTTGTCTTAATGCTCCATCCATTGTTGTGGGATTTTGACCCATTTGTTTGATAAATTAGAACTTACACAACTTTGTCGTTTATCAACTCATCTTCTAAAGGGGAGTGATTTCATTTATTTGACCTCCTCTAATTGATATCAGATTGCGATATGAAGATTATTAAGATTCTTGCTAATCTAATTCAAAATTTAATGACGTTCCTGAGCAAGGAAAATATAATCAATTAAAGGTAGTCAACCCTGACACCAAGTTGAGAAATAGTTGGAAGAATCACAGATGAGCAACTTGTAGACGTATTTGTGCATCTCCTAAATTAATGATGATTGCAATACAAAAAAGGAAAAGGGATATTAAGATGGTTATTATGTGTATTATCATATCTATGAAATACTTCAATTTTTGTGTGTTTGTTTAAATAAAAAGGAATGTGCTGAAGTACTCAAAATTAACTGTAAACTGAAATAATATTTGTAAACTTGGAAAGGAGACTTAATGCGTTACTTGTGTCAACAAGAAAACGATGAAGTTTGTATTAATTAAAAAGGTCAAATAATGAAAACAAGGTAATTTTTTAAACTTAATCGTAGTAACAAATTTTTCCAGCATGGAATATTAGGAGTGCAAAAAAGGAAGGATATCTTAATTTTGTGACTTTTTTGAGTTACCTTTGTAACATTTCTTTAATACTTCCCTTTATTATTGAAGTAGATCTATTTTTGTTTGAATTCTATTCTTGTCGGGTGTTTGTTAATATTTTCAAGTTGATTGTTTTTTCACCTTTTCCATCTCAATAATAGGTAAGAACAAGAATACTTTTCTTATTAGTTGATGTCCTTTTAGCATTCGATTACAAGGATAGGAAATAAAATATATGAACTACATAACCATATAGCAAGAGAAAGATTCACTTCTAGAAGGCTGGGAGTAGTAGGATTAGTGGAGAACATGTATATTAAGAGGTTCTGTTTCCTCATCTGCGTGTGCATGTTTGTATGTTCATTTTTAATTAGTACTATTTTTTTTCCATCAGATCAAGAAATTTGTGTATACTTTGGAGATAAGACATTTCGATCAATTGAGGAGCTGAGACCCACATTGTACAACGTAGAATATGTATTGGGCACCCCCCTCTTACTTGTGTGGGAAAGATTGAGAAGTTGATTAAAGATGTTGAGAATGCAAGTATATGGGGACTCAAATACTTGCAACCGAATGAAGAGAAGATCATATCCATATCCTTTTCACTCGATGTTATACAAAGGGGTCCTAATAAAGCTGTAGAAGCACACTGAATGAAAATGATGTAAACTAGCCTATAATTACAATGAAAAGGACTTAGTTTATTACAAGGTAGAACTAAGTCCGATGGCGGCAACTTTGTCTTGCGGGTCAGGGTCTGCGCGCGCGTTGCTGTGGGCGCGTGCGACACTTGTTGTGTTGGCCTGAGGCTGGGCGCTGGTGCTTGGCATCAGGGTTTGTGCGCGAGGCGCTGCTGGAATGGGCCTGCAGCTGGGCGCTGGCGAGGCATCAGGATCTGCGCGCGCGGCATTGTCAGGGCGCGCGACGCTGTTGTCATTGGCCAGCCCTTGGGCGCTGGCAAGAGGCATCGGTGGGGCGACAGAGCCGCATGCGCGCTTGTCGCTTGGCGCATCCAAGACCACGGAGCCGACCATGGCGCTAGGCATTGTGAGGCTTGCTAGGCCGCCATGGGGTGTGACCAAGGGGTCATGGGGCGTGTCTGGAAAGCAGCCCATGACATTCTCCCCCACCTGAGTCGGCGCCGTCCTCGGAGCCTTATGATGATTATGATGATGATGCTTCTGGTGGTTGTTGGATGGGAGGTCTGCGCCCCTCTGTTCTGTGAGCTTGCTGTTGTAGCGACGCAATGATTTCATGCGGCTGACATGGAAGACTGGATGGATCTTCCACCAGGATGAAGTTTTCACCTGGTATGTGGACTTTCCAATGCGTTTTTCAATGGGCAGGGGCCCGATATATTTTTGTTGCAGGCGAGGGTCATGGGTCCTCTTTGCAAACAAGTACCGCTTTGGGATGCATAACATTACTTTGTCCCCTGTTTGATGTTGGGCAAAACAAAGATTTTGTTCGGTGAATCTTTTTGCCCGCTCTTGGGCTTTGACGAGATAGCTTTGCACTATCCCCATGTTGCGCTCCCATTCGCTCGAGAAGTTGGCAGCTCGAGGAGATTTCGGCATGGTTGATGCATTCACCGTTTGCGGGAGAAGCGGTTGCTGTCCGGTAACAATTTCAAAAGGGCTTTTGTTTGTATGATGGCTCTTTTGAGAATTGAAACACAATTGAGCAGCATCCAGGAGCTTCACCCAATGCTTCTGTGATCCGGTTGCAAAGTTGCGGAGATATTCCTCCAGCATGTCATCGAACCGGTCTGTTTGGCCATCCGATGGTGGATGGATGTCTGAGTTGTGACTCAATGTTGACCCAAAGCACCTGAAGAGATGGGTCCAAAAGTTGCTAGTGAAGCGTGAGTCGCGCCTACTAATAATGTCTTTGGGCAGGCCCCAATGTTTGACAATGTGCGAGAAGAAGAGTCGAGCTGTATCTTCTGCTGATGCATTTTGCGGGGCTGCTATGAAGGTTGCATAGTTTGAAAATTGATCTATGACAACCATGATGGATGCAAGATTACCGACTTGGGGCAATCCCGTGATGAATCTGAGGGAAACACTTTCCCATGGTCTCTGTGGGACATGTAATGGATGCGAGAGTCCCGTTTGTGATGAGTGATCCGACTTGTCCTTGTGGCATGGCTGACAAGTCTTCACACGCTGAGGAGCGTCACCAGTCTTTTGAGGATGATGACAATGATGGCTGATTGTTGCTGCGAAGGGTAGCCGGAACCAGGGGTTCATGTCTGTTGACTACCTTCTCCAACTGCATGGCTGAGATGTTTTTAGCGGCCATCTTTATGGGAAAGCATGGTATGGTGCAGGGCTTGGCCCCATTTCCTCCCATCATCAGGAGCATGTTGGCATATGGTACCGGTATGGTGTTGGTTTGCCTCATGAACTCCAAACCCACTATGATGTCGAAGTCATCTATGATTGCGATGCGCATGTCGATGCTTCCTTTGTATGGGCCAAGTTTCACTGGGACATTTGTAGCTGTTCCACCCAATATCTGGGGTGGTGAGTTGATAGCCTTGACGCGGCCTTTGCTCTTTTGCACAACAAGTAGTTGTGGGTGGCACCCGTGTTTATCAATGCGTGAAGGGGCTTGCCGTTCACTTTCAATTCGACGAACATTAGGGTCCTCGCTTGCTTAGGAGGTCTTTCGTCCATCTTTTCCTTCCCTTTCTTGGTGATTGAGACTGAGATTTTCTTAGGAGGACATGCACTGGTCCCCGCTAAGGCATGCGGGATAGAGCCAACAATTGCATTGAAGGCGCCTACCTGGTCTTCTTCTGATGGGTCTGATGCGTCTGACTCATCCTCGACAGTCTGATGAGCATTGACCTTTATGTTTGGGCATTCATTGTTCCAATGTGCCCCGCCGCAATGACGGCATTCTGAGGGAGGCTTTCTCTCTCCCCTGATTGTTGTTGATGGATGCAACACTGTTGCTGCTGGAGGGAGGAGTCTTAGTTTTGGATGCACTCCGATCTCCCCCACTTTTGCTTGGGCCACCATTGCTGGGATGGTTCCCGTTGAATCCCCCTCAGACAGACGGCTGGGGCCTGTCATTCTGAGTTCCCAAATGATAATCGCCAAGGCATTCTGCAGCTTGAATGGGTGTTTACCCGTTGTCTCTGTAGTTCCATACGGGCATGAGGTTTCAAACCTTCTATGAATGCGAAGAGTTTGTCTTTGTCCCCCATGTCGCGTATGTTTAGCATGAGTGCGGAGAATTCGCGCACGTACTCCCGCACTGATTTGGTGTGGCGAAGTTCCCGTAACTTTCTCCTTGCATTGTATTCCACATTTTCGGGGAAGAACTGCAGGCGTATGGCTACCTTCAATTCATCCCATGTCTGGAG
Source organism: Nicotiana tabacum (assembly GCF_000715075.1). Classification (NCBI taxonomy): domain Eukaryota; kingdom Viridiplantae; phylum Streptophyta; class Magnoliopsida; order Solanales; family Solanaceae; genus Nicotiana; species Nicotiana tabacum. Next base: position 59,565,173 of record NC_134082.1, on the reverse strand, counting down.
AGTATCTTTACCGGCCTTGATGGCTTCGTATTTGACCCGCCACCAAAGTTTGGCATCGCCCTAAAGATACATGGCAGCAGTCGCTACCTTTTTGGATTCTTCCAAATGGCCCACGGCATCGAAGTATTGTTCGATGTCGAAGATGAAGTTTTCCACTTCTTTAGCATCCCGGGATCCATCGTATGGCTTTGGCTCCGGTATCTTAAGCTTTTGTGTAATGGGGGTGAGGTTTGCTGCACCCCTGATGTGGTTGTCGCCTCCTCGAAGTAGGCTCTGTAGGGCAGCATTAACAACATTGAGCTTGCCTGTCAAGTCGTTTATGCTTTGCTGCATGGCAGTTAGTCTGTCTGCCTCTTGTTGCCGATGGGCTAAATTGTCGGCACGCTCCTGTTGGAGGTCCTCAAATTTGCCATGAATATTGGCAGTTTCGATGGCTGCCGTTTGTCGGTCATCGTCAGAGTCACGACTGATGTTTGCAATGTCATTTTCTGCCTGCCGCATTCGGCGGTCCAGGTCGTCCAACCTTTGCACTAGGTTGTTGTTTTGATCAGGCACCGTATCCGTGATGGGTCGTAATCGGTCAACCGTCTCTTCTAGGGATGCTAGACGCTCCCCATGATTCACCATGGTCAGAAATGGTGATGACGGCAAATGTGTTCCCTCGTCCGATGTCGAGCCTAGGCTCTGATACCAACTGTTACGCAACACCTTCCTGATGTTCTTTGGAAAGACAACTTAAGGCTAAGCAACCGATGTCAGTGCGGTTGCTGTCCGCCAATGAGGTCCCCTCCGCACGCTAGACTAGATTGTCAGTGCCGTGCGTGAAAACCAATGTCACGAGCAATTGCGGAAGCTGAGAGAGAATTGGGTTTTGAATGATGATGATGATTTTATTGATGACTGAAATGCTGATTACAAAAGATGCGGTGTCGAGAGGGAGAGACACCAGAAAATTGCTTGCTTGAAAATGTTTGATTGTTTGGTAAAAAAATAAACCAACATTACATGACTAGTCCTAATAAAGCTGTAGAAGCACACTGAATGAAAATGATGTAAACTAGCCTATAATTACAATGAAAAGGACTTAGTTTATTACAAGGTAGAACTAAGTCCGATGACAACAACTTTGTCTTGCGGGTCAGGGTCTGCGCGCGCGTTGCTGTGGGCGCGCGTGACACTTGCTGTGTTGGCTTGAGGCTGGGCGCTGGTGCTTGGCATCAGGGTCTGTGCGCGAGGCGCTGCTGGAATGGGCCTGCAGCTGGGCGCTGGCGAGGCATCAGGATCTGCGCGCGCGGCATTGTCAGGGCGCGCGGCGCTGTTGTCATTGGCCAGCCCTTGGGCACTGGCGAGAGGCATCGGTGGGGCGACAGAGGCGCATGCGCGCTTGTCGCTTGGCGCAACCAAGACCACGGGGCCGACCATGGCGGTAGGCATTGTGAGGCTTGCTAGGCCGCCATGGGACGCGGCCAAGGGGTCATGGGGCGTGTCTGGAAAGCAGCCCATGACAATGCACACGCAGATGAGGAAACAGAACCTCTTAATATACATGTTCTCCACTAATCCTACTACTCCCAGCCTTCTAGAAGAGAATCTTTCTCTTGCTCCCACCTTGTGAAGGTAGAGAAGATGTTTTCAATAGACCCTTGGCTGTTTCTATAAACATAAAAGGGGTTAAAATTTAAGAGTCTTCGACCGATTTAATTAAGATCTAGACTGGTCGATTTATCTTTGAGGTTAAAACTACTAACTAAACATGAAAGCTGCATGCAAAATTTTAAGTAATTTTTTAGGTGATGAAGGTCATTTGTTAAGCAAGTGGTAAATTTTCTTTCTCAAAAGCATCCTCTTATAAAGAAGAGTTAAAAGTTTCTTCTGAATGTTTTATATGTTTTTCAAACTAAGGTTAAATTCTAAGCAATTGTATTTTTTTTTTTGCCAATGCCAGGTATCCAAAAGATCACTGCCCATCTCATTTGGATGCTAAACTTTTTGGAGTGGCGATTGTCATAGAGAAATGTTTTGTTAGTAGTTTTAACCTCAAAGATAAATCGACCAGTCTAGATCTTAATTAAATCGGTCGAAGACTCTTAAATTTTAACCCCTTTTATGTTTATAGAAATAGCCAAGGGTCGATTGAAAACATCTTCTCTACTTTCACAATGTGGGAGTAAGGCTGCCTACACACTACCCTCTCCATACCCCACTTGTGGGATTACACTGGGTTTGTTGTTATTGTTGTTTATGTTATAGAAATTGAAATCAGTTTTTTGTTATGTGTTGGCAGGGGTCTGTTGAGGACAATCAGTATTGCACTACTATATGTGAAGCTTTGAGGAGGCATTTGAATTTACGGGCTTATCTTGAGCGCTTGCATACCCTACTGATCCTACCATTGGAGTATCAGTGTGAGTAATTTTACATAGTATTTTGTCAATAGTATTAGTGGTTAATTAGTTTTTACTGTTGAAACATAAGGATTTTGAGCCAAAAGATGTGTATTCATTTGTTAGCTGGATGCTATAATAACTGACGTGTTTATAGCTCAAAACCATGAATAAGATGGATGGACATTTCAGTCATAGTTTTGGTGTCGAATTGAACAACTATTTGGGTAGATTTTCTGCAAATTCTTTCTTGTGAAAGATCTTTATTTAGTGCAAGCTACTATTATGAATATCACTTTGGAGAAATACTAGTTCTGCTTGATTTTCCACCTAGTGAGTTTTGTGCATGATAAATTTGATGCTCATGCTTTTCTCAAAAAAAATAAAAAAATATTTGATGCTCATGCAGGTCACAATTATGGTGCTGCGATTATGGATAATCCTAATTTCATCAATGATTGTCTTTCACCATCAAGACTCTGCAAAAAGCAGCGGTGATCTTTATCTGTATAGCAGTAAAAGCGGCCAAAATCCATTAGGCTTGGATGGCGAATATTTGTTGAAGGTCTCCACTGACTTTGAGGTAAATGTTTCTATTCGTCAAAAATCTTGAACTTTTTCTTATTCTTTTATAATAATTTTGAGTGAAAACATTCCTCTGAATATGAATAATTGATCACCAGAGGGAGCTCTCAATGGGGAAACAAAATCTATTCAAATCTGTCTTGAGGCTTGTGGGGTATGGCAGATTTTGGGGCGACGATGGGAGAGAAAGGGCATTCTTGGTTTTTCCGCTAAAGAAGAAGGGGGATCTACAGAGAAATATCAAAGGTATTTTTCATTCTGTGTCTATTATCTTTAATCAAATAGGATTACCTGATGCTCGTGTTCACCATCAAACTATAGTAGCTGGTAGCTGAAAAAAAAAAGGAACATTCATATCCTCACCACTTTTTGACATATTCTGTGTAATTTAATTTACAACAGTACCAATATGGTGCCAAAAACTTTCGGGCCATACATTATTTTGCTTGTTCTAGAGAACCTGTCATACTACTGGTATGTAAATATATTTTCCCTTTACATGAAAAGTACAGGGGACGCTTCCCAATTACTACATGAAAAATGGCTATTAGCAAGGAAAATGCAGTTCCTAAAAGCTTGATTCTGGTCCCTAATAGTCATACCGACAAGATAAATCTACTCTCCATTGGGGGCGTCCACTAGATCTTCTTCGATTTGATTTTGTATTATTTTGATTTTGTTTTTCAGATTTTCGTTATGAAAAATTTATCCAATCCACACAAAATAAATTTGGTTTGGTTCAGGTTTTTTTCTTTGTGGTATGACTCTCTTTTTGGTTTGGTATATTTAGCTTGGATCTTCGGTCTTTTAGATATACCTTATTTTTTCCTTTTAATTGCTCTCGTCATCGGTGAGTGTTAGCCTTAGTAAATAGATAAAGCAATGGAGATAGTAACTAAACCATGAACATATAGATATATTAGTTTAACTTCTGCAGAAAAGGATAATTTCATAAAACAACAAAATGTTGACTTGTTACCACAAAAGTTTTTAGGGAAGAGAGATTCTTAGAGTTTGCTATGTTCATTTATTGGGATTTTTACCTATCTATACCATATATCAAAACTTATTACCCTCAATGTTTAAGGTTTGTGTTTATTACATTTAAGCATACCAAATTACCATTTCTATACCATAATTCAAATTAGGGATATAATTAAGGGTTCATTTTTATTAGGCATAATTATAGGACTGTATCTTCCCACTTTCTTTTTCCTTTCATCTCAACTGTTCACAACACACACAAAACTCACGATGCTCCTATGCTTCCTCTCGTTGATCATCCCCAACTGCCCACCACCGTCGAAGAATATCATATTTTCAGATTCACAAGAAAATTTTAAATTCTTTGATCGAACCACTTGAATTCTCACTGGAAATAATAATGACAGAGGGTTCGAAATTCTTTGACCTCTTTTTTTTTTTTGGGCAGTGGTTGAAGGTTACTGGAAGAAGTAGAAGTAGGAGGAGCAGAAGGAGGAGGAGGAGGAGGAGGAGCAGAAGGAGGAGGAGGAGGAGGAGGAGGAGGGAGGGAGGAGGGAGGAGGAGGAGGAGGAGGAGGAGGAGGAGGAGGAGGAGGAAGAGGAAGAGGAAGAGGAAGGAAGAAGAAGAAGAAGAAGAAAAGGAAGAAGAAGGAAGGAGGAAGAAGAGGAGGAATAGGAAGAAGAAGAAGAAGATATTTTGTAGTCAAATTGTAGTCAAATTAGAAAAATAATAGATACATTGAATTTTAATATCCAAATTCTCATTTCAATTGTAGCATAATTGGCATTTCGACATAATTGTAGCAGATTTGTAGAAGTTTTAGTCTTCCCAATCTACAATTTATCTACAATTTATCTACAATATATCTACAATTCTACAATTTAACTACAATTTATCTACAATTTCTGGAAATACGTCTTCTTCTTCTTCTTGGAGTTTCAATCTAAAATTCAGTCAAAACCAAGTCTAATCTTCACCAAAACCCCTGAAAATTGAGATATAAACTCCTAAATATATTCCGAATTATTTACAACAACACCCAATCCAAACAAATAATGATTTTTGAAAACCCAAATTTGAATTCAAAGCTTTCAAGCTTTTTAATGGCTATCAATGGTGGAAAATATATGGAAGAACAGATGAAGATGAAGAACAGAAATCTCCTTTCCGTTTGATTGCTAGAGCTTCAGTAGCTTGCGTTTTTTGAGAATTGTAGTTGAGTGACAGAAGAGAGATCTCTTTCCGTTGAGGAAGGAGAGAATTACGCAGCAATTCGAATTTAATGTTGACAGAATCACACGCAGATCTGGTGCCTTCATTTTAGCGCGTTTTTATGGCAAAATCTATCTATTTTTGGATTGGTATATAATTTGTAGTAAAAGTGTGGACTACACAGGTAAATAACAAATTATGAACATTTTTGGTAATAAGGTTTGATATATGGTATAGATAGGTAAATCATTTAAATGACATTTAAAATATTTTCAGTATGATTAAGGAATATAGTGAAGCCCAGTTCAGTATGCTCATTTTATTTGCCAAAAAAAAAAAAAAAGAGAGGGTCAAACCAGAACTTATCTCCCATTACTCTATAGGAGTATAAATTTATAGGGACTTTTACCTAGTTATACTATATTAGAAACTTATTTATTAATGTTTTCTATATTTTGTAATTTTAATAACTATGTAGGTTTTTCTTACAAATTGTGTAGATTGCTCCTTAAAAGGCTCGTCCCATTATTAGTGCCTTCAATAAAGGATTCAATTATATACTTTCCTTTTTCCCCCTCTCCTCTTCTCTCTCCTTTTTTTTACAACAAAATTTCTTAATCTACGCCCAGAATCTCCATCTCCTTTCTTTCCATTGTTGCCGATAATTTTATATTATTAAATCATTAATTGCATCGTTCTTTTGCTGGAAGACCGGACAACACTGAAAATGAAGAAATATTCAGGAATTGTATGATAAATGTATCATAATTGTATTTAAATTGTATCAGATATATCAATATGTCAAACGTAATTGTATCATACTTGTATCACAATTGTATATAACTAGTAGTTTAAAAATGGAAATTCAATATGATGTCTGCCAAAACAGGCTATAAGTTTAAATAATTTTTTATGTTTTAAATAGGGTCACTAGAGACAGCTACCTGGCGCCATTGCTGCTCTTAAAAAGTTTTCAAGGACCAAAATCTGGTTGCTTTAGATAATTAATTAAGGATAATAGCACGGCTGATATGTATTGGACCCAAAATCTGGTTCCTAAGCAATGACTTCCTGGAAAACATTTCAAATCGCGATAATGTAATCTGAGCGCTAAAGTGTTTCATATACCATAAGCTGTGTCACTAAATGAATATATAATCTTCTCTCCCATTTTTTAATATTTTACAATTAAACTTTGAAAGTCAAATGTACATAGACGAAATTATTAATAATATCCCACTTTCATAAATAAATAAATAAATACTTGGCCTCTAACTTGTCTTGAAAGTGCGTCCCCTTACTCCTTTTCTTGTTCGACGTGAAAGCATTACTCCAATAAGAGATGATGTGGCAGGCGGACAGGGTCGATGAATGAATCCACATTCTTTTCATTTGGCTCAACTCATATGACAATTTCGAAAAAAGAAGCATTAACAACCACCAGAAAAACAATATAATTGAAGCAAAATAAACAATAAGTAGTAATAAAACTTTAAGAATAGGAAATGCGAGAATAACACTAGTACTATATATACAGGTTTGAAAATAGAATACGTTCGACTACTTACTAACTTACAATCCTAATCATCGATCTCCACAATGTCCTTGGTAAGTTGAAGATATGTCCTCTACCTCTCTCACCTCCTCACTGGCCATCTATGCATCTCCTCTTTATATACCTGAACTATCTCAGCTTTGCTTCCCGTTTTGTCCACCATAGCACCTAGTGTATTCCAGCAAATGGGGTTTGGGCAGTGTTGTGAAGAGCGTGAAGCGAGAAAAAGCGACAACCCCCATTTCGTTTAAAGAGAGAAGCGAAGCGCACGCTTTTTTGAAGTGAAGCGGAATCTTAAAAAAAAAATTGAAATAAATACTACATAGACAACTACATAACACATAAGAAAAGAAATAAGAACTAAGAATAAAAGATATAAAAATTAGAGGAAGGGCAATAATTCCCTGTTAAAAACTGGGCAGAGAAAGAAGAACCCAAGGATTGACATCAATTCTGAGAAAGAATCGAAGGTAAAAAAAAATTGGCTAGCATTTCGCTGCTATTTGGACGTTGAAACAGTGAAAGAAAAAGAAAAAAAGGAGGAAAATCAAAACCTACCTGTTGCTGTTGAAGACTTAAGAAGAAAAAGAACCCTAGTCGCCTCTAGTCGCTGTTGAAGATGCTCTTGCTGAAAACCCTAAATACACCGAAACTCGTTTTTAATAAAATAGGACCTGTCTTCTATTAAAACAAAGAAGCGGTTGCTTTCTTTGCATCGCTATGCTTGGTCGCTTCTCACTTTTTAGTGGGAAGCGGTTGCTTTGTTATATCTGAGTCGCTTCACATGGGGAAGTGGGAACTGTGGCGCTTTGCATCGGTTCTCGCTTAAAGCGAGGAAGCGAGCTCTTTCGCTAACACTGGGTTTGGGGAGGGTAACATATATGCAGACCTTACCCCTACCTTGTGAAGCTAGAGAGATTGTTTTCGATAGACCCCGGCTCAAGGAAAGCATAACCAAAGTAGTTATGACAAAAATACGGAAAGAGAAGTAGAAACAACAACCAATAAAATAATATAACTAAAGTAAAAGAAACAACAGGTAGTAACAAAAATCTAAAAATAGAAAATACGAGAATAATAATAGTACTATATAAAAAAAATACATGATAAAAACAAAATACATTCAACTATTAACTAACCTATTACCCTAATCCTCGACCTCCACAATGTCCTTGGTAAACTGAAAATGTGTCATGCCCTTTATCTTTTCTTGAACCAGTCATAGCCAATCTCTCACACCTCATTGGGGCATCTATGCATCTCCTCTTCACATGCTCGAACCATCTCAGCCTCACTTTCCGCATCTTGTCCATCACACAGACCACTCCTAACTTGTCGACAATATCTTCATTCCTAATCGTATCTCTCCTAGTATGTTCACACATCCATCTTAGCATCCTCATTTTTGCTACTTTCATCTTCAGAACATGCGATGCCTTGACAGGCCAACACTCCGCCCGTACAACATAGTTGGTTTAACAATTACGTTGTAAAACTTATCTTTTAAGTCTTTGTGGCACATTTTTTTTGATAAGATGCCGGAAACGAGCATCCATTTCATCAACTACTCCAATATGATGTGTGACACCATTGTCGATCTCCCATTACCTGGATAGGCCCAAAATACTTGAAACTTCCTCTCTAAGAATAGCTTGTGTATCCAACCTCCCTAAATATAATAATAGTAATAATAATAATAATATTAACAATTTTATTATTACAATAATGAAACTTCTCTACCAAGTCAATTAGTATGTATCACCTATTGTATTTTGTTCTTCCATTGTATCTTATTGTTAGCTAAGTCTGCATTGATTTTACGAATTTGTAGATCTTTCGATACAATTTTTTTCCATCTATTTTACGTCTACACCGTCCCCCTTTTTACACCTTCTCCCACCATAGTTTCACACTTATGGAGTAGTGCATATGTAAGTCGACACAGAACATGACCAAACCATCTCAAACGTCCTTCTCTCATTTTATCCTAAATGTGTGCTACTTGCACCTTCTGGCAAATGTGATAATTTTTAATCTTATTTAATCTTGTATGATCGTACATCCATCTTAGCATTCACATTTCTACAACACTCATCTTGTGGATACGCTTCAATACCATACAACATAATCGGTCTTATAGATGTTCTACAGAACTTACCTTTCACCTTAGTTGGCATTCTTCTATCACATAACTCCCAACTTTTACGCTGGCTACCATGTAAGCTGGCTTTGATAACACCGTTATAAACAATTAGCAAACGAATCCATTTCTTTCTATTATTTCAAAAACCAGTTCAACTAGATTGAGCCTGACTATATAGCGCTGAGGATTCCATTCCTATTAGTTAGCGTGCTCGCATACAAACATGTTCCACAGTAAGTTATCTACTGTTGCCGGAACTCATCAAGTAAGATGGTATGAGGCTAATAGTTCATTTACCACTACAAAGATCTTTCATAGAAATAGCTTCACATGGTCAAGAAGGAGAAGAATGAACAAGCCTCAAAGATTGATCTGGGTTCTTAATTACAATAGACTGGTGTGTTGATTACTTTTAAGACTTCGTCTTCCTTTCTGCGAGGTAGATGAATAACTCTTTTGAATTTTTAGTGTAGTTTAGCTTTTTTTCCCCTTAAACCTCGTTATTTTTAAGTCTCCACCTTCCAGTTCCTTCCCTTTCTTCATCGTGATGATGTCCATATACTCCCGTAAAGCTATCTGAATTTTTCAGCTGTGCTTAACAAACATGAGATAGTAAGGCCCCATTTGTTTTTATAAGATTAAGACGTCTGAATCTTAATGCATATCTGAATATCAAGATGTGTATTAAAATTAAGATATTTGAATATGAATATCAAGATGTGTTTTAAGATCTGAATACCAAATTATTAAGACTGTTTGCTTTTTAAACATCCGACTACATAGAATATATATATATATATATATATATATATATATATATATATATATATATATATATGTGCTTTGGTGCCGACTAGAGGCAGTGATTGGTGGTATTTTTTGTTGATGGTGGTATTTCTAGATAGTAGCTAGTGATTATATTAGTAGCGATAGCGATTATGTTTATTGTTTAAGGATGGTGGTGGTGGGTAGTGATAGTTAATAATGGTGGGTAGTGGTTGTGGTTGTGATTGAAGAAGGTTATGGTGGGTGGTCGTAATTTATAATGGTGGGCGATGCCGGCTACAGTTGTTGATGGTGGTAGTTGATAATGATTGACGATGTCGGCAGTTAGTAATGAATGTAGATGATAACATCTTAATGAAATTAAGTCTTTGTTATAGATCTTAATCTTACAGACCTATTCATACCCATTAAGTAGTTGTGAAGGAAAATAAACACATTTAATGAGTAAGATCTGAATGATTAAGATTCAGACTTTAAAAATAAACGCTCTTAATATCTGAGATATGAATGATCAAGATTCATATCTCCATTTAGTGCAAACAAATGGGGCCTTCCCATAGTATTAATTAGTGCAAACAAATGTGGCCTAAGAGCCCCGTTCTGTCATTCAAGCAAGACCATTCCTCTTAACCCATGGTATTACTCTTCCGCCTGATTACCTTAGGCTTTGAGTCAACGCAGTCAACCCATCTATTCCCCCAAATTTGCCGGATTATGCTGCTTGACCACTCTTCCAATTCTGTTTCTTGAAAACAAAGGATACCTGTTTTCCATCTCTGTATTAATGACCTACAGTTGTTGATGGTGGTAGTTGATAATGATTGACGATAACAACAGTTAGTAATGAATGTAGATGATAACATCTTAATGAAATTAAGTCTTTGTTATAGATCTTAATCATACAAACCTATTCAGACCCATTAAGTAGTTGTGAAGGAAAACAAACAAACACACTTAATGAGTAAGATATGAATGATTAAGATTTAGGCTTTAAAAACAAACGCTCTTAATATTTGAGATATGAATGATTAGGATTCAGATCTCCATTTAGTGCAAACAAATGGGGCCTAAGAACCCCGTTCTGTCATTCAAGCAAGACCATTCCTCTTAACCTATAGTATTACTCTTCCGCCTGATTACCTTAGGCTTTGAGACAACGCAATCAACCCATCTATTCCCCCAAATTTGCCGGATTATGCTGCCTGACCACTCTTCCAATTCTGTTTCTTGAAAACACAGGATACCTGTTTTCCATCTCTGTATTAATGACCTTAGCATCTTCCCTTCCTAGTATGTTTACACCCCTTAAGTTCTAACTTAGAATCTTAATCTTCTAAAATTACGTTGTTCCTGCGCCTGGTCCTCCCTTCACTTTCCCATACTCAACTTTGAATTCTATTTTTTTCACCTTGTTCTTTCTTTTCCTCTTTTCACTGTCTGGTGCTGGTAGCTTTATGATGATATTTTGATTTTTCTGCATCCTCATGTATTCTACTCGTAGCGGCAAACCCAATAGATCTTGTTCAAAACCTCCCACACCTACTCCCAGCTGTTAGCACACCTTTGGTTTCTGTTGTAGAGCTCATACCACCTTGCATACTGTTTGTTTCATCATACCATGGTAAAGACGGTGCCCCAATTGATGCATAGGATGTCCAGTTTTCCAAGGAGCATATATCCATATTTGGTTATGTTTCTGTTCTGTGTCTGTTGGTATCATCTCTCTTCCATGCAGAAACATTGATTGGTCTGCTCCTTCGTCCACTGTTTGTCCCTGGTATCCACTGTTGGGGTCACAAGCTGGTCTGGAAGGGATAAGAGCTCTTGACTGTTCTTTCTTTTGTGTTGGAGTATTTTTATTTGATAATTGGACTTCTATTTCCAGCGTTACAGGATGTATAATTGCATTAGGTTGAAAAAGAGGAGCCCATGTTAAAAATACAAGGGTCATAACAAGCACAGCCCATGTTTCTGAAGGAAGGGTGATTTCTCTCCAGTTTTCCTTCATTCCTTCAATTCTGGACCAGGTTTGTTCATTGATTGGAATCAAGTGCTTGAATGGTTCAGTTTCAAGTTTTGAAAATCAGCCAGCCACGTAATTCGCTGATCTCTCATCACCCTCTCGTTTCCCCTTGTTTTATCAGCTTGGATGACTGGTCTCCTCCTGGAAATTCGGATAGTCAGTCATCAGATTGTTGCCGACAATTTACTTTGCCATCTCTGTTAACTTCGACGATGATTCTGGCCAGATACTTAGGTCATATCTCCAGCCTTCTTCCCTTCCAAAACCATTCCCTGCTCTGAAGTGTTTGCTGTCAATGTACAATACGAAATCAAAAATGGTACATTCCGAAGCGCACCTCTGCGACTTTGAGACCTGTCGGTACTTTCCTGCACTGTTGAAAACAACTCTGTAGCACCACCGCTTCTGGGTTGGGACTAAATTGGTCGCTGAGATAGCCACTAAGCATTAGGCTAAATACTCTTCTCTGTCCACCAAAAGTTGCTTCATATACGCTAACTCTTCCTTCTGGTATCCCCTTTGTTTTCTTTCGAATCTCCTCTTCTGCCACAGTTGTGTTGCTGCAGCTTCTGAATAGGTTTTGTTCGTTTCTGCCCATCAACTCTTCCAATTATTTTAAAATCTTGTTGCCATATTCTGTCCAACCTGCATCTGTTTCAAATTTCTGGGACAATCACCACTACTCTGCTTCCACCTAGCCAAGATTCAAGTAGGACGTATCTTCCGAAGCTGTTGAAATTTAGCACCATCCTGCATGTATAACTTTGTACGTTTCTACCTCATTTTCTGCAAAGTTTGGGATTCATATCTCCATTTAGTGCAAACAAATGTGGCCTAAGAGCCCCGTTCTGTCATTCAAGCAAGACCATTCCTCTTAACCCATAGTATTACTCTTCCGCCTGATTACCTTAGGCTTTGAGTCAACGCAGTCAACGCAGTCAACCCATCTATTCCCCCAAATTTGCCGGATTATGCTGCTTGACCACTCTTCCAATTCTGTTTCTTGAAAACAAAAGATACCTGTTTTCCATCTCTGTATTAATGACCTACAATTGTTGATGGTGGTAGTTGATAATGATTGACGATGACGACAGTTAGTAATGAATGTAGATGATAACATCTTAATGAAATTAAGTCTTTGTTATAGATCTTAATCATACAGACCTATTCAGACCCATTAAGTAGTTGTGAAGGAAAACAAACAAACACACTTAATGAGTAAGATCTGAATGATTAAGATTCAGGCTTTAAAAACAAACGCTCTTAATATTTAAGATATGAATGATTAGGATTCAGATCTCCATTTAGTGCAAACAAATGGGGCCTAAGAACCCCGTTCTGTCATTCAAGCAAGACCATTCCTCTTAACCCATAGTATTACTCTTCCGCCTGATTACCTTTGGCTTTGAGACAACGCAATCAACCTATCTATTCCCCCAAATTTGCCGGATTATGCTGCCTGACCACTCTTCCAATTCTGTTTCTTGAAAACACAGGATACCTGTTTTCCATCTCTGTATTAATGACCTTAGCATCTTCCCTTCCTAGTATGTTTACACCCCTTAAGTTCTAACTTAGAATCTTAATCTTCTAAAATTACGTTGTTCCTGTGCCTGGTTCTCCCTTCACTTTCCCATACTCAACTTTGAATTCTATTTTTTTCACCTTGTTCTTTCTTTTCCTCTTTTCACTGTCTGGTGCTGGTGGCTTTATGATGATATTTTGATTTTTCTGCATCCTCATGTATTCTACTCGTAGCGGCAAGCCCAATAGATCTTGTTCAAAACCTCCCACACCTACTCCCAGCTGTTAGCACACCTTTGGTTTCTGTTGAAGAGCTCATACCACCTTGCATGTTGTTTGTTTCATCATACCATGGTAAAGACGGTGCCCCAATTGATGCATAGGATGTCCAGTTTTCCAAGGAGCATATATCTATATTTGATTCTGTTTCTGTTCTGTGTCTGTTGGCATCATCTCTCTTCCATGCAAAAACATTGATTGGTCTGCTCCTTCGTCCACTGTTTGTTTTCTTTCGAATCTCCTTCTGGTAAATACTCTTCTCTGTCCACCAAAAGTTGCTTCATATACACTAACTCTTCCTTCTGGTATCCCCTTTGTTTTCTTTCGAATCTCCTCTTCTGCCACAGTTGTGTTGCTGCAGCTTCTGAATAGGTTTTGTTCGTTTCTGCCCATCAACTCTTCCAATTATTTTAAAATCTTGTTGCCATATTCTGTCCAACCTGCATCTGTTTCAAATTTCTGGGACAATCACCACTACTCTGCTTCCACCTAGCCAAGATTCAAGTAGGACGTATCTTCCGAAGCTGTTGAAATTTAGCACCATCCTGCATGTATAAATTTGTACGTTTCTACCTCATTTTCTGCAAAGTTTGGTGCCATCAGATGCTTGTTTCAAGGCTTAGTAGGACCATCTCAGATTTTCACCGTCTATCAGATGCTTGTTTCAAGGCTTAGTAGGACCATCTCAGATTTTCACCGTCTACCTTGATTCTGCTGGTGATTCTTCTACCTTTTTTATTAGCATGTACCAGTTTGAGTAGTCATTGCTAATGTCGACTAACACCAAAGTTCTCTCCGGCTAGATAGAATCCGGATCTCTCCATTCTAGAGCTTTAGGCCCTGCAGTTTGTTGGCTACATGCAAAAAGTCTGTGAGATCGTTGTAACGACTAGGATTTAGCTTCTAGCAAAAACAAATTCTCTCTAAAAATAAACAAAATGAATACAGAATAATTTGAATACCAAATTGGTTCAGAAGCTAGCATTTTATTTCGAAAGCTGCTCTAAGCTCTGTTAATAGAAGTTAGACAAGTGCAAGTCGATTCGTCCTTTTTAGTCTTATCTTTGGTCCAAGCTCAGAGTGAGTCAATCTCTTAGATTGGTGGATAGATTTAGAACAATGAAGAGGAAACTGAAACTCTTTAAATGGGCTGCATGCTCTCAAAATCACGAAATTCCACTAGCAATATGTCAGTTAAAGGGAAAAAACTCTTCAATCGACCCCCAAATGGTAAATTGGAGCTTAACTAAAATGGACAAAAAGGGACTATATTAGAGTAGTCTTCTCCAGACACAGAACTAACACCTCTAACCCCTGAAGTTTTTCCATATTTTTCAGTTTGAAAGTGCCTTCGTCCTACTATAGTAAGATAGCTCATCACTTATACAGCTAACCACCAAAATCAGCTACTCTCAAACAAATGTTTCCAGCAGAACAAGTTTCACATCGTCGTAAAATGTTAGAAGATAACACTCAATTCATCCTTTTCACCATTAGAAACATGGAAATTAACTGCATTCCAATAGGGGCATCGCAAGAAGCTATTAAAAGCCTTGGTTCATACTTTCCTGCAGAATGATGGCATTGATTGAAATAAGTACAAGCTAAGAATCATCCATATACATAGAAATTGAAGTGACAGAAGATATGGGATAACCAGAGTAATAAGATGCATATGACATCTTTTCTAGGAAAATTTGGAAGGAAAGGAACAAAAGATGCTTTGATGGACTATCAACTACTTACCAATCTCTCAAAGCTATATGTTTCTTTTATTTATTCAGTGCAATTATTTATACCCAGATTCACCTGATGGTTTTTTGAACTTTGTTAGCTTCCTAGTCTTAATCTGAACATCTGTAATGGAGCTAACAACTGCCTTTTTTGCTTCTTCACTTTTGTGACTATTTTGCTCTTTCCTTGATGCCAATGAAACCAATTACTTCTTAAAAAAGAAAATCTTTTTAGAAAAGTTCATATACCTGAAATACGAGGGATGTTGCAAGGAGGCAGGAGCTGAGTGTTGAGTCGAAAGAAATGGAGGGTAATAGCCGTTATTGGTTCTAAGCCTGCAGAAGAAGAATTTCTCGAATAGTTCATGCATCTGATTATTATATTTTTTGATCATGCATCTCGAATAGACTAGCACATAATGCAGGCAGTTACAGGAGGCATGGCGTTATTGGAAGATCAACATAGCACAACGAGATCAAGGAAAGTTAACTGACATAACAAAAGGAAATTTAGGACATCAAATGACAACTACTATAAAATGCCTAAGAAAAGTCTCCCATCATTGAAATATCCTCCTCTTTTTCTTTGGACCTGAGTGATATGGTCAAGTTTACTCTCCTAACTATTCTCCATAATATTGACTGATTACAATGAATGGTTAACAACACATGAGAACTAATTGTTGTTTCACAAATCTTATTGACTACAAAACCACTTGCTAGCATAGAAGCTCTACAGGTTTGATCTTTGTACTCTTGTTATTTTTGGCACACCAGGTATTAAGGTGGTCACAAAGCTCATGCACAAACATTATCCCTTCTAACATGCATTTTTACACTTTGTGTAGCATTGGATTGGCCACAAGCACTGAAGTTACTACGGGATGTTGCATACGCCCTCCATCTATTGCACACAACTTTCCTGGTTCACTGCGATTTGAAACCACGCAATATACTGATTGATGATGTATGTTTATTTTATCATTAAAACATAATTTTGGTTTAGTTCAATTGGAAATAACAAAAAACAAATGACAAGACATGAGGTAAATCTGATTGATGTTAACTAAACTTGCAGGATGGCAGTGGACTAATCTGTGATCTTGGCTCAGTTCGAACAAAATTTGAGTCGTTGAAGTTTGCTCAAGGTATGACAGAAGCGTATCATGACAACCCCGCGGGTAAGAACCAACTACATTTATATTGTTGAAAATACGAATTTGGTATGCAAAATTGCTAAGACTTCACAAAATTAGATACTAAACAAGCTTAGTGTTACTCCACAAAAACAACCATGTAAAGTATTGTTAGCGGAAACGTAAAAGAAAGAACACAAGATTTAACGTGGTTCGGATCAAAATAATCCTACGTCCACCAGAGAACAGTTGCCTTTTTAATATTAACAAAGGAAGGGGAGAGTTCCCAATTACACTTAAGAGAATTTCTCTCTTAACTCTCTACTCACTACAATGTGTTGTATTATTTTTGGGATGATTTCTACAAATGAAGGAGTGCATCTATTTATAGAGGTAAAGACCTCCTCTTGATGTCATGGGTGACATCAAAGGAGGAAGCTTCCTCCTAGCATCCACACCAACTCTTTCCACCAACTCTTCCAATTGGCATGCCATTGTTGACTAAACATAAACCAACACCTTCAATCTCCACCTTGGTTTGCGTTTCGAGCGTGCATGTGAACAACTCTGGCCAAAACTTCTAAGCTTACTGGGCAACCCCGTTGTAAGAAACAAGAAGAATCAAACCATTGTTGAACATACCACCTCCACCTAACAACTGTTCTCTTCGGCGTTGTATCAGTTGATGCACACCCCCGCCAAGTCCTTGCAGTATGCAAACTTAGCGAGTGGGACTATCTTGGTCAACAACACCTTGATAGTTCCCTCTTCAACAACATCTCGAATAAAATGAAATCTGACATCAATGTGTTTAGTGCGCTCATGAAATCTCTGATTTTTCATTAGATGAATAGCACTCTGACTATCACATCTAAGAGTTGATTCCAGCTGAACCAAACTCAATTCCGCTACTAAACCTTTCAACCAGATAGCTTCCTTCACCGCCTCCGCTGCTGCCATGTATTCTGCTTCTGTCGTAGACAAAGCGGCAATCGACTGCAGAGTCGACTTCCAACTAACGGCACTGCCAACGAGGGTAAAGATGTATCCAGTTGTGGACCTTCTTCTGTCAAGATCTCCTGCATAGTCAGAATCTACATAACCGAGAATTGAAATACCTCCACCACTTTTTCGAAAGGTCAGACTAACAGCAGAAGCTCCTTTGAGATATCTCAATATCCACTTGACAGCTTCCCAATGCCTCTTTCCTGGGCTGGACATGTATGTACTTACCACACTTACAGATTGAGCAATATCTGGATGTGTGCATACCATAGCATACATAATGCTACCAACTGCACTGACATAAGGAATCTTTGACATATGCTCCACCTCATCCTCGGACTGAGGCATTTGTAACTTTGAATGTTTAAAATGAGGAGCTAATGGTGTACTTACAGGCTTGCACGTATGCATATTGAATCTGTCGAGAACCCTTTCAATGCACCTCTTCTGAGAAAGATGTACAATACCGTCTTCTCTTGAAATCTCCATACCAAGGATTTTCTTTGCAGCTCCTAAATCCTTCATGTCAAATTCCTTACTCAACAGTTTCTTCAAAGCATTTATCTCTGTAATATTGTTAGCAGCAATAAGCATATCATCAACATACAACAGTAAATAAACCATTGAGTTACCAGACATCTTCTTGTGATACACACAACTATCAAATGCACTCCTTGAGAATTCATGTGTAGTCATGAATGCATCAAACGTCTTGTACCACTGTCTAGGGGATTGCTTCAAACCATACAAAGACTTCTTTAGTTGGCATACGTGATCTTCTTTTCCCTCAGCTAGGAAACCTTCAGGCTGATCCATATAGATTGTCTCTTCTAGATCACCGTGTAAGAAAACAGTTTTGACATCAAGCTGTTGAAGCTCCAAGTCACATTGGGCAACCAATGCTAGTAGCACGCGAATTGAGCTATGCTTCACGACTGGAGAGAAAATCTCATTGTAGTCAATTCCCTCCTTCTGACTGAATCCTTTTGCAACCAATCTCGCCTTGAACCTAGCATCTTCCACTTCAGGAATTCCCTCTTTCTTTCGGTAGACCCACTTGCATCCAACTGTCCTCTTCCCCTTTTGTCTTTTCACTAAGACCCATGTCTGATTCTTGTGAAGAGACTCCATCTCTTCAGTCATGGCTAACCGCAATTGTACAGCATCCTTGCAAGAAGTTGCTTCAATATACAAGGAGGGCTCCAGATCCTTAATCTCTTCTTGTGCAGCTACGAACGCATATGCAATCAAGTTTGCTTGATTTATAAGGCGTTCCGGTTCTCGTGTTTGCCTCTTCTCTCTCCCCTTTGCAATTGTGTATGGTTTATTGACAGCAAGTTCTTCAAGGTCTACATCTTCTGACTCATCTTTAACCTGAGTCTCTTGATCCTTTTCCTTGGCAAGCTCCACCGGAAGCTCCACCTGCTCGTCGTTCTTGTTTCCTGAAAACTCCACGGAAACTTTACGGGGATCAAGTATAGAGGATTCATCAAAGGTAACATCTCTACTAACTATAAATTTGAGTAAAGACAAACACCAAAGTTTGTACCCTTTTACTCCATCCACATACCCTACGAATATGGCCTTCTTAGCCCTTGGTTCAAGCTTTCCTTCATTAACGTGATAATAAGCTGGACACCCAAATACTCGTAAGTATGAATAGTTAGAGGGTTCACCTGACCATACCTCATTCGGAGTCTTAAAGTCAATTGCCGATGCTGGAGATCGATTGACAATATGAGCAGCAGTGTGAACTGCTTCAGCCCAAAATACTTTGGACATTTTGGCTTGTAGGAGCATACACCGAGCCTTTTCAAGAAGAGTTCTGTTCATTCTCTCGACAACTCCATTCTGCTGTGGGGTATGCCTGACAGTCCTATGTCTTGAGATCCCATGAACCTTGCAGAATTCATTAAACTCTTCATTGCAAAACTCCAAGCCATTGTCTGTGCGAAGATACTTGATTTTCCGCTCCATTTGATTTTCAACCAAAATCTTCCACTCTTTAAATGCTTCAAAAGCATCACTTTTTGCCTTCAAAAAATGCACCCAAACCTTTCGTGAGAAATCATCAATAAAAGTGAGAAGATACCTCTTTTTGCCCTTCGATAGAAGTTTAGAGGGACCCCATAAATCTGAATGGATGTAGTCTAGCACTCCTCTTGTCTTGTGTTTGCCAGTGCTGAAGCTGACCTTCTTTTGCTTCCCTAGAACACAGTGCTCACAGAAGTCAAGTGTGCTGATTTTCTCACCTTCCAAAAGGTTACGATTGCTCAACATCTCCAGTCCACGTGCGCTCATATGACCCAGTCTCATGTGCCATAGTCTTGCCTTGTCATCATTAGATAACTGCACTGTAGATGCATTTGCAGAGCCAACAATGGTGCTTCCGGCCAATGTGTAAAGGCCGTTCTCCAGCTTGCCTTTCAGCATGACTAAAGAACCTTTAGTCACCTTTATAGTTCCTGCTTCGCTCATGTACCTGTAGCCTTGTTCATCCAGAGTACTCAGGGAGATCAAATTCTTCTTCAGATCAGGAACATGACGGACTTGTGTAATAGTCCTCACGACTCCATCATGGCAGTGAACCCGAACTGAGCCAATGCCAACTATTGCACAAGTTGCATTATTGCCCATTACTACGGTTCCTCCACTTTTCTCATAGCTGCTAAACCAGTCTTTTCGGAACGTCATATGCAGAGTGCAAGCAGAGTCTAACACCCATTTGTTTCCATAACTACTATTATTATTACACGATGTTGTTAGTACATAATCATTATCAAAATCATGTACCTGTTCAACTGTGGATGCACTCGCCTTTTCCTTGGACTTTGACATTGGGCAGTCTCGTTCAAAGTGCCCCTTCTTGCCACAACCCCAACACTCTGTATTCTTCTTGTTCACACGAGACTTTGATCTGTGCTTTGATTTTCTCTTTCCCTGTTGGCTAGTCCGGCCTCTCACAAAGAGCCCACTTGCCTGGTCATCTCTATCTCCTTCAATGTGCCTCCGCATATCACTAGAGTTAAGTGCCTGCCGCACTTGCTCAAGCTTGATAGGCTCCTTGCTATACATCATTGAATTCTCAATATCACGATATCCTGAAGTCAATGAAAATAGCAAAGCACATGCAAGCGTCTCCTCCTCCTTTTTAATTCCTGCAATCTATAAGTCCATGACAAGTTTATTGAACACTTCTAAATGATCTTGTAACGAAGTACCTGACCCCATCTTAAATGTGTGAAGACGCCGTTGTAACATCCTTGTTGTCACTGATCGGTCTTGGTATAGCCCTTCTAGCTTTTCCCATAACTGTTTGGCCGTCTCTTCGGTACCCGTATTCACTTCACAAAGCACGTTAGGTGCAAGGGATAGTTGGATTGCACTCAATGCATCCCCTTCAATCTTCTCCTTATCGGGAGTTGATATATCCTTAGGATACTTTCCGTCAATAGCATGGATTGAACCTTCCCTCCGCAGTAACGCCATCATCTGGGTCTTCCAGATATTGAAGTTGTTGCGTCCACTGAATCTATCAATTTCAAACTTCATGGAACTCATCTTTGCTTGTTCCTCCTCCTTGGATCGTT
This sequence comes from Nicotiana tabacum, assembly GCF_000715075.1. Classification (NCBI taxonomy): domain Eukaryota; kingdom Viridiplantae; phylum Streptophyta; class Magnoliopsida; order Solanales; family Solanaceae; genus Nicotiana; species Nicotiana tabacum. The sequence goes on along the minus strand of NC_134082.1, from coordinate 59,544,234 downwards.
AAAGAATCATGTTGCTCTGATACCAATTGTTAGCGGAAACGTAAAAGAAAGAACACAAGATTTAACGTGGTTCGGATCAAAATAATCCTACGTCCACCAGAGAACAGTTGCCTTTTTAATATTAACAAAGGAATGGGAGAGTTCCCAATTACACTTAAGAGAATTTCTCTCTTAACTCTCTACTCACTACAATGTGTTGTATTATTTTTGGGATGATTTCTACAAATGAAGGAGTGCATCTATTTATAGAGGTAAAGACCTCCTCTTGACGTCATGGGTGACATCAAAGGAGGAAGCTTCCTCCTAGCATCCACACCAACTCTTTCCACCAACTCTTCCAATTGGCATGCCATTGTTGACTAAACATAAACCAACACCTTCAAGAACCCTGGTTCAGGCGGGAACTGTGTCTAATTGAAGCAAAGACTATAACAGAATAACTATTCATGTTTTTTAAACAAACAATATATATTAGCAGAGTCAAAGTTACTTCATTCATACTTGTGTTTGTATAAATTTAGAAGATATTTTCTTCCAAATTGTGCTATAAAAGGTTGAACCTATGAATATTACTTTGATTTAATTCTCACCGCTCGTAAGATATGGAAAATACTCCATGATATGCATATGGAATTGAAAGACGTAAAGACATGCCTATTACCTTTTCAAACTGAATGTTGTTAGCGAATACTAGGACCTTGGGAAAACTATGCCATTAATGTTAGATTGGTAAATCCATTTTGGTTGAATAAGGTGAAGAAGATTTTGCAGAAGTGACTTTGGAAGAGTTTATTGTGCTGAAGCTTAGAAGAAATTTTCACAATAACCACTGATACACAGTAAAAAGAGCTTATTGTACTTTGTTCTCTTATTATGAGTAATATATGTGGGCAGTATACAACAATTTTACTGATATAGATACTATTCTCAACTTCCATCAACTATATATGGAAACAACTTACCTCAAATATTCACACTAGCACGGGTAAAAACTTTAGCACTCACTATAGCAATAAAAAGAACAAAAGAAAAATATTCAACGGCAGTGACACGAAGATCTCTGTGACATCTTACCCTTAATTAACTAATTAATGGCATGGAAGTTAGCATACATATATATTTTAAAAAAAAGAACATATATAAATGTTCTATTTCTAAGTCTCTTATTTGCCCGTTCTGAAGAGAAAAAGATAATTCAAGCATCTAGGCTTAAATTACTATAGTTATCTTCCTTTTGTTATCTCCTATACCCTGTTCTCAAATTTGTGCAGCATCCATGTGACGCTTATGTTTTAAATAGTGAATTTCTCTTCACATAATTAAACTCATGTCGCGGCTAATGACACAAATATTTCAAGTGTTTTTGTGCTGAAAATTATCGTTAAACAACCTCAAAGATTGTTTCTCAAAATTTCTATTAACACTCTAGTTTTGAATATTTTATTCTACTTTATCTCAACCCTCGATTATACTTGACTTTTCGACCAAAAGACAAACGTTATAATGCTTCCACCAAACTATCCAATGTGTCATCCTTGCGCTCTCTTCACTTATGCAACTTTTACATGGAAACTTTTGCAAACACTGGAAATAAAAAGTCTACATCAAAAACCTTTTTCCTATCCGGTGGAATACAATCATATTGTGCATACTTTCATACAGTAACTTATATTTGTCATTACTACAAGTATAGAAGATTTTCTACTTTGAATAAAAGAATAGAAACTTAGGAAAACTAGTTTTGATTTATGTTGTTTCCTGGCTATCAATTCATAAATCATGTGTAAACCCCTCCTCCCGCCCCCGCACATAGAGAGAGAGAAAGACAGAGAAAACCATGTTCTTCAATTTGGCCACAATGGATAGCTTCATAGACTTTGTTACCTGGCAATCAATTCATAACACCCCCTTCTTCAATTTGGCTAGAATGGAGGACTTTGGTAAACTTGCTCGCCAGTTAATTTCCCTATACAATTAAACTTGAACAATACCCAAATGAAGTCTGATCTAATCCTAGCACTTTGAACAAGCTGCCAATGACTTCCAGAGAAGACATGTTAGTTAGTAAAAGAGCTATGTATTTTTTATCTTGAACCTTTTTGCTGAATATTGTGTTATTAACTTCTTTTTTCAATTAACAGTTACTTCTTCCTTACTTGCTTAATTCTTTATAATTATTTGTAATATAGAGGCAAGTCCAAGCGTTGATATATATAGCTATGGGGCGACGCTTTTTCAAATTCTGAATGATCCAGACGAGATCAACGGAAGTATGGTGGGCAAAATAAAAGATAAATTGGAAAAAAGGTGAAGATATTGTCACAGAAAAATTGAAGAACAGTGGATGCGACGACCAAATGAGAGCCAAGATAATTAATCTAGGTTTAGATTGCATCCGAAAGCCAGTGAGCGATCGGCCATCCGCCCTTGGCATAGTGAAAAGGTCGTATGCCATACTTGAAAATGTAAGACCACCATGCAAAGTAGATATCAACTATGAATTAGCTTTATCTAAAATCTAATCCCTATTTTTTTTTTTACAAGGAACAAAGTTGAAGGAGGTAAGGCAAGTATCCAAAGGTGCTTGAAGGACATTGATGAAGAATATTATCTTATACCACATCAGTTTCAACTGAATGAATATAGTTTGAGATGATATTTTGTTGGAGCTATAGATCTTTTGACCATATTTAGATTTCGTTTGCGCTTATTTAGATATGTTAGTGTTAGTGGAAGTTAAAATATAAACCCCTTCGCTATATCTCCGAGTGCAACTTTTAGAGCTAACAGTTAATTAACAATCATGATGTTTGGGGCAGCTTATGTGCACTTTGACTAACTCTATTAGGTATGTACTCCTTTGATATCTCTTCGAGGGCAACTTTTAGAACTAACACTTAATTAACAATCATGATGTTTGGGCAAGCTTATGCGCACTTGGATACTCTACTGGGTATATATTACTTCCTACCTATAAAGATATCATGTAACTCTATTCACCGTGCTTAAATAGAGGGATAGATGTCCCCTAATGTATTTTGTCATCATTGGAATTCGAACACCGATATCCCATGGTCTATTCCAACTTGGTTGACCACTAGCTACACTCTTAGGTGCTAAAAATTCAGCAAACTATAAAATACTAGATAATAAGAAAATCCCAAAAGGGTCAGTGGTGCACATTTCAAAACTCAGCGGATAATGGGCTCGCTCTTCTATTCTTCTATACTTAAATACCAAACTTTTGTCTGCGATAGCTTTACAACATATTATATGCACACATCATGTGCTATGCTTTTACCACTAGACTAAAGCCTCGGGGGCTACAAAATACCAGAACCTGATCACGTATATGATCTATCATGAGCTTGGATAACGGTCTCGCTCTTCTATCCTTCCTTACCTGCATACCAATTTTTTGTCCTGATCACGTATATGAGCTATCATGAGCTTGAATAACGATCTCGCTCTTCTACCCTTCCCTACTTACATACAAAATTTTTGTTTGCGATAGGGTTAGAACATACATGCACCTAATCCACACATCATGTGCTATGCTCTTACCACTAGACCAAAGCTCGGGGGCTACAAAATACTAGAACTTGATCACCTTTAGGATCTATTATGCTTTTACATGTTTCCCTCTAACTTGGCACCATATACATGGTGCAGTGCTAAACTGCTCGTAATCCTAATTATCCCCTTAAAACTTGGTTATTTAATAGCCTTTATCCCCCGGACACGGGCACGGCAAAGAGCGTGGACATGCTCTTTTTCACGTGCGTGAAAGCGATAAAAATTCGAAAAGCAAGTGTCTGGGTGGGGTATTTTCCAAATGTTAATCGTGACATATTTATAGATGATGATTTATTTGTCAATTGTGTATTTTTGCTTGCTACTACTTAATATACACTCCATATTTTACCCAAAATTTTCGTTTTTTATTTCTTTAAATGCAATCGCTATTTATTCCAACTATACATTTATATTTTTTTTCGCCAAATGATAGAAGTTTGAAAGTTCATTATTTTTAGCTAATTGAAGAAGTTTTAGTCAAAATAATCGAGTGCCATAGGTGTGAAATTATGATGAGGAAACGTGTTAAAGGGAAACGGGTAGACCTAAAATCACATGGAAAGATGTTGTCTTGAAAGACCTACGGATTCTTGGAATCAATGTAGACTTAGCTAAAGATAAGCCAACATGGAATAGAAAGATCCATATAGGTGATATCAACTAGTTGGGAATAGGTTTTATACTTGGTAGAGAACTTTCAATACTATAATTTATATAAACTTTTTTTACTTTCACCTTTAATTTATTTTTGTAATGATGAAGATGACAAAGACATAGTTGTTGTTGTTGAGTACTTTTTTTTCTTTTTGGGCCAAATAATTAACAAAACCTTGGCTAGAAGTCCGCTCTTTTAACTAAACAAAAATCTTGCTTGCAAACATATTTGGGCGAGATAAAATATATGACAGGGTTAACCGATATTGTAATCATCGTTGATCAGCATGAAGAATATACGGCCTTGTGGAAGTGTATTACTTTAGGAATTCCAACAATTTGTTTAACCGATACCTCAATCTCGCAGATATTTCAATTCCAGCGAACGATGACGCCATATCCTCAATCCAATTAATTCTTAACTAATAATAACATAATAAGATAAATAACTTACTTCAGAATAATAATGGGGTTCCAACTGTGTATATCTTTTTCTATTTCTTCTTTAGATGCAATGACTATTTATTCCAATTGTGTATTTTTTTATTATTTTTCGGACCAAATTATTATTTATTTTTTTAAAAAAACTTGGCTAGAGCTCCATAATTTTTAGCCAAATAAATTGTTCTAGCCACAACAATGGAGTTCCATATGTGTACCTTTTTAATCTCTGTACATGCAATAGCTATTTCTTACAACTATGTATTTCTTTAAGGTCGGATCTATAAAAACAACTTGGCTAGGACTCCATTACTCCATGCCAAACAAATTTTTTTAGCCATAATAATAGATCCCCAACGGCGTATATCTTTTTATTTCGTCTTTAGTTGCAAAGTCTATTTATTTAAATTGTATATTTCTTCTTTTTCGATCCAAATGAAAAGTTTGACTGGAATTCCATTTTTTTAGCAAAATAAAAAAACCGACCTTAATAACGGAGTTCCAACCAAGTATTTTACAAATTTGACCAAAACAAGATGATCTAAAAGACTAACAAAAGTCTAAAAGATAAAAATATATTTTATTAAAAGGAAACGTGCACAAAAAGTCCACGTGACAGCGCGTCTCTCACTTCCTTTAGATGAGACTGTCCCGGGTCCGGGCAGGGGGGGGAGGTTACTAGGACTTCTCATAGGTCAAGTGTGGATTGAGTAAGCGGTGCCAAGTTTAGGGAGTGTTAGGGCTGACTCCAACCTTATGTGGAGTAAGGTGTGTGCCTTAGGCCCCCAAATTTAGGGGGCCCATTTTTTTTTAAAATAATAGGTTCATAGGTATTTAAAAAATAATATTTAGTATTTTCAATACAAAATAGAGTTTTTAATATAAAGAAAAGAATACCTTTTAGATATATAAATAAAAGAATACTTTGACTTACTTAAAAATGTGTAGATGAATAGTTTTCATAACTTTTAATTTTTCATTTTTACACCATTAAAAAATTTGCTCTCTCTTCCTTAATTTGTCCAAGTCAATAGTTCTTTTTCTTTTTTTCCAATTCAGAAAAACCCTACATATTTTGTGTGTTTCTCTTTAATATTCTTACTCACTTCTTTCTCCAAGATTTCATTACTCACGTTCTTTTTCCATGATTTCACTAGTTCAGGTGTTCAACAATAACTTTAAGCTTCCAGTAGTTCCATACTTCTATTGCTTTGTAAAATCTTATCTAAGATCAATAATATCTCAAGAAAGATTAGATAGGTTGGCTATATTATCAATCGAGCAAGAATTATTAGAGAAAATCGATTATAAAAAGACTATTAACAACTTTATATCTCAAAAAGTTAAAAGAATAGACTTCAAATAAAAACATATCTTATAACTTTCTTTTAAAAGTGTAGGCCTCATATTAAATTTAACTTTGGCTTTAGGCCCCGTGTGTGCTTGAGCCGCCCCTGGGTGTAATTAGATATTTTGCAACAAATGAATATAACTTCATGACATTTCAGATCTGATAAGACACCTTCTCAATCAGGTCATGCTCTGCTCATTATTTTGAACATTTTATTGGAATGTGCAGTGAGTTGTGGCCTTACTCCCAAAATGTTAAGATGAGACACACGCATTCCTACCTTAGTTAGTTAAAATGACACACACCTTCATTTTCAAGTTATAATGAAATGCAAACAGACCTTCCTTGATAAGTTAAAATGGGACACAAACATACCTTCATTTTTCGTCTTTTTAGTAGACTACACGACCACAATACACTCTGATCTTTCGATAGAGTAGCCAAAGTTCTACCAACTTAGCCCTATGATAGCTCACCATTACTGCAAGGAAATGCATATTTATCACCACTTATTTAACTCTTTATTAAGTCTTGTATGCTTCTTAAAATTACCTTTAAATTCAACCAACTCTGAGCACGATGCTTAGAACTCGTGTCTGGAATTGTATGACCTTGATACTTGTCGAACCAGGCAACATGAACATTAAAGATTAGGTACCAAGGATGTCCGAAGCTGCAAACAAAAATGTGAGTGACTAGCAAAAGAAATATTTCATGCTATTATGGTTAAATAAGTTTCTACATATATGTTATTACAAAAGTTTCTATATGTATATGATTGATCCAATATGATATTATCTCTTCCGTCTTTTGGTTTGATATGGATGATGTTTCTAAAATTTTAACTCAGTTGTTCTTGTATGTTTCTAAATCTTAATTTTATTAGCTCTTGAATGTTTTTAAATCAGATAGAATATTACCTTTATTAGCTCTTGTACACTTCTAAACAAGACAAAATATTACCTTTATTAGCTCTTGTATGTTTTTAAATTAGAGCTTACAAGCATCATCCTTGTGTATATAAGTGTGTCTAGTCCCACACTGAAATACGAATTAATATATGCTACATAGAGTATATCTATAAATAGGACTTCTTGTATTATATTGTGAAATAACATCAATAATATTATTTTTCCGTGAAGAGCAGTGGTGGTCAAACACATTCAGGAACCAGAATACAGCCAGAAGTTCCCGTGCATCAATTTTCCTTCCGGCAACATACCTTCATTTTCAAGTTATAATGAAATGCAAACAGACCTTCCTTGATAAGTTAAAATGGGACACAAACATACCTTCATTTTTCGTCTTTTTAGTAGACTACACGATCACAATACACTCTGATCTTTCGATAGAGTAGCCAAAGTTCTACCAACTTAGCCCTATGATAGCTCACCATTACTGCAAGGAAATGCATATTTATCACCACTTATTTAACTCTTTATTAAGTCTTGTATGCTTCTTAAAATTACCTTTAAATTCAACCAACTCTGAGCACGAAAGTATGCCTTATATATTCTTGAGAGACATGAATGACGTGTTGTAGACCCATTGACCCTCCTATAGATCCAAATACCAAACTTCTGCCAGGACAAGGGGAGCCTCTTAGTGATCCTGCAACATCTAGGCAGCTGGTTGGTAAGTTGAATTACCTCACAATGATTAGACCTTATATTTCCTTCTTTGTGAGTGTGCTGAATTCTTCAGTATATAAAATCAGCCCTAGGCAAATAACTGTTGTTCGAGGATTGAGGCCATGAGCAGATCGTTGGATACATAGACGCTAATTAGGCAGAATCACCTTCTGATAGACGTTCTACTTTGGGATATTGTCTTTTAGTAGGAGGTAACTTGGTGTCTTGGAAGAGCAAGAAGCAAAATGCACCTGCTCGATCTAGTGGAAAAGTAGAATATCGAGTAATGGGTATGGCAACATGTGAGCTAGTTTAGATCAAACAACTACTCAAGGAATTAAAATTTGGAGAAATCAATGAGATAGAATTGAAGTGTGATAATCAAGCTTCTATTCATATTCCGTTAAATCCAGTGCTCCATGAGAGGACTAAACATATTGAGATTGACTGTCACTTCGTCAGAGAATAGATACTCTCAAGAGATATTATTAAAAAATTTATGAAGTCGAATTATCAGCTTGCAGATATTTTCACCAGTTCCTTTACTGGTCCTCGTATAGTTATATTTTTAACAAGCTGAATACATATGATTTATATGCACCGGCTTGACGGAGAATGTTAGATAATTATGTATATAAGTGTGTATAGTCCCATATTGGAATTGCAGTAGTATGTACTACGTAGAGTGTAGCTATAAATAGGACTTCTTGTATTATATTGTAAAAAGATATCAGTAATATTATTTTTCCATGTTCCTTTCCACAGTCTTGTAAAGCTCAAGAAATTATGCATGTTATTATGCTAACTTCATATCTTTCTATGCAAATAACCTGAATTTAGTCCACAAATAGAAAGAAAATAACATAAGATAAATGAGTATAAGACATACTCAAAGGGTCAAACAATTTGCAAGAACTTCGGTAGCCGGTTAGACTAACTTCAGACGATAGTTTTTTGAGCAATAGACCAGCTTTTGATAATCTATATATTAGATTTTGTTTGCTATTTGTAAGATATGTTTTTGTCAGTGGTAGTTTGTTTAAAGTAGGAACCCCTTTGCTATTTCTGTGAGGGACAACTTTTATAAATAAGCAAAATGATTTTTCAAAAGCTCTATTAAGAATAATTTTTCAGTACACATGGAGAATAACTAACCTATGCATGGACAAGGAACTTCGAGATTCATCTTTGCCTTCAATGGCATGGTAATTCTTGGAGTAGGATCTCTCTACACCCTTAAAAATCTGAGAAAGAATGATTTGTTGCTTATTTCACGAAGAGAATGATTAGGATTCAGTTCAAATCGATGACTATCGAAGACTAGAACTTGTCGATTCAACTTGTACCGAATGATAGGGGTCTTCTCGAGTGTATGCGCATGTGAATTTCACGCAATTTCATTGACCATACAAATTTATCCTCAAATCATAGCTATAAAATTCTTGATGAACTCAGACTTCATTCATGAATCCCCATACTGACATTGAATACCTCGAACATCAATCCCGACTCAAGATCTTGACTCATCACGGTACACTTTATATGACCAAAATAATGGCTTTCGTTGACCAAACCCTTTTCTCAAGTCCAAATCAAGTAAGTTTTGAGACAAAATACTCATCAATAGACATACTGCCTCGTAACTGTTGAAACTATTGTTCTCTCAAGGTGTTGCATTTCAATGGTGGGTTACCCTTCAGTCAGACTTTGGCACTTGATAGTACATTGGTTTAGAGAAGCCAATGGCTCGGTGTTTGAGGATCATAGCACATGGGTCTATCAATCATCTTGATTCCTCATTTCGGTGAAGGTATGTATATGTGTGTGTATATATATATCAAAAATAGATTATCAACCTTCTAATGAATAAAAATCATTCTTGTCGGAGAAACTCATTTCTCCTACCAATCTGACTTAAATGAATCTGAAACTGGTAATTGCTATGATATGTTCTCTACGATGGTCTAACAATATCAAAGTTCTGAATTCTATAATTTATAAATGGAAACGCTCATGCACACTTCTAAAAAAGTGTATGGTGTAATGATAAAAAAATCAGAAATAAAAAGTAATGCCAATCGTTTGGAGTCATCAGCAGATAGTTAAGAATCACACTGCAGAGAAGCTTTACCTGCAACAGGAAGTGCGTGTTTCAATCAAGCACCTCCAGCAGCCAAGAAAATGGGGAATAAGACACCTGGTACAACAAGAGGAAGGATCACCATGATGAGAAATGAAACTGAGAAATAACATATCCATCTATTGCTTTTACATAAGGTTGTCTCACCAATGGATATGTGTGGGCTACTGCATGCTATCAATTACCAAATTCAACTTCAAAAGAATTTCCTAAGACGAAAAACAACTAGCTGTAAATAACTACAATAAAGGAGAAAATAAGGCAACTTTATTTTCCCTATGGTGAATATTTCACTATAAGAAGAATATCCACCATGGATTCTTTCCTTCTGCATCGTAGTTGCGCGTCACAGGAGATTATGAGAAAGTTTTGAGATTCAGTTTCTTTGATTGAATTAATTAATTGCACTAGGTTTTAAGAATAAAAGAAATGGTAAGTATTGTAATACCATGCTTGTTTGTCAATTACTTTGCATGCCTGGAAAACAAAGGCAAGAATATTTTCAGCATAATTAATGTGTTTTTCCCCAAATTCAACATGGTGCGTTTAATGTGGGAAAAGGTGTATTTCAGCTATGGAATTTTTTTGCATATTATTCTTCTCTTCTGTTTCGGGGTGTGCGGGGGGAGGGAAAGCAATGCAACTGCAAGGCACTCTTAACATGATTTTCCAATTATTTCATTCTTGTGTACTTAGGGTTCTTAGTTCCAACAAAAGGACATACATACAATCCTCATCTATGTATTTCTAAACAGATTTTCCATTTTTATGACAATTATCGACATTTAGCTTGAATGGTTTGTAGAGGTATCCTATCAAGTCTTGTCGTCAAATGCCTGCCGAGTCAATTTGGAATTTTCCCATCATTTCTTGCAGTCCGCATGACAACAACAAACCCGGTGAAATCCCACCAAACGGGGTCTGGTTCTTGTAGATCGTATAAAGAGAAACAATTCTTGTCTAAAAACTAAACATATCACTTTCAGATTATTCTCTTCCCTTGCATGTTAGTGTGGAGTGAAACTAGGTCAAAGACCTACTAAGAAACTGATAGATAGAAAAGAAAAACACCACATCGTTGGCTTCCCTAAAGGCAACAAACCTTAATCACCCGTTTTAATGGTGAGTGAATATAGGAGGATCTACAATTTTTCCAATCTTTATAGCACATGAAGATGCTTCTCCTCTTTAGGACAATAAATTAAAGATTTAATTGGGTATAACTATTCATATGCACCTAGTTAAATTCCTTCTTGCAATACCTCCTTTATTAGCTTTGGTTCCTTTATTTACTTCATATGGAATTATATTTAGTTTAAAATATTTGTACTTATCGTTATCACTGTTACTACTACTACTAGAGCTGCAATTGTCATTCTCGTTTATGTTGTTGCTGGAATAAAATTTTGCATCTTGGCTTGTATCTTACTAGAAAGGCCTAGGCAAAAAGAGAGCTTGGAAAAGACTAAATTGTGTGAGCTGATTTATGGATGGAAAAACAGTGACGAGAATCAACAATGAAGAAGATAAAAGAAAGGAGGAAAAAGGAATGGTGAAGGAATCACTCCCGGAACAATAAGGGTAGCCCGGTGCACAAAGCATCCCGCGTTTACTTAGGGTTCGAGGAAGGACTGCATCCCAAGGGTGTCTATAATCCAAGAAGGAAAATATAAACCCGTGGGAGTCTAAACAATCCAAGAAAGAACTAGCTAGCATTGACCGTACGAGTTCCACCAAACCAAGTCAGTTTGGTCCAAATCTTGTATTTGTCTTAAGAAATCTATTTAATATACAAATTATTAATTTAGAATCCACTAGCTTAAAACCCCTAGAATTTCGAACCCATAGAATCCAAACCGGACTCCCCTTCTAAACTTAGCCTCATCTTTACTTTTAAAAAGTTTCACAACCCAACCAATATAAAGTCCATTACCTAATGTTACAAGCCTAAAATTCACGAAAAATTTAAGCTTAGTGAAACTCAGTGTAAAATCTTCTCTTCTCTATATGCTTATTTAGAGTGTGACTTCTAAGTAAAGCTTAACATCTGAAATTAGAGAACAAACACTTAAAAGACCAATCTTCCAAAATCTGCCCATCTCCTAAAGTTTTTCAATGCATGGTACTTCATGGCTTGCATCATTACTATTGTCATTACCACAAGGTAAAGTTCATTGTGTAACTGTTTGTACCTCCGTTACAAATGGAAGTTCCACAGACCACTTTTTTTTTTTTTGCATCAATTACATATATTGACTTGAGATTTGCTTATAGAATATAGATACAAGAGAAAGACAAGCCTTGATTCAAATTTCTGCGAGTAGATAACATTAAACACAAATATGGGAATTCCATCTCATTTGAAAGAATAAAGCATAAAATTGTTTGCTATCAAAGATCCATCTAAATCAATAGAAGAACACATACTTGACAAGGTGACGAATTGCCGACGAACTCTCCTTCTTCCGACACCGTTAGCTGTGTCGATCTGTCGCAGTTAGGATTACGTTGATTTTCCATCTGTCCGCAGGCAGAAATCACATCAAAATATTGTGATGAACGGAATTCTCTTGGATCGAGATGTCGGCGTATTAGATGATGACGGAGATAACAATTAACAAGATTGTGATGAGCGGAATTCTCTTGGATCGAGATGTCGGCGGATAAGACGATGATAGAGATAACAATTAATTAGATTGGCACCAGAAGAGACGGAAGTGACGTTTTTCTTCTTAATTTTCCTGATAAGAAAGGGGGAAGTGACGTCAAGACGTGTGAAATGAGAGGGCCGTATATTTCTACTTTGACGGAAAAAGTTCCAAAAAAAGAAAAGGAAAAAGTATAGTCTACTTCTTGAGGGCGGAACCAAAATGTAGTTTTTTTTACTCAAAATACGCAAATAAGTGTTAAAAAAAAGTTACCAAACTATATATAACGCCACAAAAAGTGGCGCTATACAGTAACGGTAACTGCACCGTTACTGTATAGCGCCACTTTTTGTGGCGTTATATATAGTAAAACTGACACATCTTACATAGCGCCACTATTAATGGCGTTATACCCCTTATTACCTGACCCCACCAATAATTTTTGGGTTCAATAATTCAAAAGCGTATAAAGCCACTTTTTGTGGCGCTATATACAACAAAAAAAAAACCTCCCCGGCTAGCCATTTCCTATATAAATATCGTAGAATCGACACAACTTCATTCAAAAATTTTTTTAACTCTTGTTGGTTTCTATTGTTGTTAAATTCTCCAGCATTTTTTCATTATGTCTGAAAAACGTAGAATAAGAGTATCATTATATTGGGGGGGGGGGGGTGAGGTTGTGATGGAGAATAACTCTGTGGGCTACAGTTTACCTGCTAAGTGTAATGTTAAATTGCCACTTTCAATGGAGTACGAAACATTGATATCGTTGTTATGCAAAAAATGAGTGTGAGAAAACGTTCAGTGATACTCAAAGTAACCGGAAGATATCTGTATTCCGTTACGCCGCAAGGGGTTGCTTTTTACTCAGAGTTTAACATCGACGATGATGACACTTTGAGTGATTTCCTGAGGACTCCGGACGAATGCCGGGAATTTCTTGTAATCACAATGTTGGAGATGTACGTGAAGGTCGAAGACGTTCCAAAAAACAAGGTTGTGCGTAGTAGAGATAACCCCCAGTCATCGGGTGGTTATTCTGGATCAGTTTTTGCCGGACATGTTCCGGATGAAAGATTTTTTCTTGATTTAAATTTATCACCGTCGGCGAATGAGCAGCGAGAAAATAATTTATACCCTGCTTTCCATAATTCACAAGAAGAGTGGTAAACTTCAATTTTCATTTGTGTTAATTATGTATATTTTTGGCGTATTGAATTAATTTTAACGCTCATTTATTTAATAGGGGTACCGGCCGGATATGAATTTTACAAGTGGCCCATCCGGTAGTCATCACCTAACTGAAAACGTCCATCATGGAATGTCATCACATTACGACTTGTAAGTGAAATGATATAGCCATATATAAAGCATTTATTAATTTAGTAGCTTATATTTTTGTTGAAATGTGCAGTGAAAACGAGCAAGTTGAACTACCCGTACTCACTCAATTGCCCGAAAATGACGTATTACATCAGGATCTGGCAGATGCACAGAGTGAGGAAGAGAACAGCGTTTACGATAACAATGCCGATGAATCGGGAGACGAGACACCATTTGCTCGTAAGGATGGTGATGAAGAGGACGAGGAGGAAGGACCCGATTTGAAGAGAACCCCCCATAGACGAAAAGTGTACGAGTCTGAAGTGCCGTTTCATTCAAGGGAGATTCCTTATATTGATAACTTGCCAGCCGTGCCGGATGTGGAAGCTCTCACAAGGGATTTTGATGAAATCCGGACATCAATGTGGGATGAGTCTAGACCAACGGTGCTTGCAAAGGGGATGTTTTTTTCCTGATAAAGCACGCGTAAGCAAACATATTTTTTAGACTAATTTACATATTTTTATACAACACTAAAATTAAATCCGGATAAAATTTAACATGCTAGTTTCGGAAAAAATAAACACAAACCGAAATAGAACACATACAAATCAAGTAATATGCATTGTTATAAAAGTTTCAACTTAAAATAAATCGAAATACCTCGATTTAGAATTTTCGGAATGTAAATAGATCGAAATTTTGACTCCGGAAGAGTGAATCCACAATAACACGAAGCTCTACTCGACTGTGGGACCACCAATCTTCAACTTTTATGTGCCGGGGGGACCCAAATTTTTTTTTATTTTTAAAATGGGGCAGAATCGGGGGGGACCAAAAGGGAGTAAAATAATGGAGATGAAACGAAGAAGAAGAAGATGGAAGGATTTTTAATAAGGGGTATAGCTCCATTAATAGTGGCGCTATGTAAGATGGGATTTTGGGGTATAGCGCCGTTAATAGTGGCGCTATGTAAGATGTGTCAGTTTTACTATATATAACGCCACAAAAAGTGGCGCTATAAAGTAATGGTGCAGTTACCGTTACTGTATAACGCCACTTTTTGGGCGTTATATATAGTTTGGTAACTTTTTTTAATACTTATTTGCGTATTTTGAGTAAAAAAAAATCACATTTTGGTTCCGGACTCCTACTTCTTCACCGCTCGATATGGTGACAGAGACTGACTAGATTTTTTCTGTTTGTGTACTTCTATTCTAATCAGATAGATATGTAAAGTAGGAGTTCGGAATCAAAGGTGTGGTTGTTTTGAACTCAAACAATCATAATGTACGGGAAAAAATTGGCCACCATAATATGTATAGCGCGGTATTTCACTGTGCAATACCGTAATGGTCGTTTGTCCGTTAAGGACTTAAGGTATAGCGCGGTGAAATACAACGCTCTATTTGAATTTAAATGGGCGAGAAGGTATAACGCCTATATACCGCGCTATAGCTATATAAATAAGCATGTCCTTTCACCTTCCCCACCACACGAACAGAACCTTCCCCCATTGAAAAAACGAAAAACAGTCGGTCCCCTTTTTTTAACCAAAAAAAACTTTGTTGGAGCCTATCGGTCGCATAAAAAGTGTATATTCTCGGTCCCACATCCTAGCTAAAGCGTTATCTCGTAGTGGGTTGCTTGTTTCGGCTCCAAATCATCAAATCTCAAGTTTCCAGGTATTCCGGCTTAGTTTTTGTTAAAACTCATGTATAAAAAATGCCTATTAGTTGTTTTTACTGTGCTCTGTGTTATTTCATGATTGTTTTGCGATTTAATTAGTTTCTTATTTTTTATCCGGATTATACTATTAGTGTGCTAAAAAAATTAGTAAAATAAAGCTATTGTTATTAGTTGTTAAAAAAATATTAGTTAGTTAATTTTTATTGTGGTATATATTTTTTCTTTATTATTTTGTGATTAAATTAATTTATTATTTTTATTCGGTTTAGATTATTTATTTGCTAAAAGACTAGTAAAATAGATAAATTATTAATTTTGGAATAATTAATCTTATTTAGATGTTATTGTTGTACATATATGAATATGTGACTTTAATTCCTGTAGTGGTATGTCGTGCCCGTAATTTTAATGCAGTGCTCGTATTTGTAATGTAGTGTCCTTTTAGCATAGTAAAATGTAATGCCCTTTAACGTAGTATCTTTGTAGTTATTGAAATTAATCATTTAATTATATGTTAAACCTAAAAATATTTGAAAAAAGCTGATAGTTAAAACAAAAACTCTCTCGAATTCTAATCAACAAATGTAAGAAAATAACATTAGAAAACAACAATATTTGTCAAACTAAGTATTGTTATATGAATATTTAATAATTAAATCCTATATAGTTATGAAAATTAATTATTTAATTTTATTATAGTAAAAAATAGGTGAGTAACAAACAAACCTATAAAATAATAAACTAACATTTTAAATAATAAAAATAATATATAAAATAATAAACTAACATATAAAATAATAAACAAACATATTAAATAATAAACAAACATATAAAAAAGTGAACTAACTTATAAATATTAAAGTAACATATAAAATAACAAACTAACATATATAATATAAAATTATAATATAGAAAATGTATCAACCTGATGAACAATTTAGTAAAAATATTGAATAAATTTTAATATTAAAAATATTACAATATATTTAAATATGTTAAGCAATGATAAAGAAAAATACTTTAATTACTATTGTTCAATTTACAGTAGTCGTCACGGAGGTTCCGCATGTGCATCCCGGACCTGTCTCGCTAGAGCTACTGTTGCTATAAGCCGAGCATATGTCTTCGTACATATGGGAGGGGCAGTGTTTGGCACAGACATTCCACGCTAAACGGGTAGACGATATATGGGACTTTCTTAGAGCCCACTCATATAGTCAGACCCCTTCAGGATACGGGTTTCTACAGGATTATTGAGATCGGGCGGTTGTAGTTGGACTGGTCATTTATCACGGCTTTGATAGAGCGGTGGTGACCGGAGACGCACACATTTCCTTTACCCATTGGCGAGGCTATTATCACGCTTCAAGACGTGGAGGTTCTATATAGGCTGCCGGTTGATGGACATCTTGTAGCTTACCCGCATGCTCTCAAAGATTTTACGGGATTGCAGTACCTGGAAATGTTGCAGCGACTCATCGGGTTCTAGCCAGCGGAGGAGGCAGCATTGAGTGGGGCCAATCATTTGCAGTTGCCGCCCGTTCGGCTGCATCTGGAAGCGATTGATGCGGACATTATGGATGATACACTGGATCTTCATATCAACCGGTATACGAGATTGGTGTTGCTGCTTATGTTTGGTGGGGTATTGTTCCCGAACACTTCGGGAAACCTAGTCAGCTTGAGATTTCTTCATCATCTTGAGCGGCTAGATGATTTACCTGGTTACAACTAAGGGGCAGCTGTTCTAGGTTACTTGTATAGGCATATGTGATGGGCGAGCATGGGCACCGAGCGAGATGTTGCCGGATTTTTGCCGTTGCTGTAGGTAAAAGCATAGTCAATTATTTTCATGATTATAACATATATAGTAAAAATATACCTTAAATTTTATGTCCACATTGTATATTAGGTTTGGGACTGGGAGCAGTTCCTACAGTTGCAGCCACCTCTACCACCCATCGCTCCGGATGCACTACCTCCACCGTTTCTCCCTTTAGCTAGGAGGTGGGTTTATAGGCAAGGCTACAGACGCGAAGTCGGGGCTCGACATAATCTCCCCTATTGCAGGGATTTGTTGGATTTCTGGAGGGCGCGCAAGTACATGTATACTTAAGTTTACTTGGCCTGACATTATCTTTATTGCGTTTACTCACGATTCCTGTTTTTACTTAATGGTTCATATGGAGGTCATATAATGACGAGCTAATAGCTGATTTGCCCGATTATTGCTCGAGCGACAGACTTATGTGGAGCTCTTCCGTCCCATTGATGTGTCTCGATATTGTCGAGCATCATGCCACCGAGTGAGTCTTTCGCCAGTTTGGTCGACCCCAACTTGTACCTACTCCGCCCGTTTGGCTTAGGACACATTACCAGCGGGATGATTATTCCAGGGTTGACCAGACATACGTAGCCTGACTAGAGGCACATATTGATATTTGGGACCGTCGGCATGACCTAATTCCGTCACCCCCTCCACCTGAGCGTACACATGGTGAGCATGAGTATATGGGCTGGAACCATATCATTACTCGACTTTTCTTTGGGAATCCTGTTTATCGCGCCAGTGGTCGGTACATTCCATATGCCGGGAGGCATGAGGCACTAGTATGTTATCTATAATTACTTATAACGTTAACCAAGCATTCCGTAATTAATATTTTACATGTTGTGTAGGCTATTGGCTTACATCTTTTCTACCAGTTGGGGCTGCAAATCCAACAGCATACCGGCGAGGGAGCGACAACTTTGCACGAGTATGACAGCCAGGTTATAATTCTGGCTTCTCGGACATTGAGGCGAGCCTGAGATAACGAGTGTTTAGGAAACGAGGATGATTATCTACCTCCAGAGCATTAACATTGTGGGCCAGTAGTAGATCCTGAACGTGGTCGACGTGGCATGCATTCCTAGAGAGGAAGAGGTATCCCGCGAGGTCGTGGGGGTCGGCGAGGATGTGGTCCCCAGCAAGGGGGTGTTGAGCCACCTGTTGAGGATTTTGGAGTTGATCATCCAGGTGACCACCTTGAGCCAGACGATGGTCCTCATGATATGTCGTCATTCAGCCTTCAGTTGATGCTAGGGACTTCGCAGGTGACCCAGTCAACTCCATTGTTGATCGCGGGCATGACCATTATGCGACAGAATGGGATCAGTATTTTCCTTGTCCCCTAGAGCCATCGACGGCTGTTGATGATCGTTCGACACGAGATGTGCATAGTGGGCGCCGACTGAGTTATGAGCCATCATCGAGGGATGTTGAGGATCTTTTATAGGTGCAGATTTGTTTGTGTTACTATTATTTATATTTGTTTTTATCTCATTGATTAGTCATCAATATCTAAAACGTTTTTATTTTTTTAAAGGCATCATCCTCGCCCGTCATGGAGGCCACTTTGTACGATACTAACAGGCCCAAGATGGATGATTATATTCAGGATCCCACTGAGTTCATGGTAAGACCATTAAATTTTTTTAGCTAACACGTACATTAGTAATATATATTTCATATACTAAAATATCTTATTATTCTGTAGGTTACTGCTGGACCGATGACCCCTTCTACCGAGCATGCCAGCCTTACCGATGATCATGCTGTAGCGCATCCTCTGATAAAGAGACGACGTAATGAGGATGATCCTGATAGTGTAGCCTGGCGGGATGGGATGTGCCTCATGCCAGCCAGTGCTTTAAAGCATACAGACTGTGGGACACATTGACATTTTTTTATTATCTATACATATGACATTCTTTATATAATAGCAACATTATTTATGTTTTACATTATTTGCGCATGTATTTTTATTTCTCGGGTTATTTATTACTCTAATACTATAACACAAAAACAAAAACGACAACTTAACATAATTTCATTTCGGTACAATTAATGAAAATACATGACACATAAAACATAAAGATAAAATACTACACTCAACATATCCATGTATTTTTTTAGTCACTATCGCCCATTATTCTGTGCTTCAACCACTTAAATGGCTCTTCCAACCTATTTTTTTCTTCTTCCGCCTCTTTTAATTTCTCCTGCATTGCCACAAGTTATTGTTGTAGTTTCAAGATCTGGAGTTCGTATTCACCAGTCATATTCCAAACATACCACAAACATGATTTGTAGTATTCCTGGTTAATGGGTTCATCATACCATTCTTCAAATCTACATTGATTTCTGTCCTACCAATGGGATTATACCACAACACTATTAGTTACCATGTTATATAAAAAATAGTAACAAATATTTTTTCCAAAACAATAACTTATAAGTTGTTGACATATCCAGCGCCTGTGCCCCACATTACTATGTGACCAACTTGGCTTCAAAATCGCACGTTTGCCACAATGACACATTGATACGTCATTGTGTCCAGACATTTCTTAAGGCAAGAAAAATGAATAATTTATGGAAAGTTTTTCTATTTGTTTTGGTTAAGCGCAAATAATAACTAAAACGTGCTAGGCTTTTATAGGCAAGATAAAACACATAACATGTATTGGTAGCGCGCTATGCTGCGCGTGATAATGATGCTTTAGGGTACGATACAGATTTTCCAGAACGACAACTTTTCCAGGTCAACAAGACTATACATAACGCATATTGGTGATGCGTTATGCTGCATGTGATAATGATTCTTTAGGGTACAATACAACTTTTTCAGAACGATAAGTTTTTAGGTCGACAAGACAATACACATAACGTATATTGGTGGCGCGCTATGCTGCGTGTGATAATGAGTCTATAGGGTACAATACATCTTTTCTAGAACGACAACTTTTTCCGTTCGACAAGACAATACACATAACGCATATTGGTGGTGCGCTATGTTGCGCGTGATAATGATTCTTTGGGGTATAAGACAACTTCTTAAACTAAACCAAGAAATCTGTATTCAAAGACCATTTGAAGAAATATTACAACAACCATTTAAAAAATGCCACTACCATTTAATAAGTGGTTCAAAAAGAGGCAGAAGGGTGAAGGTAGTTCAACAGATCCCCATGGAACGCGTCTTAACACTATCGATCCCTACCGTGAAAAAAACATGCTAGGTTGCTATACTGACTTGGTTGATGACAAGTGGTATGGTATTCTACATCCCTTGGAAAATAAGCCTATTAATATACACATTGATCTCAAGGTTGCAGGGCACATTATTGAGGGTGAAGTGCATTCTACAAAGCCTGAAGGTATGCGAATTTAGGGCGAAAAACTACAGTGGGTTCCCCTTTATTCAAAACGATGTTATTATAAAGTACTATGTCACTGTCATGGGCTTGTTGTTCCACAAGCACTGTCTTCAACCTTCCTACTAAACACATACAAAGATGAACCAGAAGTGATTCGACATTTGATGAAGGATATTCTAGAGATGGAAAAAACACTAGATGTTCATCATGCAATGGATGATCTTAACTACCTGGGAGGAAGGTAGGATCGGTACTGGGATTTATTCGAAAATGAAAAATTGCATAAAGACAATGATTATCCTGTTTTCCCAACAGTTGTCGAGTGGGAGGGACAACCTAAGTTTCTACCATAGATGTTGGACGTTGGAGTCCTATATTGTTGTAGAAATCAAGCAAGTAGTCTTATTGATGATAGCGATAAAATACGAGAAATATGTGTCACTTGGGGTCTAGATTACGATGCCCT
Organism: Nicotiana tabacum; assembly: GCF_000715075.1. Classification (NCBI taxonomy): domain Eukaryota; kingdom Viridiplantae; phylum Streptophyta; class Magnoliopsida; order Solanales; family Solanaceae; genus Nicotiana; species Nicotiana tabacum. The sequence goes on along the minus strand of NC_134082.1, from coordinate 59,523,110 downwards.
CATTCCCGAAAGGTGCGTACATAATGTTGACAAAGAAGATGAATACAGTAATATTGAAATCGTGCCAGACAGCGACGATAATGACGAATGACTATTGTTTTTTTCGGGGGTGTATGTTAAATTTTTGTACTAGTATTAATGCTAAATATCAATTAGATTTAGCCCCATTGGAATCATAATTTTATTTCATACATTTTGCAAGCCGAAATTTTACAACATTTATTACAACAAAACACTTTGTGTATCCTTGATAATTGGGCATATTGGATGAACTTCCACCGGGAGCTGAATTACCACCACTACCCAAACCAGCTGAAGGACATTTACGACGCTCGTGTCCTATTTAGGAACATATTCCACATTTACGCACATAAATGGTATCACCAACATCTATTTGGCTCCGTATACGCGTTCTTTTTTGCACTTGTCTATAACGACCCGACTGATCATTTTGAGAATTTAAGTTCCATTCGGCGGTATTTGATTTTGAGAAGCTTCTTATGGTTATTTTCAACTTAGTTGTGCGTCCGAATTTAGATTTGGAGGTCCGTAGGGTGATTTGGAGCATTTCGGTGAAAGTGGAAATTGGAAAAGTGGAGAGGTTTGACCAATAGTTGACTTTTGTTATTTCGAGGTCGGAATGCGATTCCAAGAGTTGGAATAGCTCCGTTATGTTATTTGGGACTTGTCTAAAAAATTTGATTCCATTCCGGGTTGATTTGATAGGTTTCAGCACGAGTTTTAGAAGTTGGAAGATTTGAAAGTTTATAAGTTCGATTTGAGGTGCGGTTCGTAGTTTCATCATTGTTTGATGTGATTTGAGGCCTTTAGAAGGTTCGTATTAGGTTGTTGAACTTGTTGGTATTCTTGGACGGGGTCCCGGAGGCCCAGGCATGTTTCAGACGAGTTTCAAATGTTTGTCATAGTCTTGGTCAGGTCTAGTTCTAGTGTCTCTCACCTGCGACCCTTTGGAGCGCAGGTGCGGCTCTGCTTCTGCATGAGCCTGGCTACTTCTAAGGTCATGATATCTTGGGATCTCGCTCGCTTTTGTGGAGGCTGGTACACAGGTACGAAGGCCGCTTTTGTGGTCCAGCGATCGCACATGCGAAGAAGCTCGCTTCTGCGTTTCCCCCTCCGCTTGTATGGTGCTGCTGGTGCGGCTGTAAATCTGCAGATGCGGTTCCAAGCCTGGTTAGCTGAGTTCGCAGATGCAGAATCCTTCACACAAATGCGTGTGCACAGGTGCGCCTTCTTGTTCGCAGATGCAGAAATCCTGGCAAAGTCATTTAAGTCGAGGGTTTGGCCTTTTTCTTTATATTTTGAGTTTTAGACCACAGCATTGGGAGCTTTTTTTTTGGGGGGGGGGGGGTTTCAAGAAAATCGATAGGGTAAGTGTTCTTCACCTAGAATTTTATATATTCAATGATTTTATCTTTATTTTTATCATTTAATTTGTGTTTTGAGTTGAGGAAAATGATGGTTTTTGAAGAAAGTTTTCAAAATGAAAAATCATGATTTGAGGGACAAAATGGTATTGGAATTTGATAATTTTAGTATGGTTGAACTCGTATCAGAATGGATATTTGGGTTTTGTAAAATTTGTCAGGTTCCGAGGTGCGGACCCGGGGGTCGACTTTTGGGTTAATTTTTACATTTTGATAAAAATTGAGACTTTATGATCCGGAATAACTTCTTATGAGTTTTATTTGTGTTTTGAATTTAATTTGGTTAGATTTGAGCCATCCGGAGGTCATTTCACCCGAAAAGTTCATTTAGAGTATCGATTTGTCTTCTTTAAGGTAAGTATTTTGCCTAACCTTGTGTGGGAAAACTACCTCCTAGGATTTGAGTCTTCTATGTTGATCATAGTCCGTGTACGCGAGGTGACGAGTACGTGCTTGGACTTATTTGTAGAAATTGGCCTCTTAGAGTTCCTAGGTCCTTGTATTCATTAAATATGCAGTCGTTCTTGTTATGATTACGTTCCTTAATTACTAGTTTCATCTTTACATGCTTAACTAGATTCAATTGCTTCATGATCCTTTCTTATTATTACTTGATTCATATGTGCCTTAATTGAAACTGTTATCTCTTCCATTGCCATGTTATATTTTCCTTGACTGCTTATCTTTATTTGATGTTGAAGTTATCCCTTTTGTAAATGTTCTCCCTTAATTGAGGTTTTGGTAATCTTCTTGTTGCCTACCTTTATTTGAATTGGCTGTATCTCTCCTGTAATTGTCTAAACTTAAAAAAATCTTAGATATCCTATAACTCAGTGGACTCGCCCTTAATTGGAATTATTTGACTCGTGTTAGTTTCTTGTTGTTGGATCGTACACTGTGGGGCTATTGTTACATATTATTTTCTTCCCTGTTGAGATGTTCTTGTTACGCCTAGCATTCTTTATTATGGTTATTCCTTGTGAACTAGTTTTATCGTTTCTCATGATCAAAGGTTCTTGAGCTGATTTACTTACCATACTTTGTATTATTGTCATTGTTGCTATTGTACTTGTTGTGGTGATGCACGAGGTTTCTGCCATGCAGTTGTTATTATTGTAATACACGAGGTTTCTATCGTGCAGTTGTTTATATGGGGTTTCACAAGGTTTCTGCCGTGCTGTTGTTACTATTGATATTTGCACATGCGGCGTGACAAGGCAGGATATATATGTGGGTTGCGCATATAGAGAGACAAGGTGGGAACATTGTTATGCATGTGTGGCGAGACAACGCAGGCGCTTTCTTTACTATTGTACTCGTGGCGAGACAAGGTGGGTTGTGTCAGGGATTGCTTTGTGATGACTTGTGTTGGCCTGGGGCATTCTTGTTGTTGATATTTGTGTAGTGTTACACTTACATGTGTGAGCTTTATCTTGTGAAAGTTGTGAGAAAATATTCTACGTGTTGTCCGTTCCTTTTCTTATGCTTACTAGCTGGTTTGAACTATGTTAGGATACTTGCACAAGCATGCACGTAGTTAAGCAATCTTATCGGATTAAGGGGATTCCTTGTTATTGTGGAGTATAGATACCCTTGGTTTATTTGGCTTCTATGTGAGAGTAGTTCTATTTGGCACGTGAGTCGTTAGTACGGTTATAAGGTGAAATGAGGGCACATGATGCCAAATGTTAGGGTTCAGCTATTGGGACCTGTGAGTGTGAATAGGCTGAGGTTCGGTACCTTGTAAAGTTTATTAACTGAAACCTGATGTGAAAGCGGTTGTTGTAGTTGGGTTATTATTTGTCTTTCTTTATCTGTGATTGTCGGATTTAGGTTCTGTTTCCGTTCATTCTTCTATGTTATTATTATGGTATTTCCGCTGATAGTTGTTGTTTTCTTTTCTTACTATGACTATCATATTACTTGTCATTCGCATAGTCGTTATGTAGATATCATACTCTGTTGTTCACATGCTTATACTCGTTCAGGTTGTTTAGTCTAGTAGGTGTCTTGACCGTTCCTCGTCACTACTCCACTGAGGTTAGTTTTATACTTACTAGGTACCGCTGTGGTATACTTATACTACACTTCTGCATATTTTTGTGCATATCTATCACGCCTCGATCCTGGGGGCGAGACCGGCACCCAGTGCCTCACCTATCCTTGCGTATTACTTGCGACTAAGAGACTTTGAATATGTAATGTCATACTTTGGCCATGGGCCACATTACAAGATAATATGCGATGCAAAACATAAAACTAAATGGTGACTAAGGTTAACTAAATGTCAACATAAAGCTGGGCCAACAAGGCCGTCATAATTACTACAACTGAGAAGCCAACAAAATATACATATAGGGCATACAAGCCCAACATACTGCACTAACTGACAGGATATGTCTACAAGAGTAGATGTACCGTGATCGGAACAAGTCCCCAATCTACCTATAACCTATCTACATATATACACAAGATGTACGCCAAACTTCTAGACCTAGCAACTCCAAAGGACGGGGAGCTTACCGATAAAGCTGAACTCGGGCAAATACATACTGAGGAGGTCTAGCCGTCTGTCTATTCGAACCTGCATGCATGAAATGCAACACCCCCAAAAAAGAACGTTAGTACGAAATAATGTACCGAGTATGTAAGGCAATATACTGAAAGCTGAAACTGAACTAATAACCTGAACATATGCTTACCTGCTGATACTGACTCAATTCTCTCAATATAATAAGTAAAATAGTTGTCCGACCATATAAGGCTTGGTGTATATATATATAATATCTGCTCTGTCATAGTAGGCTCGCTCATAGGCGCTCAACCATACTAGGCTTTTTATCTCGGCCAACTGGGCTCACTCATAGGCACTCGGCCTCAGTAGGCTCGGTGTATAACTTACCATCTGATTAGAGGTTGCCCAATAGGGGCCTGCCCATCGATTATAACTCGATGGTAATGAAAATACTGTAATACTGTATATATAAACTCTCTGCTCTCTTGACTAGAAGAAGGAAATACTCAATTGAATATGAAGTCCCGATCAGGAGGATATTATCACTTACAAGACAAGGAAAATATACGTAAATTTCGGAATATGAACTTTTCTTTATGCCTTGTTATCAAACTCGTGTAATTACGAGATCATGTAAAATGAAGGAAGAGCTTAGCCTTAACATACCTGGAGTAGGAAAAAATCCGTATGATATCCTTGAAAAAAGTTACACCGTACTTCTTTAGAATCACAAAATTTCTCCGTTGCTAAAATTCTAAAAATTCTCGTGGAATTGTTGAAATTATAGAAATCATGTTGCGTTATAGAAATCACGTTGCATTGTTGAACTATCAGAATGCTCACGTTGTTGAACTATCAGAATGCTCAATGTTTCTTGGTATTGAAACATTTGAAAATGAATTTGCAAGGTTTGTTTGAAAGCTTTAAAGTAGAGGTGCCTTGCCACTAATTTATCAAGATGACACCTAATCTAATGTGACCATGAGTCACTTACTTGCTAGTGGCTTGCTGCCACTTAGGGTGGGGTGGGTTTTTTATTTAATCTTTATCACTTATTAGGTAATTAGGTAATGTCCCGTTACCCGATAATTAACTAATTACCTACATAATTATAAATTATCTTAAATTACTTAAAATTCTACTTATTTTTAATATACTTTATACATCATACTACCGTGGTCATATAGTACCTTGCATGGTACTAGTCAATAAGTATGGGTTATTATAGCTCGAACCGTATTTTATCCAAATTCGACAATCTTTAACGAAACTCATTTTCTTTAATTCGCGTACCCTTTCTTTCATGGCACTTACTTATTGCTTGGTATAAATAGCATAAATATGCTAACCTCAAGATAATCTTATCCCCAAGTTTACGTCCATTAACTGAGGACGAAACCTTAATGTACGAAAAATGCGAGACGTAACATCCTTCCCTCCCCTAGAAACATTCGTCCTCGAATGTTTACTCTTAGATATTTTGGATTTTTTTTGCCGGAGTCTCTTCCGTACACTAGACTAAAACCAACCTGTACGCAGCTAGAAAACATCCTATACATGCCACACATGGCCACTGTCTATAAATAGCAAAACTTGGCTTCACATAACTGTTCATCATAAATTCTGAGAGTCAAAATGAGAGCTACGTGATGACCTACTAGCCTGAATAGAGTTGTGTTGAGGTATCCCATAAATCTTGAGCCATATCTCCGGTTTGAAATAGGTGGGGGTATTTAGACTTCATTTCTTCCTCTATTTCCCACGTCATCTTTTCCACATTCTTACTTGTTACATCTCGCATTTTCGTACATTAAAAGTTTGGTCTTCAGTTAATTGACGTAGACTCGGGGATGAGATCATCTTGACGTTAACATATTTACGCTATTTATAATAAGAGATAAAGAAGTGTCATGAAGGATAATGTCACGACCCTAACCCCGAACCCGGTCGTGATGGCACCTCTCGTGAAGACAAGGCCAACCAATTAAACACAATTTACCTTTTAAAACGGTTAAACAATATTAAAGCAGTCAAATCATGATATAATGATCATAAGTAGTGGAAATACAACCCGACACAGCCCAAACCGGGGTACCACAAGTCATGAGCATCTACTAGGGTATAAATATAACTGAAAGTCCGGAGTGTACAAATACAGACTAATGAATGAAGAGAGAGAGAAGCAGTGCTGCGACCGCTGGCAACTACCTTGCTAAACTCCGATGACTCTACCTCCGATCAACCAAAACCCACTACCGGATGTATAAATACCTAAATCTGCACACAAGGTGCAGAGAGTAAAGTGAGTACTTCAAATCAGTGAGTAATAATAATAACTAAAGCCTGAATGGTAAGAAATCATGTAAAGCATATCAAGATGCTGTATAGAAGCAGTTCAAAAACCAGAAAGTAAGCAGTGAAGCTGCAAAAATTCTCTTAAAATATCTTAGCTCAGTTTAAACTTCTTTGAAAATGGCTTTTCCAACAGTTACGCAAATGAATGCAAAACAGTTAGTGCAGATAAGCACAAATATTCACCCCTCGGGCACAAATCCCATAGTTTAACAGGTAAATAACAAGTAAATATGAAAGATAAATACATAAAGGTTCGCCCCTCGGGCACAATGTCAACAACTCCGCCCCTCGGGCAATATCTCAGAACAATAACAGCCCTTCGGGCAATCACATAGAACGGTACCAGCCCCTCGGGCAAATCACATAGAACAACACCAGCCCCTCGGGCTATCATATAGAACAATATCAGCCCCTCGGACTATATCTCACATCACAATGGGTACCCGCGCTCACTGGGGGTGTACAGACTCCGAGTGAGGCCCCTTACAGCCCAAGCGCAATATCAAGCCACCTCGTGGCATCATAAACAAGCTCTCGGCCTCATATCAATATCAACAAGCCACCTCTTGGCATACATATCTAAGGCCCTCGGCCTCATAATCAAATCAGTATCTCACTGCTGTGGCATGCAACCCAACCCAAATGTATCCTCACAATACAGGCCCTCGGCCTTACTCAGTCGAAAATCACATAAGCAACTCGGGCAACAGTAAAACATGATGCTCAGCCCAAAATATTATTTGAAATATCATTTCAAGTGTTAAAGCAAAATAAACTTGGCTGAGTTTTGAAAACAGCGTAGAATAATATGACTGAGTTCAAGTATAAAGTCAAAACAGTGAGGAAATATCAACAAAAATCCCCGAAGGGTTATGGAATTCGACCCAAATAATGATGATAGCAAATAGTTTTCAATCAAATACGCGGTAAAATCATCAATCGGGATAGAGCAAGTCACAATCCCCAATTAGTGCACGACCCCATGCTCGTCATCAAGCGTGTGCCTCACCTTAATATAGCACTACGATGTGCAATCCGGGGTTTCAAACCCTCGGAGCATCATTTATAATCATTACTCACCTCGATCCGGCTAAATCTCTAGCTCGCGACGCCTTTGCCCCTCGATTCGGCCTCCATGCTCGTCGAATCTATCCAAAATCAGAACGAATACGTCAAAAATATGCTAAGGAAACGAAGCCCAAGCGAAAACAACCAATAAAGGGCACAAATCCCGAAATTACCAAAACCCGAGCCCCGGACCACTTCTCGAAACTCAGAATTTTTCACATCAATAGATTCCTTATCTCCCCACGAGTTCATACATATCAAAAGTTCTCAAATCCGACCCCAAATGGTCCTTCAAATCCCAAATCAAAAGTCCAATTTCTCAAGCCCTAGTTCTTCAATTTTAGGCTTAGTTTTCATGATTTTCTAGGTGAAATTCACATAATAATCGACTTTTTAGTCCAAGAATCTTACCTCCAGGTGATTCCCCTTGAATTCCTCTTCAATCCTCTTCAAAAAGCTTCAAAACTCGACCAATAATGGAGGAACTTAGCCTAAAATTCGCGGAAATGAGCTCTTAAAACATTCTGCCCAGCTCTCATTTTTACTTAATCATGATCGCGGAAAACCGATCGCGATCGCGAAGCACAACCCATAATTCACTCTACGCGATCGCGTATATCCTCACGCGAATGCGATGCCCAAAGCCTTACAACTATGCGATCGCGAATGAGACCACGTGACCGCGATTCACAGAAACATACACAAATGCGATCGCAGCCTTATCTCCGCGAACGTGAAGAACAACCTGGATGCCCCTTAAGACAACTCTACGCGATCGCGAACTTGCTCACGCGATCACGATGAAGAAAAACCTGCAACAGAACTGAAACCAAAACCTGCAACTTTTAATATGCAAATTTGATTCGTTTAACCATCCGAAACTCACGGAGGCCCCCGGGACCTCAACCAATGGCACTAGCATATCCCAAAACCTTATTCAAACTTGTACCATTCTTCAAAACACCTTAAACAACATCAAATCACCCAAAACACATCGGATTCAAGCCTAAGTTTCCAAAATCTTTCGAAATATGCTTTTGATAAAAAATCCAACCAAATCACGTCCGAATGACCTAAAATTTTATACACATATCTCAAATGACACGACTAAGCTACTGCAACTCTCGGAATTTCATTCCGACTTCTATATAAAAATCTCACCTATCAACCAAAAAACGTCGAAATCTCAATTTCGCCAATTCAAGCCTAAACCTTCCACGGACATCCAAAATGCATTTCGATCACACTCCTATGTCCCAAACCCAATAGAGCTAACCAAATCATAAAAATTCCGATTCGAGATCATATACAAACGAGTGAAATCTTGGTCAAACATTTCAGATTTCAAGCTACAAATTGAGAACTTTTCTTCAAAATTCATTTTGATTAACCTGAAACCAAAACCAACGATTTACATATGTCATAATTCACCACGTGGGGAAAGTCATGCCCGAGAGCTGACGATCAAAGTGCAAAAGCTCAAAATGACCGGTCGGGTCGTTACATCCTCCCCCACTTAAACATATGTTCGTCCTCGAACGTGCCCAAAGTTGTTCCAAAAGCCAACCAATCGCTGAATAAACTCACCATGCATATACCCGGGGGTGATCCCACATCACCCTATCTCATATAGGTCCGATAACACATTGTAACTGAAATTACACAATCCAATCTAGCCCATAAACCATAGAACCACATTTCCATTTCTGAAACCATCAATACGATCAAAACCTCACATCTATACTCTGAATAGGCCCGAACTGGCTATAATAACCCATGCCTGCAACCTCAGGTACAATTATATGATATACCACATAACTCAAACACATGTAGCGATAACTTCCATTCACAACAGCTGCACACAACACCCGAATACCGGTAGAAAACCTCTTATCAATTAAAGGTTCATTCCAACACTTTTATATACTGCCAATGATAACTAAAACACGCAGTAAGCCATAACCATTTCTCAGATCAACCATTCATGAAGCCACTTCTCCTTGGCAATTACCATAGCAAATTTCCGAGCTGAACTTTGATATTATCCTTCCAACATTCTGAAATCGAATCCGTTCGTATTCATTAATGACCCAAACAATCTCCTCTAATTCAACACACTACTCTGGTGATATGACACATCAATATAGGCCTAAGCCACAACTTGCATAATACGCGTACCAATAAGCAACGATCCGAACATACTCAAATCATGAAAATGACTCAAATGAAAGAGTTGTACCTCAGGCTCACCAGTACCGCCACAACACAAAGCTGAGAACCCGTCTCACTTCATAAAAATAAAACACACGAATCTAACCCGCAAGGTCATATCTCCACATAGCTTCACTGCGAATGCGCGATCCTATCCAAACATTGCTCCACATGAAACACCTCAAGTCACTATGCTCGAAATCGACAACCACACACAATTTGATGTCTGGAACCAAAGCAAATCATTGGACCCACGGTGAAACAAATAACATACACCACGCAAACCCGATAGAACATAACCGATATGCTATTCACCGAGTAACACCCAATTACTCTTCCCGCTCGACTTCCACTATGAGATCCCAATAGCACCGCACCATATGTGCCTATAACCAACAAGTCATAACAGCTCGCAACATAGAAAGGTAACTTATAGACCTCTCCAGATTACTAATAGGCTCAATAACAATTGAATCAACACATCCCTCAACGATACAGTCCGGAGCCAACCAAGCCGACTCAAATTGGACATGCATCCACATTGTCTTGCCAAGGAACTCCTTATCAAGAAAATCCTAAAGCTGATCCTTCAACTCCTTTAACTCTGCCGGCGCCATACGATACGGTGCCCGACATCAAATCAATACCGAAATCAATAACCTTTCCTGGCGACATGCCCGACCACAAGAAACACATCCGAAAAGTTCCTCACCACCGAAACTGAATCAATATGAGGAGCCTCTATACTGACATCCATCAACCCAAATAAGAAAGACAATCCTTCCCAGTCATCCGCTGGCTCTTCGAAATATAAAACCACTCTACTAGGACATAATCCGTCGAACCTCGCCACTCAACCTGTGGCATTTCCGGCATAGCCAACAGCGTCACCTTAGCGCAATAATCCAAAATGACACAACATGGAGACAACTAGTCTGAACCCAATATCACATCCAATATCTAACATTCCAAGCAACAACAGATCTGCTCGGGTCTCCAAATCCCCGATAGTCACTAAATAGTGCCGATACATGCGACCCACAACCACAACATAGCCTGAACATGAGAACTCCCAGTCTCTAAATCCATGTGGCACATGAATCACCATATCCGATCCCAATTTTGTTTTCCGAATACATACCACACCGCTAATACCCAATCATTCCACGAGAGATAATCTAGAATTCCTCTGTGCCACCAAGCAAACTCGAAAATCAACAGTCGATCTAATAAGAAAATACCACAATACTACCAAAGTACCATCAACTTAATCACATTGCCTTTTCTGAAACATATACCCTCGCCAAATCACTCTAATTAGCGATATCATTCCCTTAATCATCCGAAGACCCTTTCTCTAACTATCTGAAGCTCATTTCTCTAATTGTCTGAAGTTGCCTGCTGCCTAAGAGTTTTATGACCTTCCTTTCAGAACTGAACCGTAACCTTACACATACAATCTCAATCCTCCACAACATATTGCATATGCCATACTATCCTAGGATAACGTGAGAACTTCATATCTCTTCCGAGCCACAAGCCACTATGTACTCAACCAACCAAGAACTTTCCATTGAGCCCAACCTAGAAAGAAAATCACTATACACCCTATGCTCCTCACGCCAGCAGAAATATATATCTCTAGCCATGGTAGAAATCAACAAGAACTCTCCGATTTCCTTTTGCACAAACAAGTCTGTCAGGACTGAATCTTCCTAGCTCAATCAACCTACGCAGGCCACTAAAATCCAAGAGCATTGCTGCGTACCTGTAGAAACTCATTACCTCGAAAACACCTAATGAACCAATCATATCCTTACCCTACCGATCTGACCTACTACCAAGCTATCCCATCCATCGGAGCTCCCTTCTGATTTACCTTCGACTTGATACTCCTTCTTGTTATAACATCACAATTCCTCAATCCAGACTTAGCACACAAGACCCAAGCATAAACCAAACTGTCTGAGGCTTATAAGCCGCTGAATACTCTTTTAAATATTCCTAAAAGCACCACATTCAAAATACTTTACTCTGAGGAAACTTCTTGCGAATCTAAATCTGTTACCTTTACCTTCCTGATACTGATACATGGAATCCCACAATTAATATAGAAAATACCACAGGTCTTGACATCATCCCATGAAAACTCAGTCTCTAACCATATATAAAACTTGAAGATATCCAATTGTAATATGTAAAGTCTTGAACCTATTAGAACCATTCCCAGGAGTTATCCACTCTATGCAAACTGCAATTAGCCTGATCAAACAAACCGAATAACCCGTGTCTCATTAGCACTTTGACACCGCAGACTGTACCCTCATTCTAGTACAACCAAGCAACTTCTTGCTCTATGCACCGAGCATTCTTGCCAACAACAACTCAAAGACGCCCCGTGATTCTCACACACTTATGAAGCATAATATAACCTTCATCAAAATTCTCCTCTACTCGAGCCATCCTCGGTCTCAACCTCCGTAGGCCATAACTGATTCACCCGAACGTCTCAAATTGGAACCAACATAGCACATAACCGTGCAATCAACTAATCAATAGCAGACTCCCCCACTTGGCTCGAAGCCAAATATCAAAACACACTCAATAACTCATAACACATATACTCTATTGCCGCCATAATACCATAGTGAGATTAAACTCAAATCCTTTGTAAGCTAGTAAAAACACAGATCATCTAGTACTTTAAATCTCCTGCAAATCTCGCATTCACTCTCGCAATAGTTACACCCACTCTCTTAAGCGACCCAATTTAAATTACAACACATATGTTGCACTTGCAAATGAGATCTTCCAACAGACAATATAAGATCACATAGACTTCTAAACACTCCGCAGGAGATAACCCACCTGCTTCGCCTCGAACTAACCTTTTCTACATGCCTTCCACCATCATGAACTTTATGCAGTCACCTAGTCTTCCTGAGTCTGAACTCATACCGTAATATGAAATTTACTTCACTCCCACTAGGAAACATGAAAAGATTCTTCACACGCCCATAACTCGGGGTTATACCTCAAATCAAGATGGAGTCTAAGCACCTAATAGTTCTTCTATCCTCCAACAGACCCTTCTCGTTGCTTCCAATTCGTACGGATACATCTCGTAGTCATAACATACTCATCACGGATCCATCTAGTCATCACTCCTACAAATAGGGACACTACCGAACATATAAGTTCAAAAACACGTGTCCACACAATCAACACCTCAGTGCTCAAGCCATAGGCAAAAATTCAGCCTGAAGTCCTCTAGATTGGCCCAATATCAACACACAGAGATCACATCTCACCCTTCGATCGTGGAATCACAAGCCATCAATGCACATCTGATACTTAGCGCTCGTGCGCACATATGAACACGTAGAGGGAATTCAAAGAGTTACTTCTCAAGATGAAACAAGGACGCACGATAAGAATTCCAAGAATGCGAAGTTTTTTTCCTAAAGATTCTACAGCCTCTTGAGGATAAATACATACGTCTCCGTACCGATCCGCGAGACTCTACTAAACCTGCTCATGACTGTGAGACCTATGTAACCTAGGGTCTGATACCAACTTGTCATGACCTTAACCCCGAACCCGGTCATGATGACGCCTCTCGTGAATACAAGGCCAGCCAATTAAACCCAATTTACCTTTTAAAACAATTAAACAATATTAAAGCAGTCAAATCATGATTTAATGATCATAAGCAGCAGAAATACAACCCGACACAGCCCAAACCGGGGTGTCACAAGTCACGAACATCTACTAAGGTATAAATACAACTGAAAGTCTGGAGTGTACAAATACAGACTAATGAATGAAGAGAGAGAGAAGCAATGCTGCGAATGCCGACAGCTACCTTGCTAAACTCCGATAACTCTGCCTCTGATCAGCCAAAACCCGCTATCGGGTGTATAAATTCATGAATCTGCACACAAGGTGCAAGGAGTAAAGTGAGTACCCCAACTCAGTGAGTAATAATCATAACTAAAGCCTGAATGGTAAGAAATCACATAAAGAATATCAAGATATTGTATAGAAGCAGTTCAAAAACTAGTAAGAAAGCAGTGAAGCTGCAAAAAATCTCTTAAAACATCTTAGCTCAGTTTAAGCATCTTTGAAATTGGCTTTTTCAACAGTTACGCAAATGAATACAAAATAGTTAGTGCAGATAAGCACAAAAATCTGCCCCTCGGGCACAAATCTCATAATTTAACAGGTAAATGACAAGTAAATATGAAATATAAACACATAAAGGTTCGCCCCTCAGGCATAATGTCAACAACTCCGCCCCTCGGAAAATATCTCAGAACAATAACAACCCCTCGGGCAATCACATAGAACGGTACCAGCCTTTTGGGCAAATCACATAGAACAATACCAGCCCCTCGGGCTATCATATTGAACAGTATCAGCCCCTTAGACTATATATCACATCACAATGGGTACCCCTAGGGGTGTACAGACTCCGGGAGGGGCCCCTTACAGCCCAAACGAAATATCAAGCCACCTCGTGGCATCATAAACAGGCTCTCGACCTCATATCAATATCAACAAGCCACCTCGTGGCGTACATATCTCAGGCCCTCGGCCTCATAATCAAATCAGTATGTCACTGTTGCGGAATGCAGCCCGACCCAAAAGTATCCTCACAATACAGGCCCTCGACCTTACTCAGTCAAAAATCACAAAAGCCACTCGGCCAATAGTAAAACATGATGCTCAACCCAAAATATTATTTGAAATATCATTTCAAGTGTTAAAGCAAAATAAACTTGGCTGAGTTTTTGAAAACAGTGCAGAATAATATGACTGAGTTCAAGTATAAAGTCAAAACAGTGAGGAAATATCAACAAAAATCCCCGAAGGGTTCAAATAGCTGGCACTAGGCCCAAATATTGAATTCAGCCCAAATAATAATGATAGAAAATAGTTTTCAATCAAATACGCGGTAAAATCATCAATCGGGACAGACCAAGTCATAATCCCCAATTAGTGCATGACCCCACGCTCTTCATCAAGCATGTGCCTCACCTCAATATAGCACTACGATGTGCAATCCGGGGTTTCAAACCCTCAGAGCATTATTTACAATCATTACTCACCTCGAACCGGCTAAATCTCTAGCTCGCGATGCCTTTACCCCTCAATTCGGCCTCCATGCACGTCGAATCTATCCAAAATTAGAATGAATATGTCAAAAATATGCTAAGGGAATGAAGCCCAAGCGAAAACAACCAATAAAGGGCACAAATCCCGAAATTACCAAAACCCGAGCCCCGGGCCCACTTCTCAAAACTCAGAAATTTTCACATCAATAGATTCCTTATCTCTCCACGAGTTCATACATATCAAAAGTTCTCAAATCCGACCCCAAATGGTCCTTCAAATCCCAAATCAAAAGTCCAATTTCTCAAGCCCTAGTTCTTCAATTTTAGGCTTAGTTTTCATGATTTTCTAGGAGGAATTCATATAATAATCGAGCTTTTAGTCCAAGAATCTTACCTCCAGGTGATTCCCTTTGAATCCCTCTTCAATCCTCTTCAAAAAGCTTCAAAAATTGACCAACAATGGAGGAACTTAGCCTCAAATTCGCGGAAATGGGCTTTTAAAACATTCTGCCAAGCTCTCATTTTTACTTAATCACGATCGTGGAAAACCCATCGCGATCGCGAAGCACAACCCATAATTCACTCTACGCGATCGTGTATATCCTGACGCGAACGCGAAGCCCAAAGCCTTACAACTATGCGATCGCGAATGAGACCACGCGACCGCAATTCACAGAAACATACACAAATGCAATCACAACCTTATCTACGCGAATGTGAAGAACAACCTGGATGCCCCCTGAGACAACTCTACGTGATCGCGAACCTCCTCACACGATCGTGATGAAGAAAAACCTGCAACAGAACTGAAACCAAAACCTACAACTTTTAATATGCAAATTTGATCTGTTTAACCACCCGAAACTCACTCGAGGCCCCCGGGACCTCAACCAAAGGCACTGTCATATCCCAAAACCTTATTCAAACTTGTACCATTCTTCAAAATACCTTAAAAACATGAAATCACCCAAAGCACATCGGATTCAAGCCTAAGTTTCTAAAATCTTTCGAAATACGCTTTTGATAAAAAACCCAACCAAACCTCGTCCGAGTGACCTGAAATTTTACACACATATCCCAAATGACACAGCCAAGCTACTAAAACTCTCGGAATTTCATTCTGACCTCTATATAAAAATCTCACCTATCAATCGGAAAATGCCGAAATCTCAATTTCGCCAATTCAAGCCTAAACCTTCCACGAACTTCCAAAATGCATTCTGATCATGCTCCTAAGTCCCAAATCACCCAAAAGAACTAACCAAATCATAAAAATTCCGATCCGAGATCATATACAAACAAGTCAAATCTTGCTCAAACCTTTTAGATTTCAAGGTACAAACTGAGAATTGTTCTTCAAAATTCATTTTGATTAACCTGAAACCAAAACCAATGATTTACATAAGTCATAAGTCACCACACGGGGAAAGTCATGCCCGAGAGCTGACGATCAAAGTGCAAAAGCTCAAAATGATCGGTCGGGTCGTTACAGATAAAAGGTACACAAATTAAAGAAAACGAGTTTCGTTGAAAGAGGCCAATTTGGGATAAAATACGGGTTGAGCGATACTACCTGATAATTATGGACTAGTACCTAAAAAGTACCATATGGCCGTGATAATATGATATTTATAATGTATAAAGTATATATGAAGTATATTAAAAATAAATAGAATTTTAAGTAATTTGAGATAATTTTTAAATTATATGGGTAATTGATTAATTACCGGGTAACAGAATATTACCTAGTTAACTAATAAGTGGATAAAGATTTATAACTATCACCACCCAAAACGTGGAAGCTGACCACATAAGAAAGAAGTGACTAAAAGTCACATTTCCTTATGTGGCCATCTAGGAACAAGGTCTTAATATTGTAAGAGACAAAGTCATGAGACTTAATAAAGTCTCTAATAAGAACCTTGCGTACTTTCCTTCAAAAAGGGGAAAAAGCAATTCAAGATAAACAACACCCATGAATCTTAGGGAAAAGGAAACCTTGGAAGCCTAATTCTCATTCCAAAAAGCTTCGTAAAGCCAGAAGCAATTTCGTTCAAGTGATTTCAAAGAAGCAGAAGCTGATTTCGTTCACTATTTCAAAACGCAGAAGCTTAATCCAATTTTTGGGTTCTAAGTTCAATCCACGAAGGTTTTTAATGGAATATTATCTGAAGTTTTCCCTACTCCAGGTATGTTAAGGCCATCCCTTCTTTTGTTTTTGGCATGGTTCAAATTATATTGAAGAAACGAGCAAATGCATAGTTTTCATAAATTACTCTATTCGTAGAAATACTAGGGGTGTCTATATTCTTAATTCCCCATGTGAATTATTATTATCTTCTGTTCATGGGTCTCAGAATAATACGTAGTTGAAAAAATTTATCCAAAAGGAATATTGAGACTTTTATGTATTTTTCATGCATTTCACCCATTTATACATGTGCATCGACCCATGACCAGATGGCGTTATATACACGTATATATGTAAATATATGTATATGTGATATGGGAAAAAGTTACGGCGTTATATATGCACCACCACCTGATCAGCCGGTATATGTTGATGATGTTACCCATAGTGGCCGAGACGATATGATGGGATGCCCTCAGTGGCTTAATGATATTATGTACACCCATGACACAACATTTATATGCACGTGCATGACATTATAAATGTTTCAGAACTTACAAAATTTTTCGGATTTAAAAATGTGTTTCTTTATTTCATGTTTCATCTATGTCTTTTACGTACTAATTTTCATGCCTTACATACTCAGTACATTTTTCGCACTGATGCCCTATTTTACGAGGCCTACGTTTCATGCCCGCAGGTTCAGGTAGGCAAGCTGATGGTCCCCCTTCATAGGATTCCTGATCAGCGAGAGTTAGCGTGCTCCACTTGATCAGGAGCTACTTTTGATTTTGGTATGATACGTTTGTATATATATATATACATATATATATAAGACGTGGCTCAATCCCATCTTTGTACTGTTATACTTCTATTAGAGGTCTATAGACAGTATATCTAGTTGGGTTGTATGTGGCCTTGTTGGCTTCCAGTTTTAGATGTATAGTTGTCTATATCAGCCTTGCCGGCTCGCTCACTGTATTTTGCATGTATACTTATATGTGCCTTGTTGGCAGGTTTCCTACATGTATGTTACTTTTGTAATTCAGCAAATGTTATTAAGACTCATATCTTAGACGCATGCTTAGGGTTGTTTGACAGGTAGGACTTAGGCACCCGTCACGGTCCATCAAATTGGATCATGACAAAAGTGGTATCAGAGCAGTTCTGTCCTAGGGTTATCTATAGACCGTGTCTAGTAGAGTCTTGTTTATGGGTATGTTTTGCACCACCCTTATAGACATGAGGCTACAGGACATATAGGATTTTATCCTCTCTTCTTATTATAGATCGTGCGATATAAGCATTCATGTTTCTAAGGATGTGTTACGTTTTTAGCGATGCCTCCAAAGACTACAGCGGCTAGCATGGGTCAGAAGGCTACGAAGGTGTTAGAAAGAGATATAAGTTATACTATGGATTCAAACACATCAGAGATCATGGGTTCTATTGAGGAGGATCCATCCGAGGATCCATATGAGTCATCCGTTCGAGCTGTTTCGACCACTCCGGTAGTAGATGGGGTGAGAGGAGATCCGACCTTACCAAGGCCCTTAGTTTCACAACCCGTTGATCAAGGTATGAGGGGAGTAGTGCATGGATTGGTGCAATTGGGATTCCCTCAAGCTAAAAACTATGTCAAGGTATTTGAGGACACCAGCTCTTCTAAGGTTCCGGATATTCCACAGTCTTGGGAGTCCGTCAATCAAGGTTCATTGGTATATATTATGGGATACAAAAAGGAAGAAAATAGTAGTTGGGCCAAGAGGAGGAAGGTAACTGATAAGGACATGAAGATTCCGCTTCGAAGTGTGTCCGATCGAGGTTCTTATATAGGACGAGGCAATGACCCTCTACTATAGAATTCCTCCAAGTGTCAGTTTTTGTTGGTGAGTTGCACCTCTTCTTGGAATATTACCAAGTCAGGGTTCTAAATATATTAGGTTGTTGGTATATATTATGGGATACGCAAGAGGAAGAAGATAGTAGTCGGGCTAAGAGGAGGAAGGTAACTGATAAGGACATGAAGATTCCACTTTGAAGTGTGTCTGATCGAGGTTCTTATATAGGACGAGGCAAGGACCCTCTACTATAGACTTCCTCCAAGTGTCAGTTTTTGGTTGGTGAGTTGCACCTCTTCTTGGAATATTACCAAGTCAGGGTTCTAAATGTATTAGGTTGTTTTATGAGGATGTAAGGAGCCCCATCCCGACTTGTATATATTATGGTTATGACTACTTAGAGGTTTTGCAGACAGCATCCTGTATATAGTTTTGGGTATGATATGCCTACGGTCTAGTCGACCCATATGTATATAAACCTTTTTCTAAATTAGTTATGCAAGTTATGTCTTAATATTGTTACTTATATATATGGATGTCGTCGTAACGACCCGTGATAGATTTGATAATAAACAAGGATAAGGTATGTGGTGTTAGGTTGGGTAGAACTTAATATTATAATAGGTATGGATTGGTTGGCTTTTTGTTATGCTAACATCAAGTGTAGGTCAAGGATGGTTTGATTTCAGTCCTCAGGAGAGCCTGTTTTAGAATAGGAAGGTATACGGCATCGCCAAGAGGTAAATTTATCTCCTATCTCAAGGCAAAGAAGTGATCATAAAGGACTATATTTATCACTTAGTTCGGGTTTGGGATGTGGAATTAGAGTTACCCATTCAGTCCTTCCCTGGGGTTAATGAGTTTCCTGATATTTTTCCTAATGAACTTTAGGGTCTCCCGCCAGAGCGAGAAATTGAGTTTGCTATTGACCTACTACCAGATGCTCACCCAATATCTATTCCTCCCTATAGACTGGCCCCCGCAAAGCTGAAAGAGTTAAAAGAATAATTAAAGGACTTACTTGAAAAAGGTTTTATCAGGCCTAATACGTCACCTTGGGGAGCACCTGTGTTGTTTGTGAGAAATAAATATTATTCCTTACGAATATATATTGATTATAGGCATCTGAATAAGGTGGATATCAAGAATAAGTACCCACTTCTGAGAATTGATGATTTATTTGATCAGTTGCAAGGTGACAAGTGTTTTTCAAAGATAGACCCGAGGTCCATGTACCATCAGGTAAGGGTTAAGGAGGAAGATATTCTGAAGACAACATTCAGGACTAGATATGGGCACTTTGAGTTTCGGGTTATGTCGTTCGGTCTGACCAATTCCCAGCAGTATTCATGGACTTGATGAACCGTGTGTTCAGACCTTTTTTTAGATCTGTTCATAATTATATTTATCGATGATATATTAGTGTATTCTTGTTCAGAGGCTGAGTGTGCAGATCACTTGCGTATTGTACCCAGAGTTTTACAAAAAGGGAAAGTTGTATGCAAAATTCCCTAAATGTGAATTCTGGTTGAACTCTGTAGCTTTCCTTAGGCATATTGTTTCAGGTGAAGACACCCGGGTGTATACACAAGAGACTGAGGCAGTGAAGACTCCGCCTAGACCCACAACACCGACAGAGGTTCGTAGCTTCTCCGTTCGGCAGGTTATTACAGGAAACTTGTAACGGAATTTTCTTCTCTTCTAAGCACCTTCAACCAAAATAGTATATGGTGTCTCGCTTAATGTTCCAGAATAACATAAGGAAATTTATGATGCAAGTAAGTTGAATAAAGGTTGCGAATAAGTATAAATAGATATGTTTAGGTCGCAAGCTAAAGTATGGTAGAGCGACAAGGTTTTAGGAAGACAGGAGGAAGGATAAGAAAAGATGAGTGAAAAGGTAACGAGAATGGGTAAGTCCTTGGGAATAAGTTCATAAGAGAGCTGATGATTCCTCTAAGTTATAGTAGGCTCAGTATAGCCCAAATGAACTCAAAGGAGTCTAAGACTAGTAACGTTTAGAATAGATGAAATGCTGCCCTAATAGTGGGATAATGGCGTAATTGTGATGGATAAAGGATGAATTTTGGGCCTCCTAAGAGGGGAATTTACTAAATTGTAAAAGACTAGGATACCCATGTAAGTTAACTCAGAAGGGAACTAACTTTCAATGTACCAATCCTTGTGAACGGAGTTTCCAGGCATTGAAGGACAAATTAACTTTAACACTGGTTCTACTGCTCCCAGAAGGAACCGGTAGTTATGTTATCTATTGTGATGCTTCAGGCATTGAATTGGGTCGTGTGCTGATACAGCATGGTAAGGTTGTAGCTTATGCTTCTAGATAACTAAGAAAGCACAGGAAGAACTACCTGACCCACGATTTAGAGTTAGCCCTAGTGATTCATGCACTAAAGATGTGGAGGCACTACTTGTATGGCATTCATGTTGGTATCTATGCGGATCATAAGAGTCCCCATTATATCTTCAAGAAAAAAATAAAGAATTGAATTTACGTCAAAGAAGATGGTTGTAGCTACTTAAAGATTATAACGTTGATATTTCATGCCATCCGAGGAAAGCGAACATAGTAGTCGACGCCCTCAGCCGTAGATCTATGGGTAGGCTGTCATATTTATAGCTAGAAAAAAGGGGGAGAATAGCCCATGAGGTCCACCAGCTAGCTAGTCTTGGAGTTCGGTTACTGGACTCAGGTGATATTGGAATTACTATTCAGTATACGGCAACATCCTCTTTAGTAACTAAAGTAAAGGAACACCAGCACGACTATCTTGTGTTAGTTCATTATAGGGATACCACCCCTCAGAAAGAGAAGTCATCGTTTGAGATTACAGAAGATGGGGCCCTTAGATATCGAGAACGATTATGTGTCCCTAATGATGCAGGATTGCATCAAC
The DNA here is from genome assembly GCF_000715075.1 of Nicotiana tabacum. Taxonomy (NCBI): domain Eukaryota; kingdom Viridiplantae; phylum Streptophyta; class Magnoliopsida; order Solanales; family Solanaceae; genus Nicotiana; species Nicotiana tabacum. The sequence continues at coordinate 59,501,509 of NC_134082.1, read as the reverse complement.
AGGTTATGTGAGAAACTCACTATTCTCATTATTCTATCCATCTAGGAGAGACAATGATGTATCATGATATCAGGGGAGTATATTAGTGGAACAGAATGAAAAAGGATATAACGGAGTTTGCTACTCAGTGTCCTAACTATCAGCAGGATAAGATTGAGCATAAAAAACCCGGTGGATTATTGTAGGCTATGTAGATTCCGACTTGGAAATGGGAAGTAATCAATATGGATTTCATCGTAGGCTTACCTATACCCAGCATAAGTTCGATTCGATATGGGTGATTGTTTATAGGCTTACAAAGTCAGCCCATTTTTTGCCTGTTAGGACTACATATTCCTCAGAGGATTATGCAAGGTTTTATATTAAAAAATAGTACAATTGCATGGTGTCCCTGTATCTACTATCTCGGATAGAGGAGCTTAATTTACAGCTAACTTCTGGTGGTCCTTCCAAAAAGGATTGGGGACTCAAAGTAAGTCTTAGTACAACATTTCATCCCCATGTAGACGGGCAGGCTGAGCGTACTATTCAAACATTGGCGGATATGTTACAAGCTTGTGTAATAGACTTCACAGGTAGCTGGGATGATCATCTGCCGCTTATTGAGTTCGTATATAATAATAGTTACCATTCTAGTATTTAGATGGCTCAATGCGAAGCTCTTTATGGACGAAAGTATAGGTCGCCTATAGGGTGGTTTGATATTGGGGAAACTACGTTAGTAGGACTAGAATTGGTACAGCAGGCAATCAAGAAAATTAAGCTTATACAGGAAAGTCTATTGGCAGCTCAAGACCGTCAGAAGGCTTATGCGGATAATTTAAGACTTGGAATTTCAGGTGGACGATTGGGTATTCCAAAAAGCTATCATCGATGGAAAGTGTTATAATGTTCAGAAAGAAAGGAAAACTTAGCCCTCAATACATGGGACCATAAAGGATCATACGCAAAGTAAGCCAGGTAGTATATGAATTAGACTTGCCTTCGAACTTGGAGTCTGTACATCCAGTCTTTCATGTGTCTATGCTCCATAAATGTATCGGAGATCCTTCCAGAATTGTGTTAGTTGAAGACATTCAGGTCATAGAGTAGCCATCATATGAAGAAACTCCCATTGCTATATTAGACGGACAGATTCAGAGATCGAGAACTAAAGACATAGCTTCGGTGAAAGTACTTTGAAGAAACAACAATGTGGAAGAAGTGACTTAGGAGGCTGAGGGAGACATGAAGTCTAGATATCCCTATTTATTTCCTCCTCAAGAGAAGGATCCGACTGAGACGTCATAACCTTAAGGTACGCGTATGGATTCTAGTGATAGTTATAGTCATTGGTCATGTGAGGCCATTGTCGTTATTAATGGTCGTGGTCCTATGTGGTGTTGAATTATTAAGTTTCTACAGGAAGAGTTGGCTGTATTATTGTTACCAAGGGCGACTCTTCCAAGGTTATATAGATCCCGGAAGGTTAAACATTCGAGGATGAATGTTTCTGGAGGGGGAGGATGTTACATCTCGCATTTTCGTACGTTAAAAGTTTGGTCTTCAGTTAATGAACGTAGATTCGGGAATGATATCATCTTGATATTAACGTATTTACCCTATTTATAACAAGCGATAAAGAAGTGTCATGAAGGATAAATGATACACGAATTAAAAGAAATGAGTTTCATTGAAAGTGGCCAATTTGGAATAAAATACGGGTTGAGCGATACCCCAATAATTATGGACTAGTACCATACAAGGTACCATATGGCCGTGATAATATGATATTTATAATGTATAAAGTATAAATGAAGTATATTAAAAATATTTTGAATTTTAAGTAATTTGAGATAATTTTTAAATTATGTGGGTAATTGATTAATTACCGGGTAACAGGACATTACCTAGTTAATTAATAAGTGAATAAAGATTTATAACTATCACTACCCAAAACATGGAAGCTGACCACATAAGAAAGAAGTGACTAAGAGTCACATTTCCTTATATGGCCATGTAGGAACAAGGTCTTAATATTGTAAGAGACAAAGTCATGAGACTTAATAAAGTCTATAATAAGAACCTTACGTACTTTCCTTCAAAAATGGGAAAAAGCAACTCAAAGATAACTAACACCCATGAATCTTAGGGAAAAGGAAACCTTGGAAGCCTAATTCTCATTCCAAAAAGCTTCATAAAGCCTGAAGCAATTTCGTTCAAGTGATTTCAAAGAAGCAGAAGCTAATTTAGTTCATCAATTTCAAAACGCAGAAGCTTAATCCGATTTTTGGGTTCTAAGTTCAATCCACGAAGGTTTTCAACGGAATATTATACAGAGTTTTCCCTACTCCAAGTATGTTAAGGCCATCCCTTCTTTTTTTTGGCATGGTTCAAATTATATTGAAGAAACGAGCAAATGCACAGTTTTCATAAATTACTCTATTCATAGAAATACTAGAGGTGTCTATATTCATAATTCCTCATGTGAATTATTATTATCTTCTATTCATGGGTCTGAGAATAATACACAGCTGAAAATTTTTATCCAAAAGGAATATTGAGACTTTTATGTATTTTTCATGCATTTCACCCATTTCACTCATGTGCATTGACCCATGACCATATGGCGTTATATGCGTATATATGTAAATATATGTATATGGGATATGGGAAAAGGTTACAACGTTATATACGCACCACCACCTGATCAGCTGGTATATGTTGATGATGTTGCCCACAATGGCTGAGACGATATGATGGGATGCCCTCAGTGGCATGATGATATTATGTACACCCATACCTATGCATGACACAACATTTATATGCACACGCATGACATTATAAATGTTTCAGAACTTACAAAGTTATTCAGATTTAAAGATGTATTTCTTTATTCCATGTTTCATCTATGTCTTTTACGTACTAATTATCATGCCTTACATACTCAGTACATTTTTCGTACTGACACCCTATTTTATGGGGCCTGCGTTTCATGCTCACAGGTGCAGGTAGGCAAGCTAACGACCCCCTTTCTTAGGATTCCTGATCAGCGAGAGATAGCATGCTCCACTTGATCCGGAGCTAATTTTGATTTTGGTATGATATGCTTGTATGTGTGTGTGTGTGTGTGTGTATATATATATATATATATATATATATATATATATATATATATATATATATATATATATATATATATATATATGAGTATGACGTGTCTCAGTCCCGTCTTTGTACAATTATGTTTCTATTAGAGGTCTGTAGACAGTATGTCTAGTTGGGTTGTATGTTGCCTTGTTGGCTTTCAGTTTTGGATGTATAGTTGTCTATAGTAGCCTTTCCGGCTCGCTCACTGTATTCTACATGTATACGTACATATGCCTTGTTGACATATTTCCTACATGTATGTTATTTTCGTAATTCAGTAGATGTTATTCAGGTTCATATCTTAGACACATGCTTAGGGGTGTTTGAAAGGTAGGACTCAGGCACCCATCGTGGCCCATCGGTTTGGGTCGTGACATTACTTCTCCATAAAACCTTTACAGATGCTATCTCCTTATTTTGTAGCTTGCGGATTTTTCGGTCTAGGATGGCAACCGGAATTTCCTCGTATGACAATTTCTTTATAATCTGTACATCATCCGTGGGCACCACTCGGGTAGGATCACAAATGCACTTTTATAACATAGATATGTGAAAAACTGGATGAACAAACTCCAATTTCTAGGGCAATTATAACTCATAAGCTACTTGGCCCACTCTCCGAATGATCCTATAAGGCCCAATATACTGCGGGCTAAGCTTGCCTTTCTTGCCAAACCTCATCACACCTTTCATAGGTGACACATTTAAGAATATCCAGTCATTAACCCCGAACTCTAAATCTCGTCGCCGCATGTCAGAATATGACATCTGACGACTCTGAGCTGTCAGCAGTCGCTCCCGAATGAGTTTTACTTTTTCTATGGCCTACTGAATTAGGTCTGGCTCATGTAATATAGATTCTCCAACGTCAAACCACCTTATAGAAGATCTGCACTTACGCCCATACAAAGCTTTGTACGGAGCCATCTGGATACTGGAGTGGTAACTGTTATTAGCAAACTCGATAAGAGGTAGATGTTCATCCCAACTTCTTTTAAAATCCAGCACACATGCTCGCAACATATCCTCGAGCGTCTGAATTGTGCGCTCAGCTTGTCCATCAGTTTGTGGATGAAAAGCTGTGCTGAGATTCACCTGAGTCCCTAGAACTTTCTGAAATGACCTCCAAAAATGTGTTGTAAACTGGGCCCCACGGTCGGAATAATAGATACTTTGCACTATCTCCTTAATATATTATTTTTGCATAGTCTTCTGCTGTATATGTAGATCTGACCAGTAGGAAGTGAGCTGATTTCGTGAGCCTATCGACTATCACCCATATGGAATTGAACTTACGATGAGAACGAAGTAAACCCGTGATAAATTCCATGTTTATCGCCTCCCATTTCCATGCCGGGATCTCTATAGTTTGCAGTAACCCTTCGGGCTTCTGGTGCTCTATCTTCACCTGTTGGCAACTAGGGCATTGAGCGACATACTCAGCAATTTTCTTCTTCATATCGTTCCATCAATACACATCCTTAATGTCATGATACATCTTCGTTGACCTAGGGTGAATGGAGTACCACGAATAATGTGCCTCTAACATAATCCTGTCCCGTAGCCCTGCTACATCTGGAACACACAAACGACCCCTGTATCTGATAACTCCATCTCCTTTGAGTTCTAACAACGACTTCTTCTGCTGTGGAACCCGCTCTCTCAACTCGACCAACTGTGGGTCCTCGTACTGCCTCTCCTTTACTTCAGCTATGAGAGATGATTTTGCAGTATTTTGGAGTACAACTCCTCCATTGCCAGAGTCTACTAACCGAATCCCCAAACAAGCTAATTGATGAATCTCTCTGGTTAATTGTTTTTTTCAGCCTCTACATGTGCTAAGCTACCCATAGATCAACGACTTAAGGCATCTACTACAACATTAGCTTTCCTTGGATGGTAGAGAATTTTAACATCCTAATCTTTTAATAACTCAAGCCATCGCCTCTATCGCAAATTCAACTCTTTTTGCTTGAAAATATATTGCAGGCTTTTATGATCAATGAATATATCAACATGAACACCATATAAATAATGCCGACATATCTTAACTGCATGGACAACCGCAGCTAATTCGAGGTCGTGGGTCGGATAATTTCGCTCATGCTTCCTTAACTGCTTGAAACATACGCAATTACTTTCCCATGTTGCATCAGGACACATCCTAACCCGATACCCGAGGCATCAAAATACATGGCATAACCATCTGGACCCTCTGGAAGTGCTAGAACTAGTGCTGAAGTCAACGTGTTTTTAAGCTCTTGGAAACTCCGCTCGCAAGCCTTTGTCCACAAAAACTTAGTCGCTTTCTGCGTCAGCTTTGTTAATGGTGTTGAAAGAGAACAAAAACGCTCTATGAACCTTCGATAGTATCCTGCTAAGCCTAGAAAGCTACAAATCTCTGTCGGAGTGGTAAGTCTAGACCAGGATTTCACAGCCTCAATCTTCTGAGTGTCTACCTTTATACCTCCATCGGATACAATATGCCCCAAGAATGGTACATAATTCAACCAGAACTCACACTTAGAAAACTTAGCATACAATTTATTATCATGGAGGGTTTGGAGTACCGCTCGCAGGTGGTCCACATGCTCATCCTTTGAACGTGAATGAACCAGAATATTGTCAATAAAGACTATCACGAACAGATCTAAATATGGCTAAAATAGGTTGTTCATCAAGTCCATAAATATGAGAGGTGCATTCGTCAACCCGAAGGACAGGACAATGAACTCGAAGTGGTCATATCGGGTCCTGAAGGCTGTCTTGGGAATATCTTTCTCCTGAACTCTGACTCGGTGGTACCCCGACCTCAAATCTATCTTTGAAAAGCATCTAGCTCCCTACAACTGATCAAACAAGTCATCTATCCTTGGAAGTGGATAATTATTCTTAATAGTTACCTTGTTCAGTTGCCTATAATCAATACACATCCTTAGCGAGTCGTCTTTCTTCCGTACAAACAATACTGGTGCACCCCAAGGTGAGGTACTGGGTTTGATGAAACCTTTCTCCAGTAAATCTTTTAACTGCTCTTTCAACTCCTTTAATTCGGCAGGGGATGGATATTGGTTGCGTTCCCGGAAGCAAATCAATGCCAAAATCAATCTCTCGCTCTAGAGGAATACCTGAAAGTTCATCTTGAAATACATCCGCGTACTATTTGACTACTAGAATAGACTGAAGTGTAGGTATCTCAGCATTCGCATCTTTAACTCGCACAATATGATAAATTCACCCTTTTGCGATCATTTCCTCACATTCAGATAGGAAATAAACCTACCTCTAAGTGTCGCTGTATTACCTACCCATTCAAGGACTGGCTCACCCGAAAAATGAAATCTGGCTATCTTTGCTCGACAATCAACTGTGGCCTAATAAGCTGCCAACCAGTCCATACCCATGATAGCATCAAACTCCAACATCTCTAGCTCAACTAGGTCAGTTGAGGTCTGACGGCCACAAACTGATACCGTACAACCTCGGTAAATGCATCTAGCGATTATCAATTCTCCGACCGGTGTAAATACCGTAAAAGGATCACTTAGTATTTCATGCACTATACCAATTTTCCTCGCGATAAATGGGGTAATACATGATAATGTAGATCCTGGGTGTATCAAGGCATAAACATCGTGAGAACAAATGGTCAACATACCTGTCACAACATCTGGTGAGGACTCTTGGTCCTGTCGACCTGATAGCGCATAGATACAATTCTGGCTACCACCTGAACTGGACCCTCTACCTCTGCCTCGAGCTCTACCAGCCGAAGACTGACACTCGCGCCCTGAAGGATGCATGGATATAGCTGATCCTGTTGCTGAATTTGATGGTCGCGCCATACCCCCATAATCTATATTTGGGCAATCTCGCATCATATGCCCTTGACGTCCACATGTATAACAAGTATCAGAACCGGCTCGGCCCAAGTGTCCTCTATTGGAGAGAGCACACCACGACGGGAATGGCCATGTCTGCCCCGAACCTCGTTGTTGCTGCAACCCTGACGCTTGAGAGCTTTCACCTGGTCCTAACTGAGTATAGCGGTCATACCTGTAACCCTATAGCTGAGCTGGTGGAGGTCTAGGTGGCTGTTCGAAGTATTGGGGCCTGTAACTACCCTAAGACTGCTCCTGAGATCTGGCAAATCTCATCCTCTTACGCTGCCCTGACTCAGTCCTCTCCGCACCCTACTATCGAAGCCTACCCCTTTCTATACTCTGGGCAAATGCCTAAATCCTGAAGATATCCATACTATCCTGCAATGCAGCGTGGCACACGCCTCGGTCAACTCTGGAGCCAACCTTGCTATAAATATGTGGATTATATCCCGTATAGTAGCAACTATAGATGGTGCATTGTATGCGGCAAAATTAGAGGGTCCAATTTGTTGCTATTAAGTCATTTCAGAGGAATGCCTCGAGGACGCGGAGCTGTGACCGAGTTCCCTCCCTCGAAGCTCGTCGAGGCCCGGCTTGAAGAGAATATTGATCTAGGCTAGAGCAAAATAGGGGATTCCCGAGGCACACGGCTAAGTCTAACAAAGCCGATCTACCCGGAGCCTATATCAAGGTGTCACATCTAGACGTCCCATCTCCATGCCTTTAAAATTAATGTATTTTATACTATGACGGGATTCCCCTCCTATATAAAGGGGATCCTTATTAATTTGTAAAGCCTCGACTGTTTCTCTAACCTTTCTACACAAGATCAATAACAATTCTCTCTTTTCTCTCTAATTTGCTCGCTCGAGACCACTACTTTCATTTAATGCTTTCATACTTGTTCTTCATTTATTGCTTGATATTGACCATAAAGAGCCTCCTTTAACTATATTCCAATTGTTAGTCTCTTCTCGATTATCCCCGATAGCTCAAGCCTGAGACCAGCCATCAACCTCGAGGCCCCTCATCGGTCAGTTCGAAGCCAGAGTAACTAACCTCTCGGTTCGATTATAGCTCGCTTTTCATCTTCTATCTTCACGTATCTAGCATCAACTGCTCTAACAACTAGTATAAAAATAGATCACGTATTTTTAGAGTCCCATCAACAAATTTAATTGTTATTACCATTTTCACGGTAAACAGTTTGGCACCCACCGTGGGGCTAAAAATAATAGTGATTATTTTCTTGCTAGTTTCGTTACACAACTCAAGTTGTCTTTCAGGCTTTTTATTGTCCAAGATCTTTGATTTCAGGTCAAAACGTATGGCTCGCTGAACAGAGTTGTGAACGACCACCTTGAAGAACACGGAGAAAATGGTGTGGTTGTTCCAATTGTTGGTGCACCACCACAGGACCCCGATAATGCACCTGGACCAATTCCAGTGGATGCGGGTTCGCAAGACGCACGACAAGTCGACGAAACCTCGCACGCCGACATGAGCATACAACATGGCGGCCAACAGGAAGCCCAAAAAACCCCAGCTCGAGAGGAACGGGAAGTTAGCCTTCATGTTATTTTTGAAATGTTGCAGGCACAACAGTTGGATATCATTCAGTTGCAAAGCCACCAAAGACTCCCAGCATAGTAGCACCAGAAACTACTCTTCCGGTCGAACAGGTACCGGAGAGATCGAGCAACGACGGATCAGTAGTCGGTCCTATAATTGTAAAAATGCTGGAGGACCTCACCAAAAGGATCGAGTCGAGCAAGAAAATAATAGCAGCCAAAGACAAGAATGTCGAAATCTATAACTTCAGGGTCGGCCAAATCCCGGGCGCACCCCCGGTCCTGAAGGGTGTAGATTAGAAGAAGTTCGCACAACAACCATTCCCAGAGGAAGCGGCTCCGAAACCTACTCCTAAGAAATTCAGAATGCCGGAACTCCCAAAGTACAACGGGACATCAGACCCCGATGAACGCGTTACTGCCTACACTTGCGCAACAAAAGGCAACGACACAAAGAGCGATGAGATCGAGTCCGTATTGAAATAAAAGTTTGGGGAAACACTCTCGAAAGGGATTGCGGTGTGGTGTCACAACTTGGCTCCTAACTCCGTAGATTCATTCAACATGCTAGCAAACCCCTCTGCAAAGGCGCACGCCGGTGCCCTCAAAGTAGCAACAAGGAATCTAACATTTTCAAAATTAAGCAAAAAGAGAATGAAACATTGCGGGAATTCATGTCTTGCTTTCAAATGGAGCGAATGGAGATATCGCTAGTCTCCGATGACTGGCAGTGCAGGTTTTCACCCAAGGTCTGAACGAACGAAACTCGGTGGCTTCAAAACAATTAAAATAGAACTTGATCGAGTATCCAGCCGTGACCCGATCGAACGTCCACAATCGGTACCAGTCGAAAATTAGGGCCGAGGATGACCAGTTGGGATCCCTCTCGGGCTCAATATACCCAAGCAGGCTCCTGGCAAAGGAACCAAAACCAAACAAAGAAAGATACCCGCAGTACATCGAAGATAGGAGGAATGCCCCAAGATGCAACCTACCTTGCAACGGTCGGAGAATGGATTGAGGACAATATCCTCGAAGGCTCATCAACATAGCCAGATTCGATGGATACACAAGGTCAACGGGGGAACCTCGCCTATCGGAATACAACTTCAACGTTGCTCAAGTTCAGTTCCAAGAAAGAAAGGCGGCCAAAAAGGACGAATCAAATGGGCTATGACATGCTATCATGATATTGGGGGAGCGTCGATACTCCCCTGGAACTCGTGAAAAGGAGGACAAAAATATCCGTCACCAGAGAAAAACAAACCTGGGGATACGTACCCAAAGGTGCCCTCACATTCAGCAGGGAAGACTCCAAAACTCTACCCCAGCTTCATAACAACGAACTGGTAACTTCTTTCTTCATTCATTCACTTCGAATAAAACATGCGCTTGTGAATCCATGTAGCTCAACCAACATTATTAGATTGAGAGTAATAGAGCAGTCAGACTACTAGACCGACTCGTGCACGCCTCTCGAATCCTTGACGGATTCAGCACGATGATCAAAATAACAAGAGGAAAGACTATCCCCTCAGTCAGAATGGTCGGCGCGGACCGAAACGCCAAATTCCTTGTCATCAAAGGAGACATGAGGTATAACGCCTTATTCGGATGACCGTGGGCACACCGCATGAGAGCAGTACCATCCCCTCTTCACCAAACGATGAAATCCCCAGCAAAGGATGGAATTAAAATCGTCTATGGGGAGCAACACGCGATAGGGGAAGTGCTAGTGTTATGTAATGTAGAGCCAACACCAATATCTCCACCCTCGAAAGAGTCAAAGTATAGCCAAACTACGTCTTCGGCTAAGCCCGATTAAACACAACGGAGGACCGTACCGAGTCCTCGCTACAAACAATAGGGATGCATGGGGCCTTGGAACATCGCCTACGCACCCCATGATAAGGTAAGACCACCTCCCTCTTTCATTATTTTATACTAACCCATATGCAGGCATACGGTCAGGGCGGTCGAAAGTGTTAATCCAACCGGGAGATCTCAAGGCTTTAATGACATCCGTTGTACTCTTTCCCTTTGGCCCAACTTTCGTCCTAAAGAGGGTTTCGCCGGCAAGGGTTTTAACGAGGCAATATCCATGTGATACCTAAGGAGGATCCAGCTAGCTTACAAGGCTTCCTTTGCAATCGACCCCGAACACCGGAGGGTGCCCCATTGAGAGGCAACTCAGAGGAACCAGGGAACGACGAACAAGGTTCTAATAGGAAATGATGTGCCGGGCTCACGACAACAAAACAACATGTACTTATGCCAAACTATTAAAGAATATCTTTCGCCAAAGCATCCCGTGCTCCAAAGGAAGTTCAGCATTTTCACAGCAAGGATCCCTCCGCCAAGAATGCTCCGGAATACTCGGAGACTAGCATCAATAACTCGGCACCCACATGGCCTCAGGGTCGGAACTCCATGCTTATAAGCCCTTAACAAGGCAACACGGAAATTACGAAGCATCTCCGAAAAGGAAAAATGTCCCGAACACTCGGAGACTGGCATCGTAAACTCAGAAAGCACATGACCCCAGTGTCGGAATCTCCAAAAAATATAAGCCCTCAATGAGGCAATTCCGAGCTCATGAGTAACGGCCCCCAGGCCTAAGCAAGCTCGATTACTTGGAGACTGTCACCGATCGCCATTCATTAAAAAACTAGGAGCCGTAAGACCCCAAGCGGCAGACTCGGACTCAAATAAAAACTCGCATCGAGTATCAACAACTGCACCTGTAAGACCTCAACAGGCATGAAAATACTGTAAGACCTCAACAGGCGTGAAAATACTGTAAGACCTCAACAGGCGTGAAAATACTGTAAGACCTCCAAAGGCATGGAATTGTTGTAAGACCTTACTACATGAATAAACTCAATCCCAAAGTTTAGGCTATATGTCGCATTTGTAAGACTCCCGAAAGGGCATACCCTTGATATAGACGCCTAAACTACTACACTCGGGATCAAAAATGGCTCTGGCCAAACACAAATGACTACGGTCATACGGCTGTACCAGTCGAATTAATGCGACTCAGGGATGCCCGACCATCGCTATAAAATCACAAGTCATTACTTCGAATATACTTTGAAAAGAACCGGTTAAACAGGCTACTCTCGATAGGCAAAAGAGATTCAACCATGTCAACTCCAAATCACAAGGCTTTGAGCTACTCAACCTACGAGCTAAACCTTTCGAGGTGCTCGAACATCGCTGCAAATGACTTGAAATCAAGGTTCTTCCCAAACTGACGACGGATCAGGAAAATTATTTCAAAAAGTTCTTAACGAGAGGAAAACAAAGCCTACATATGCCTAAGGGCAAAGAATAAGACCCATTGTCGCCAACCTAATGAGCCTCAGGGCCACACATACTAAAGAGTCGCAACGACCCAAAGCGAAAGAGCCACTATTGCCAGCTTAGGAATTTGAAAGCTTGAGGGTCAAAGTGAGCTCGATTCATAACCCGATTCGGAGACCGGATCCAAAATAGTTAACTATACATGCCTAAGGGCATAGCGCCATAGTCTCCAGCTTCATGAGCCTCAAGGCCACATACATAAAAGGTCGCTTTGACCCAAGGCGTAAGAGCCGTTGTCGCCAGTCCACGAACATACAAAACTTGAGGATCAAGTGAGTTCGAGTCATAACTCGACTCGGAGACTGAACCCAAAATAGTTAAAATACAAATGCCCAAGGGCAAGACGCAAGAGCCATTGTCACCCGCCCTCGTAGACAAAATAGCTTGAGGGTTGAATGAGCTCGAGTCGAAGACCGACTCGGAGACTGAACCCAGAACAAGTTGAGCAAAGCGTAAGAGCTCTAACGCCTGCTTACACTAAAGGCCGTGTCGACCGAATGCCTAATGAGCCTCAGAGCCATATCACGAAACTAAGGATTCTCAACAACTCCTAAACCAGTCCACCTGGTCAGAAGCGGAGCAGAAAGGGGTACATAAGAAATAAAAGCTCCAGGTTTTCTTGTATTTACATACATGAAAAAAGTACACTCTCCATCTAAAAACGCACTCTGAAAAATCACATACAAGATGGCAAAATCTACGCCCCGCTCCTGAGGGCTGCGACCTACCAGCCTCATCTTCATTCTCCTTGACATCTGATAGAAATGACTGAGCATCACGCTCGTCCGCCCTTGCTCGCGCCAGCTTTTCCGGGAGAACAAAACCTCTGGCGCCGACCTCCCCGAGAACCCTTCTTTGGGATCTGTAACGAGCATATTTTTTGATCCTCTCTTCATGATCGAGGACCCTCCTCAACTCGGCTTGGGCATCAGAAGCATCCTTCAAGTGAATTGCCATCTCCTGATCGGCCTTAGTCTAGCTCAACATTGCTTCAGTCCGAGCATTAACGATCTCTGCCCTGACCTTCAAAAGTTCAGATTCGATCTTCGTGATCATGCCCGCTTGAACTGAAGCGTTATCACAAGCTAAGTGGAGTTGGACCTCAAAGGCAGGAACTTTAGCCAAGGCAACCTTATCCTCTGAAGCTTGAACCTACACCCGAGCTCTTAGCTCACAACAGTCATTCCTGATTCGGTCGGCTTCACCCCTAAGGCGCTCTAGAGCCTCCGTCTTTTTATGCAACTGGGATAGGCAAAAGTTAACCCAAAAAGGTTAAAAACCGAAACGCATACCTGCCCGGGATGAGAAATTACCTGCTCCATCAAATAGCTCTCATAATTCGAGCTCCAGTATGCCTCATATCGCCAGTATGTCAACTTAACTTCCTTCTCCTCGCAAAAGAAGCCTAAGGGACCTACCCTCATCCAGAGCTTTCCTAAGCCTAGCCCCATGATGGAGCAGCTCAGACCTAAGCCTGCCAATGACCTGCAAAAGAAAAACTCAATAAGGAAGGGGAGGCACAAGATTTGGAAGGCCTGTGTCGAAGCTCACCGCAAAGTGAAGCTGGCGGACTTCCTCAGAGGCCGAGCACACCTCTGTTGATCCAGCCCCCTCGGCCCTGGAAGAACCAACCCCGATCGAAGCGTGATCACTTGGAGGAACCACCTCCCCAGAACCGAAAACTTCGGGTATAGCAGGCCCGTGCGATGTTTTCTCCTCAAACACTCGGCCTCGTTTCGTCCTGCTGTGAGCTCCATTGCACTACAAATGCATATCCCAATTATCATTAACGTCCTTCAGTTCGGAAGCTGGCAACTCCTCCCCTTCTCCGGAGGAGCATGGTCTCGCCCTTGGAGACCCTCCGATACCTATGGTGGCAAGACTAGTACATGAAAAAGGGAAAATATCTTCCCAAATGTATGAAGGTAAAAGCAACATATGCACGCATCGTGGTATTTTGCTTCCCATATACCCTGGGACACAACTCGCCACCTACGCTCATCACAAGTCGAATGGGTCGCCAACTTTTGAACCCAGTTGGGCAGATCAGGAACTTCGCCCGGCGCCCATGAAATTGCTGTAGAAAGGGAGGAAAGCATGATTATTAAACTAGCATCCACCATGAGCAAATCTGAAGAAAGCACGAGACACTCTACTCACGAGTATAATTCAATTCCTTTAGGAATGGAATGAGCTCCTCGGGGACAACGTCGGCCATCCGGACCCGGATAAACCGACTAATCCACTCCCGATCTCCATCTTCCCTATCATCAACAACAAAAGATGTGGACGAACGGCACCGCAAGGTTAGCATATCTCGATGATGAAAGGTCTAGTATAACCTAACGAGATGACTGAGTATGAATTCAAGCCCTGCTTTTTCCACAAAGAACCTCATCATCAGCACTATTTGCCAAAATGACAGATGTATCTGCACCAAAGTAACCCGATACTTTAAACAGAAATCGAGCACGACCCTATCAAGGGGGACCAACGCGAAAGGATACAAGTATACGTTCAGGAATCCATCGGCAAAGTCCATGATACCCTCATCCGGGGGAAGCACCTACAACGCTACCCCCTTGCCCCATCCGTAGTCTCTCCTCACTAGCTAAAGGTGATCCTCTCTTATCAAAGACGTAGTCTTCAAGATAAACTCCCGTGGATCCCGAGCACTTAGAGTAGAGCTCTCCCCTCTCTGCCGGGCAGACCCTGAAGTAACGGTCATGGCTATGGCAGAACTAGCAAGCTGAACGATTTGATGCTAAGGTAATGAAAGACTCAACGGTAAAACAGAAGGATAGCTATCTAAAATAGTAGGATCTCCCAAGAAGCAGGAACAACCCCGTATATATGTGGGGAAACAACAACGATCCACATATCCAAATTGGGCCCCGGAAGGTCATCCACGTCATCTCCAGTCCCGAGAAGATATTTGACCTCGAAGGTTCCTCTCGAGAAGAAAAGGACCTATCTACAATGCCTTAAAAGGTTATCTATATCAAGTCCAAAGTAAATCTCCAAGTACCTAAAGCTGACCATCGCTCAAGAACCACTCTCGAAGGTTTCAAGATTCGATGTGCCACCTTCATGCGACTCGAGGGTCCCGATGACCCGAGTCTATCGAGTCACTTCAGGCTTGGTTCGAGGAACCACGGTAGGCTCGAAGAGGAGCCATTTCTGTCAACCAAAGACTGGAAAGAATATTGATGATCGTCAACAGAGGCATACATTCAAAATCCCCGCAAATGCACAAGAATATACGAGAATATGGCAAATATCAAAAACAGAAGTAAAGAAGATGTCTTTCTATTTTATAAACATTGGCTTACAATGGCCCTCGAGGGGCCCTTACATACAATTACAAAAGCCCGCAAGGGGTCCTTACACAGAACAAAGAAACAAATGGGTATATACCCATAGTAAAAACCTAAGAACCTAGTCCATCCTCGAAGGTTCATCTCCCGCATCACCATCTCGAGCCAATAAGGACAGCAGTAGCGGACGTAACAACAACAACAACAATGACAAGATGCTATGATCTCGCTCAATAGTGGGAAAATCAGGCAGAAGGCCACAACACGGCCTATGGGAATACTGCCAAACAACCTTAAGGTTTTGAACTCCAAACATGGTGATCAACAATAGAGAAAGATGGCGAGGAAAAAGGGATGAATGAACAAATAAAGACACTTAGGTAGAGAAATAATGCCAGAACGCCCCCATTTATAGGAGATAATGACACGGTCATCGAGGCCATTGGAATACTGACCGGCGGGCGCAATTACTGCGTTCTTGAAGAACTAAATTGCTGACTGTACTATCACTTTGAAGAGAGGGAATCCACAACACATTGAATGGCGTCGAAAAGACAAGTCCATGGGATGTCCCGCTTATCGTGAAAATTCATGCCATAGATTGCATCGACATGACATCGTCACGGGAAGCCCGGAGAGTCAGGTATCAGAATCATTTCCCATCGCTTCGTTCTAGGAAACGCGAAGACTATCTGTATGCGGTGAAATCAGAAGGTCCAATGCTATTAAGTCATCTCAGAGGAATGCCTTGAGGCCTCGAGGACACGAAGTTGTGACCGAGTTCCCTCCTTCGAAGCTCGTCGAGGCCCGGCTTGAAGAGAATATTGATCGAGGCTAGAGCAAAATAGGGTATTCCCAAGTCACACGGCTAAGTCTGACAAAGCTGATCTACCCGGAGCCTATATCAAGGTGTCACGTCTAGCTGTCCCATCTCCACGCCTTTACAGTTAATGTATTTTGTACTATAACGAGATTTCCCTCCTATATAAAGGGGATCCTTATCACTTTGTAAAGGCCTCGACTGTTGCTCCAACCTTTCTACACAAGATCAATAACACCTCTCTTTTCTCTCTAATTTGCTCGCTCGAGACCACTACTTTCATTTATTGCTTTCATACTTGTTCTTCATTTATTGCTTGATATTGGCCATAAAGAGCCTCCTTTAATTATATTCTAACTGTTAGTCCCTTTCCTAATTATCCCCGATAGCTCGAGCCCGAGCCCAAACATCGACCTCGAGGCCCCTAATCGGCCAGTTCGAGGCCAGAGTAACTAACCTCTTGGTTCGATTGTAGCTCTATTTTAGCTCGCTTTTCATCTTCTATTTTTGCATATCTAGCATCAACTGCTCTAACAATTAGTATAAAAATAATCATGTACTTTTAGTCCCATCAATAAATTTAATTATTATTACCATTTTTACGGTAAATATGCATATCTAGCCAATGAGTCGAAACATAGATTATATTCTCAAACACTCATATTGCCCTGCTTGAGGGCTAGAAACTGATAGAGTCGGGCCTGTCGGATCTCTCGCGGTAAGTACTAGTCATGAAAGGCATCTGAAAAATTCTCCCAAATAGCAGGAGGTGCATCACGTCCCCTAGACCTTTCCCATCCCTCATACCAAAGGATGACTATATCTTAGAGTCGAAAAGCTGCTAACTCAACTACCTCTTTCTCTGTGACATGCATAACCCGAAAGATCATATGAAGTTGATCTATGAAATCCTGCGGGTCCTCCCTTTGATCTGTCCCCGTGAACTCTGGGGGATTCAAAGTAGTAAATTCTCGGACCTTGAACTCCCAGATCCCTCAGAAGGTCCTGTACTAGCAAATGCCCTAGCCTGTTGCTGGGTAGCTACCAACAACACCAACAAATGCACCGCACTCCTCAAGTCCCGATCTGATGGAAGCGGATGGGGACCTAAATGTGCGGTCTCCCTAGAAATCTCCTCAGGTGGTGGAGGATCCGGTAATTGCTGGGTAGGGGTCTCTCCCTGCGACTCCGATTGGGCCCCATCTGTTGGGGGTACCCTACTAGTCGTAGTCTTCCTAGTTACCATCATATGTGCATGCAAACGTCAACACGTAAGTTTAACTCAAATTTCCTATAACTCAGTGCTACAACACGATTTATATTTGAAAGAAGGGTAACCAACTCCTAAATGCCCTATAGTCCCCTGCTTATATAATGTGGTGCACCATACATCTATAAACAAGACCCTACTAAACACAGCTTGTAGACTCCCTATGATAGAACTGTTCTGATACTACTTTTGTCACGGTATTGCGAAGCCAGTTGATCAATAGCTAGCAGCACAAATTGCTGTTGTGGAGACTCAAGGTAAACCTACTGCTGCATTTTCTGCTTCGGAGTCACCTTCCTACTTTTGTATTTCACACTGTTGTTACTTATTTCCAAATAGTTATATTTAGAAGTTGTAGCCAACTCTGTAGAGCTTATGACTTGTACTATCAGTTTTGGGAAAATTGTAAATTGTATAGAGTATTTCATTTCAGAAATTATTAGATGTTATGAATTATTTGTCGTTACTCCATAATTGTTAGTCTTAATCCTTAAGACTACATACCATCACGATACCCAACGGAGAGAAATTTGGGTCGTGACATTGTCGTTGGTGCACATACTCCTTGTTACACACTATTTTAAGTGGTTCTGACAGCCAATATTACTCACCACCCACTGGCCGCAACCGTCCACTATAGGTGTTTAAGTATGCAACAACACTATGTATCCAGCAACACTTCTAGTA